>NC_132785.1:74406070-74709046 GCF_048418805.1 Vulpes vulpes
AGTCCCACGTCGGGCTCTTGGCATGGAGCCTGCTTCTCTCTCCTCCTGTGTCTCTGCCTCTCTCTCTCTCTCTCTCTCTCTCTCTCTCTCTCTCAAATAAATAAATAAATAAATAAATAAATCTTTTAAAAAAAGATATTATTTTTAAGTAATCTCTACACCTAGTTTGGGGCTCAAATTCACAACCCTGAGATCAAGCGTCACATGCTCCACTCACTGAGCCAGCCAGGCACCCAGAAACTGTGTATATTGCAATATTGCATTCAGGACCTGGGAAAATAACCACGGGAATGGTCCAAGGATTAATTAGGGCCATTGTAAGTTAGAAGAGTTAATTTTCCATTTATCACTTGACCAGTCTAAGTCCTCACTTTGACTCTTAGACCCTGGTAGCATTTTTACTTCTCCAGAAATTAGCATCAATACAGAAACAGTATCTAGTAATATCCAAAAAGTCTGGATATTGACCTTTCCTCAGTGCACAGTCACTCTAGTTAATAGCCACCAGTCCCATCAGTCCCATTAGGGAAGGCCTGGGGTAAGATTTGTAGTCTATGCTTGTGGCAACATTGCAGAATCCTTTGTCAGAGGACCCAGGTGCCCTTCAATCAAGGGACTCTAAATCTGGGTCTGGAAAATGGGTAAATAGCCATGATTCTCCACTGTGGCAACTCAATCAGGCTGTTGGCTATCAGATCTGGCCTTTGTTCTGTTACTGTTATTGTTGTTGTTTTCTGCTCTACGGATGAAGCAATATTCTCGTAAAATGCCCATCCTTTTCCTTCATAATTATACTATGATCACGTGGCCTCTGTGGCAAATCCCTTTAGACAAAGCCATTCTGATTCCCAGCCACCCTCCCACCCCTAATAGTGACGTTGACTGGGTGACCTGGAGCTGGTCCACAGCCAGCAGCCTGCTGGATGACCACAGCAACTTGCAGGGCAGTGAGTGTCAATAGGCCTCTGTCTACTTGTCGCAGCCACACCATCAGAGGAAAAAGAAAATGTCAAAGGTGAGAGGATCGTGCAGCTATTGTCCAAAATTGCAAAGCTTGGGGGGGAAGTGAGTTTGGAGCTAAGAGATCTTAAGTTGAAACTAGCACATATGCTCACTGCTCTGAGACTTCCAATTCCTTGCTTACCATACTGCCAAGGCAGTTCTGACCTTTCTACATCCTTCAGTGTGGGCCATCATTTTTTTCAAGCTTCTAGGAGCCATCCAGCAACATATTGAGACTGGCTCCAGGAGCTCCTGCTAGAATATTAGAATCCGAATCTCAGGAGAGTATATTCATGGTAACAAATGCTCTCTTTATCTAACTCTATAATCTCACTCCAGGACCATCAATCTCAAGAACTATCCATGGGCTAATATGCTAGTATATATTAGCCAGTCTCAGCAGTTCTGTTCCTTTCTCCTTCAGCAGGGCCAGCACATCCCTAATTGGAACATGATAATTTTTGACCCGAATCATCAGTCTAGTGCCAGGGAAGGAGGTGGAAAAAGATTATGAGGACAGCGTGCATGTTCTCACAAAGCATCTGCTTCGGGCAACCCAAGTGGTCCAGCGGTTTAGCGCTGCCTTCAGCCTGGAGCGTGATCCTGGAGACCGGGGATCAAGTCCCATGTCACGCTCCCTGCATGGAGTCTGCTTCTCCCTCTGCCTGTGTCTCTGCCCCTCTCTCTCTCTCTCTGTCTGTCATGAATAAATAAATAAAATCTAAAAAAAAAAAAAAAGCATCTGCTTCAGTTGCAACCTGGGCATAGTGTTCAGACAAGGAGCAGGTGCTGCCAGCCTCTGGCAAGACGAAATGGTCCATTCTAAAGACCTAAAGGGCTCGGGGGAATCTAGTGATCCAAAGGTCTCCAGTGCATCCAACTTTCCTTATCCCAAGTCTCAGGATCTAACACCTTCCCTATCATGATCTCAACTTTCACAGAAGACCTGCTAATGTACTGTTCTCTCAAGTTACACTTCTCCTACACTTAGATCCTGAGCTTTATTGTAAACACGGTTGGCTCTCCAGTTGCTGAACTGGAGGCCTTCAAACTTTCACACCATAATTTGTTTGGGTAACAAACTTGTCATCTCTCCCTCAATGCATCTATAAGCACCCAAAATCAACCAACTCTTCCACGGTCCTTTTAATTACTATTTCTCTCAAATTTCTCAAATACCAGAGAAAGTGTGTAAATGAGAACATCCTCTTCAATCTATATCCTCATCTCAATTCATCTAGGTCAAAGTGTGAGTATTTGTAAGACCATACTCCATCAATATACCACATTACAGCATTCCACCTATTAAGTAATGGTCCTTGTTGCCATCTAGCTGGTGAGTTACCCAGCTTTAGAATCCCATCCTGTCTTATGCAAGGTTCACATGAAAGTGATATATTAAGAAAGAGTCCCCTGGAAAAACTGGTAAGAGAATTGTGGGAATGAGACAGGGAAAGGAGGAAGCCAGGCAAAGGCACTGTATTAGCTCTCTATTGCTGCATAACAAATTGCCCCAACTCCTGCCATCAAAAAACAACATATACTTGATATCTCAGTTTCCTTGAGTCCGAAATCTAAGCACAACTTAGCTACGTCCTCTCCTTCTCAAAGTTGTAATCAGGGTGTTGGCCCAGGGTCTGCAGTCTCATCTGAGACGTCAGCCTGAGAAGGATACAGCTCCACACTCACTCAGTGGATATTGGCGGCTCATAGTTCCATGCAGGTTGTTGGACTGAGGGCCTCAGCTCCTTGCTGGCTGTTGGCCAGAGGCAGGCTGCAGCTCCTTGCCATGAGCACCTATCCAACTAGGCAGTCTTCCTCACCAAAGCATGCAAGCTGAGAAAGCAGTAGAGAGAAGGCTAGCAAAACAGAAGTCACAACTTTCAAAACCTAATCAAGAAAGTGACATCCCATCCCCTCTCCTACATCCTACTGGTCAAAAGCAAGTCACTCTGACTATCCTACACTCCAGAAAAGTGGATTCCACAAGTGAATACCAAGATGCAGGGGTGACTGGGAGCCCCATTGGAAGCTATCTATCATAAGTGCCATCTCAGGCAAAGTCCCGTAGAGGATAGTTTCGGCATAATCCTGCAAGGGAACTCTGGAGAGCATGTGAGGCCTCAGAGTTGTTCCAACCCAGGGCAAGAGAGCCAAGCTTTGTACTTCCTTCCCCATCCATCACTGGTTGAGGATCATCCCCAGCAGGACACAAATTTTCAAGCACTTCCAGCTTGTTATGCATGCATGTTTAAGGTGGGTCCCAGTGATCTGAGGGCAAAAAAAGAGAAAAAGAAGAAGAATCATTGAATGGGGGCTGGCTCTTGGAAGTGAAGGACGGTGAATCGGGTTAAGAGGAATCCAATAGGTTCTGAGCAGCACATCAGCATCGTATGCCCCAGTGAATGAGAGAATGTAAAAAGGCACTCTCCATGCAGTTATTAACAGCAAGTAATTATTATGTGCCTATTATTTTGTATGGCAATTCGGGTCAGAGATTTTTGATTTCACGTAATGATATCCCCCTTTTCGAGTTACTGAAAGGCTGCTGAGCACCTGCTCACAGACCTATCACAGGCTCCTGACTCAGGCCTGTGCCCTGGGAACAGAAAAAAAGATAGGAAACCCAAGGATCACTCTTGCTGTCTCAATTGCCCTCAGGGATCAAGAGTTTTTCTTTTTCTTTCTGAATCCCTATCTCACTTTTTTCCCTGAGAACAGATTTTCTCCACCTAGTGATCCACATGCATAAGACACATTATTCCTGCTCTCCAATTCATCTTTTAGCCCCATCAGTGATCTCCTGGATCAGCTCTCTACAAATAGTTGGCTCTATCTTTCCAATTTCCTGTAGCTATATAGAAGGAAACATTTGAAAATACTGACTTTAGTTACCTATAAGTGGTAGAATTATAAATAGTTTTTCTAAACTAGTCTGTGTTCTTTCCAAATTTTCTACAATGAATGTGCATTACATTTATAATCAGCAAGGAAGAAAATAGCTGGGCTAATTCTTTTTCTTCACCTCATCCCAATCTTCCATCACCAGCACTCTCTTTTGTTATATCTCCACCTCACCTTTTTCCTTGTAAATGATCTTGGGAAAGATAAAGTACTGTTAGCATAAAAGAGCAAAGTTAAGTAATGAGGAGCAATCGTTATCAGCAATGTCAAGTTTATGGTCTTATCTATTATCTGTTCTCAGGTATTGGAAGAACCCAAAAAAGTCATATGCCATTTCTCCAGGATGAAACAGGACCCTGAGGGAAGACCTGCCCGTCTTGTGGGGCAGGAGAGGAAGAAAGGAGACCCGTTCAAGGTGGACTCTCTGGGTGGACCAAGGGTAAGTCTGTGGAGAAAATTAAAAAAAAAAAAAATGTGGTGCCCTCCTGTGGACTTGATGTATAATCATGAATATGGAATGGTATAAGTCCTCCACATACTAATCTACCAGATATTATAGGTATAAATAAGAAATAGCAAGCAAACAAAACAAAAAGTCTGAAGTATCATGTAAGTAACAAATGAGAGGTTCAAAAATAAGTATCAAGGAAGACATCTGATTCTCTTTTCTCCCATGGTCATTGTCACTTCTCTAGTCCAGCCCTTACATATATATTTTAGAAACCAAGAAAAAAATGCTGGTGCTGCTATAGACCTCTAATATTACATACATACACACACACTATAATGGGACACTCTGAAATCATTGCTAATCTCTGGTAAGTCATATTCGGTCCTAGCCTGTACCAATGGGCTGCAACGAGCATCATCCTAGACTGTATCAAATCAGGCATCAAATAAGCACCATAATAAGGGGGAAAAATTATCCCATCTTCTAGTAGGGCTGCAAATAATCTGATCTGGACATGTTGAGACTTTTTTAATATTAAAAACAAATAGGGCAGGGTGACTGGGTGGCTCAGTTGGCTAAGTGTCCAACTCTTAATTTCCACTCAGATCATGATCTCAAGGCCATGGGATCAAGCCCTATGTTGGGCTCCATGCTGGCGGCGGGGGGGGGCGTCGGTTTGATATTCTCTCCCTCCCTCCCTCTGCCCCTCTCTCCCACACTCGTTTGCTTGCTCCCTCCTTCACTCTTAATTTTTTTAAATAAAGCAAAGAAAAATTTGACAATTTTCCTCATTATGATATTACATACTCTTGGTTTCAGATAATCTTCCTTGTGACTAACATCTCTCTCCTGTGGTCAGTAAGTCCATTTCTTCTTATTCTATTCTACCCTAAGGTGGAAAATGACAGCTGCTTACCATCTTCCCTAGGAATCCTTCATTGTTAGAGCCCACCATGACATTGCCCAACCATCCCTTAAACACCAGGTAATCCACATTTATTTGACTTTCCTCATGTACTCCGTTTTCCCATTCAAATTAAATTTAGTTTCTCTTTGAATCTACTCCAAGTTTTCTTATTCTCCTAAACCATGGAACCAAATCAAATATGTTAACTTCTGGGTGACTTCTAAGCATTAAACACTCCCTATTATAAATGAAAGAAACACAGAATTGTAAAGGGATTTCTATGATGTGTTGGAATATATGGCTATGCTGATGTATGCTGTAAGAATTGTCTTTTTTATAGCACTGGACAAGTCAAAAGAACAGGTTTTGCCATAACAGTCATTGATTCTTGGTAAAATGGCACCATCTAGTGCCCTGGGCCCATAACAACATCTGCAAGAGAAGAGCAGGAAGAAAACTGTAAATCAATTACAGTGCAAAATGACAACTCCAGAAACTAGAAGGACCAAGGCAATTTAATAACAATAGGTCGATTGACTCTGGGGACCGTAATTCTTAGTCTATTGACTGGGCCACTGGAGCAACTTAACAAATAACATAGCTTTTTTCCAGAGAGAAAACGCACTGTTCTGAAAGTGCTAGGTCCTACAGGAGACTTACAAGGAAGACC
This sequence comes from Vulpes vulpes, assembly GCF_048418805.1. Classification (NCBI taxonomy): domain Eukaryota; kingdom Metazoa; phylum Chordata; class Mammalia; order Carnivora; family Canidae; genus Vulpes; species Vulpes vulpes. The sequence goes on from NC_132785.1 coordinate 74,412,005, forward strand.
GAGAAGAAGGAAGCAAACACCTCCTAGGACAGAGAAGAAGCAAGCAAAGCAAAACACCTTTGGGCATGCCTAGCACTGCTCAAGGCATTTCACATGCTTCCTTCCTTCTCCCTCTATTTAATCATGACACCTACCTTATGAGGCAAGTGTTATTATCCCCATTTTACAGATGAGAAACTGAGGCCCAGAGAGGCTAAAATCTTACCCTTATGATACACAACAGAGCCAGGCCTGACTCTAAAACCTATATTCTTTCCCTCACACTGTCCCCAGAGTGATTGTATGGGAAAACAAACCCCTTCTTAGCTCACTCTGCACAGGGTAGACCACGGAGACGCTGCCGGTCCCATGTCCCCACCAGGGAGTCCATGCTGCGATGTACAGTTCTGTCAAAAGTCAAAATTCGGAAAAATGCCAGAAGGAAAATGTGGAAGTCCCAGACACAACTGGACAGACACTGTGCTAGAAGAACTCAAGCAGGTCACGGAAAAATTTCCTGTAGCCCAGTTTGAACATTATTTTTTTTGTCTTGTCATTATTTTTGTCTGCCCTCAAATCTGAAAGCTTTTAGTTGCCAGGGGCTATCCTCTTGATAATGTCACAGGGGCACTAGATAAATATTGACCAAATGCAATGAAAGCTCCTTGATCGTACCTACATCTCTTTTGTCGTGACAGAGCTCCTGGCATTGATACAGATGATCCAAAGTGGGAAGCCTGCTTTCTCAGGAGAGAACAGAGCAGTCCAACTTAAGGAACAAGGAACAGCTACCAGAGATTAGGTCCTCTTCAGACACAGGCTGACCTGGTCACTGACTCATGGAGTAACCAGCATGCATATCAAAGGCAGAGAATACAGAGAATGGGATTAAAAGAACTTATTTTTCTGGAAATTGGTCCTTGTGTGAAGTAGAGGATTTTTAGGACATTATATTTTTATTCATGTAATTATCATTTAATTCAGCCCTTAAATGTTAGGTAAATGAATCAATGGCACAATTAGACACACTCAAAAAAATGAATAAAACAGCAATAATATTGTCACACTCCCCGCCCCCAAAGGAAAGCAATGATGAGCTCCTGACATAAGAGGAGAAAAAGATAAGAAAAACAGAATTTAAAAGAATGGGAAAATACAGTGAGTTCTTTAAATCCTCTGGCTAGTTTTTGTTGTTGACTTGCTTTGTTTCCTGAAGGAAACATCACTTGAAGCATGACTGCATCCAGGACATTTTTCTTGAGAATTCTACTCTATCTAGGAAGATAAAGCAAATGGGAAAAATTAAAACATTAAAGGAAATTTTAGGGCACCTGGGTGGTTCAATGGTTGAGCATCTGCCTTCATCTCAGGGCATGATCCCGGGATCCTGGGACTGAATCCCTCATCAGGCTCTCCTCAGGGAGCCTGCCTCTCCCTCTGCCTTTGTTTCTACCTCTCTCTGTGTCTCCCATGAATGAATAAATTAAATATTTATATGTATAAATGTTTTTAATAAAATATAAAGGGAACTTTACATTTCTAACACACACGTGCATGCACACTCAATTTTGATGATTTGTCTGTAAGACATCCTCAAAGAGGGCAGCCTGGGTGGCTCAGCGGTTTAACGCCACCTTCAGCCCAGAGCGTGATGCTGGGGACCCAGGATCAAGTCCCACATCAGGCTCCCTGCATGGAGCCTGCTTCTCCCTCTGCCTTGTGTCTCTGCCTCTCTCTCTCTCTCTCTCTCTCTCTCTCTCTCCTCTGTGTGTGTGTGTGTGTCTCTCTCATGAATAAATAAAATCTTTAAAAAAAAAAAAAAAAAGAAGATATCCTCAAAGAAAAACCTTAGCCCATTACAAATTCTAGTCTACAACTTCAAGAAATAAACTCCTATTCTGTAAAGGAGTTCGTTGAGTATCTGAAGACTTCCCAATGAGTCAATAACATCTTCAAATAGAAACTAGGCCACTTAGCTTCTAGGTTTGTCCTAGAATCTCCACACAGCAAAAACTCATTATACCTATGTGGGCTTACTCAGTGTGTAGCAGTGAGGTTGGGGAATGAACAAAGTCTAAAATCTAGAGTCATGCCTTTCAATTAGGAAAATAGTCTTGGTTGCTTCCATCAGTAGAACAGAAGGTCTGAAAAATAAGAGAATTCATCATTTATGCTCTATTCTCTCTTGAGGGCTCTCTATTAAAAAAAAACCCACAAATTTGCAGACCCTTGCCTGTGTCAAGGGGTGCCTGTTATTGCCCAGGAACACAACTTTACCAGCTAGCCCTAATAAGGGTACAAATGACAAAAAGAGAAGGACAAAAGGAATATCATGTGGAGTATGAGTTGTCTGTTCAGGTAAAAGCAAATCACTCAAAAGAATTGGCACAGGGGCACCTGGGTGGCTCAGTCAGTTAAGCATCTGCCTTTGGCTCAGGTCATGATCCTGGGGTCCTGGGATAGAGCCCCGGGTCATGCTCCCTGCTCAGTGCTCAGTGAGGAGTCTGCTTCTCCTTCTCCCTCTGCCCGTCCACCCCCCCCCCCACTCATGCTCACTCTAATAAATAAAATCTAAAAAAAAAAAATTGGCACAAACTGTGCTCATGGGAGAGATAGTATGTAGGCAAGGGACAGATTATGAAAAGTCATATGTGAATGCTAAAGGGATACATACTTTGGATTGTACTTCAGATTACTGTTCCTCAGGCATAAGTAATGTAAAAGCAAAAAAATTCTCATAGACACTGCGTTGGCTTAAATTCTCTTTAAAGACCGTAGCAGAGACTACCAATAATTCCCTTATATTTGTTCTCCCCATTATCCTTTTATTCTTTTGAGTGTGAGAGAGGGACAGAGGGAGAGGGAGAAAGAGAATCTCGAGCAAGTTCCATGCCCAGTGCAGAGTTAGACACAGGGTTGATCATGACCTGGGTAAAAATCAAGAGTCAGATGCTTAACCAACTGAGCCGCTCAGGCACCCCCCCTACCCCGCCCCGCCCCCCTTCTTTTTACTTACTGGAATGCCTCAAATTTTAGCCATAGCCTACATTTTCCAGCCTCCCTTGCAACTGAGGATGGCCATATGACCACGTTCCAGCCTGTAAGAAGTGGAGAGAATGTACACAATGTCTGGATCGTGTTCTCATAAGAAACTGCTTACTCTTCACTCTCTACCCCATCCCACAGGCTGGAAATCCAAAGAAGTGACAAGCCGAATTCAACCAAATGAAAGCAAGCAATACTCTTAGACCTTGCCACTCACAATGGGTTCTGTGGACCAGCAACACCAGCATCACCTGGGAGCTTGTAATAATACAGAATCTCAGGCCCTACCAGACCCACTGAAGCTGATTCCTCATTTGAATAAAAGAAGAAGAAAAGAAGAAGAAGGAAGAAGAAGAAGAAGAAGAAGAAGAAGAAGAAGAAGAAGCAGGAGGAGGAGGAGGAGGAAGAAGAAGAAGAAGAAGAAGAAGAAGAAGAAGAAGAAGAAGAAGAAGAAGAAGAAGATCATCTTCTGGTGATTCAAATTCACATTAAATTTGAGAAGCACCAATCTAAGAGAAAGGAGAGAAGCAAGCTAAAAGGAACCTGGGTCTCCTGATGATCCTACACTACTGGACCACCTAGGAGTTCAGACATTGAGAATAAACATTTTATATTTACTTAAGCCACTTTTATGTTTACCCCTGTTTGATCCAATATATGAACTATATTAATATCTACAGATATAAAACATGGTATAAATCACTGTCCTGGGGCAGCCAGGATGGCTCAGCAGTTTAGCGCCCCCTTCGGCCCGGGACATGATCCTGGAGGCCCAGGATGGAGTCCCACGTCAGGCTCCCTGCATGGAGCCTGCTTCTCCCTCTGCCTGTGTCTCTGCCTCTCTCTCTCTCTCTCTCTCTCTCTGTGTGTGTCTCTATGAATAAATAAATAAAATCTTTTTTAAAAAATCCCGTCCTCATAGCTTTTTTAAAACATACATGGATTTGTGTTTTCCTGTGACTTTATTTGATACCATCACCACTACTAAATCACATATACTACACTGGTTTTATTGAGTAGTTGAGCTGATTTTGTGTTGATCCACAGTCATAAAACTAAAACAAATTTATAAATTAAATAAAAAACAAAACTATAAAACCAATAAAAACCCAAATTAACTATTGTTTTAATATAATGGGATGGATGATGTTTTTCTGCTGGTACAAAATCACTCTTCACAACATCGCTATGCTACTGATAATTCCACACAAATGATTTTTGAATTTGGCAGGTCTGTACTACCATGTGCTTTGTGACAGCTCAAGTCACTTATCTCCATTTTAAGTACTGTCAACAATCAATGGCATCAAGTATCAATGATATTATCTGACATCACTTGACCTAGTGCATCACTTACATATTGTGACTTCTGTTTCTTTCTCATTCGCCCAGGAAAATTCAAGAAGCACTACATAACATCAGTGATTTTATAAATGCAGTTACAAAAGTTTACAACGTAAGATGGTCATAAATCTACAGAAATAAAACTTATATTGACACACAGAAGCTGTACACAAGTATTCATAGTGGCTTTATTTGTAATAACCAAAACCAGGAAATAGCTCAAATATCCTTCAACATGCAGTACATCATACAATGGAATACCCCTCCATAGCAAAAATAAACATATTGATACAAACAACAACTTGAGTGTATTGCAAAAGCATTATGCTGAGTGAAAAAAGCAAATCTCAAAGGCTTACATACCGTATGATTCCATTTATATAATATTTTTGAGATGACAAAGTTATAGTGATAAAGAACACATCAGCAGGTGTCAGGGGTTAGGATAGGGGGAGTGTATGACAATAAAAGGGTAACATCACAGACTTTCTTCGTGGTGATAAAATAGTTTGTACCCTGGATGTGTCGTTGTTTCCTCAGATCTACACATGTGATAATAGTTCATAGAATTATATACCCACATCCTCCCTCCAATAAAATATAGTATACATGAAAGCTGATAAAAATCTGAATGAAATCTGTAATTGAGCTAATACCAATGTCAATTTCCTGACTGGGTAATATAACATGTTCATCATTAGGGGAAGTTGAATAAAGGGTATATGGGAACTCACTCTATTATTTTTGCCTCTTCTTATAAGTCTAGTAGTATTTCAAAATCAACTGTTTAAAATCATAACCTAGTAACAAAGAGGCCCAGACAAGACATCTTTGAGATTTTGCATTTTAAGATGACCCAGGCATGACAGTGTCAAAGGAATATTCAGAGGAAAAAAGTATTTAGAAAGAAGGAAGGAAGGGAGGAAGGAAGGAAGGAAGGGGAAAGAAGAAGGAGAAAGAGGCGGAGAAGGAAGAAGAAGAAGAAGAAGAAGAAGAAGAAGAAGAAGAAGAAGAAGAAGAAAGAAAAAAGAAAGAAAGAAAGAAAGAAAGAAAGAAAGAAAGAAAGAAAGAAGAAAGAGAAAGAAAGAAAGAAAGAAAGAAAGAAAGAAAGAAAGAAAGAAAGAAAGAAAGAAAGAAAGAAAAGTTCTCCTTCAAAGACAGCAAGGGAATCAGACTTCAAAAGGATTGGCTCACCAAATAAAAAACATAACAAAGACTTAAAGGAAAAAAATACAATATTAGTCCCTGCATGGTGAGAAACAACAGCTCTCTCTTACCTCCCTTACATTCACAAACCTCCTGACATATCTCCAGCCAGCAACTTAGCAAAAACCAGAGATAACACTATTTTTGTTCTGGAGCCAGGGTGGCAGGAAATAGTCAATGTTTTTGTATTTAGAGGACCAAGCCAGTCAGTGTGACTCTCTTATCTCTGATTTATCTCAGGGTGCAGTTTGTTGTCTCTGTTTTTGGTCCTCGCTATATGGTTGGTGAAACGTTTAGACCTACTGAAAGCAGTTTGCTTTTATGCAGCCACGGTGATCTGCCTAAAGCACCTGCACTTTCCCCTGTGGCATCTCAGCGTGACCAGGGGGAAACGGTTTTTCCCCCACCCCCTGCTGGGACCCCACTGGGCTGAGACTGTGTGTGCTGTCTCCCCTGGAACGGCAGCATTTGAGAAATCACAAAGAATGCAGTCAGCAAACTACAGGACTTGGTAGCTGTCCGAGGTAACATCTAGAGCAAATTATTTAATGAATGAATTGCAAGAACTTACAAAATAACAAGACAGCTAACCCTCACTGGGTTCTGTGACAGGCACTGTGACATGTGACCCATCACCCCTTCCCCAGGGCATAAGGGGGGCGGGTGGTACTCTCCCTTTAAGTAATGGGGCTGGGGGGATCCCTGGGTGGCGCAGCGGTTTGGCGCCTGCCTTTGGCCCAGGGCGCGATCCTGGAGACCCGGGATCGAATCCCACATCGGGCTCCCGGTGCATGGAGCCTGCTTCTCCCTCTGCCTGTGTCTCTGCCTCTCTCTCTCTCTCTCTCTGTGACTATCATAAAAAAAAAAAAAAAAAGTAATGGGGCTGGGGTTTCAACCCAGGAAGTTCTGACCCCACAATTCGTCACCAGTATACTGAGCTCCTTTATAGGAAAGGAGGCCACGGTGGCTGGGACCTAGCTTGGATTTACTAAGAATAGGCCATACCTAATTGTATTAATTCTAAAGGGATCTTCTAAACAAACAGATTTGAGAAATAGGATAGACCCGATTTCAGCAAAGCATTAACGAGACTTTTATTATTCAGGGACACCTGGGTGGCTCAGTGGTTGAACATCTGCCTTTGGCTCAGGTCGTGATGCCTGGGTCCTGAGATGAAGCCCTGCATTAGGCTCCCCTCAAGGAGTCTGCTTCTCCCTCTGCCTATGTTTCTGTCTCTCTCTGTGTGTCTCTCATGAATAAATAAATAAAAATATTTTTTTTTAAAAAGATTTTTATTATTCAGGAGAACGACTAGTTTGAGATGGTTCTTCAAGGTGGGCCACCAGGAACCGAGACAGTCACATATGGGAATGCCATAGCAAGAACTGAAACCTCAGATGAAAGGCTAGAGTGGATTCTCTATGTATCCTGATTGTTTTATACCTGAGCCTAACCAGGGCAACTCTCCTGCACACCCGGTCCCTTTTTGGTACAACCCCCCACCTCCCAAGGTGATCCTGGTCTCTTACAGTGGGCCTGGAGCGCCTTGTGAGAATACTCCACTAGGGGCAGCAGAGCAGCAGGCCTCCCCAGAATTAGAGGCTGTCGTTCCCCTCCCCACCGCCTCCTCCCTGCCTGGGACCAGCTCAGCCTTCAGTCCTCAAGGCCACCCAGGCTGGGCCCAAAAATCTCAGCGTGTGCAAAACATATGACTTGACAAACTGCCCCTTCTCGGCCCCTCCTGCACCAACTGGCAACACGGCTGCTGATCAGACCGTCTACGCAAATGGCAGGAGGAAAGAGAGGGCCAAGAAAAGAAATTTCATACTCACAGATTTGGGGGAGCCAAGAATGTCATACTTTTAACACAACTTGTTTTTCTTTTTTTTAAAGATTGTATATATTTCTTCATGAGAGACACACAGAGAGAGGCAGACATAGACAGAGGGAGAAGCAGATTCCCTGCGGGTACCTGGATCCTGGACTCAATCCCAGGACCCCAGGACCATGACCTGAGCCGAAGGCAGACGTTCAACCACTGAGCCACCCAGGTGTCCCAACATAACTTGTTTTTCACATCTGAGAAGCTACACCCTTTGCAGCTTTCCTTCATGTCCCTGACTAAAAGGGTATTAAATGCAGACACACACAGATTAATATATCCAGAGGTTTGCTGAAAAGGTCTCCTTCTGTCTTTCAGACCTGAAAGCTCAGAGAGAAGCAGGGGAGATTTCCTTTCTATCCATTCTAACTTTTGCTTTAAGAACTACTGGAGGGCAGTCCCGGTGGTGCAGCGGTTTAGTGCTGCCTGCAGCCTCGGGTGTGATCCTGGAGACCCTGGATCGAGTCCCATGTCAGGCTTCCTGTATGGAGTCTGCTTCTCCCTTTGCCTGTGTCTCTGCCCCTCTCTCTCTCTGTCTCTATGAATAAATAAAATCTTTAAAAATTTTTAAATTAAATATAAAATAAAGAACGACTGGAAGGTTTGTTGTAAATATAGATTCCTGGGCTGCACCCCTCTCCAAAGTGTCACAACTTTGAAAATCCTGAGTAGAGATTCATTACCCGTTGATACTCGAGTAGTGGATGGTGGTGAATAAGTCGAAGGGACCCAAGCATTACAGGTAATTGTTACAATGGTGTACAATATAAATGAGAGCTCTGACCTACTGCAACCCAGGTCTGAATCCAACCAATGATCCCACTTTTACAAGAAAACTTCCCATGAGCAGGGAAGAGTCTTGCCCTTCAAACGCTACACCCAGGGTTCAGATTCCAGTTTGCCAGGCCCACAGGGTGTCCTTGTAACAGGTGCCTACAGACTTTACTTGTCCTGGGGCCTGAAAATGGCTGGGGAATACTCTGCATATAATCTAGCTAACTGCAGATCTCTTTCTTGTAGATAAACATCATACAAACCTCATCGCACAAGCCAAGTGTGGGATCCAGGGGATGGAAAAGCAGGGTCCTCCAGCAGAGGCCTAACCAGCAGCACTCCCGGTGAAAAGGCATTGGCCTTCCCTTCACCCCTCAAAATTCCCCTTAGTTCAGCCTTTTCCTCTGGGAAAAGATACTGGCCCCACATCTAAAACTACTGCCTCTGGCAATTCACAGACTCTAGAAGCTAAAATCAGCCCCATGAGAGCAATTAGCCCAGTTCAGGAGATCAGTGAAAATTTGGCTGTTTTTTATTTATTAAGGGTAATTCGGTCCCTGTATTAAAAAAAAAAAAATCTATGAGCTAAAATCCATCATTTCCAACATTCCCAATTTTCTGATATTAATCAAGACTCTCTATCAATCCATATCTTGACTAGAAGGAAATTAAGTATGAAAACCAAATTAAAGATGCCTTGTTGCCGTAATCTCTCCACAGATTTAATTTTAGACAATGCCCAGAAGTTTGTGAATCTTTCTAGTCCAATTTCTTAGACCGACTAGGCTACTAAAAAGTCCTCCTATGCCCATCTGACCAAAAGTCCAGAAGGATTCTCCTGGCAGTCAGGTTTTCCCAACAACATTCCCTCATCATTGACGCTAAGGGCAGTTGTTCCAGAGTATTCCAAATCATGTCTTTAAAACAAAGGTGGAGGGACACGTGGGTGGCTCAGTGGTTGAGCGTCTCAGAGTGTGATCCCGGGGTCTTGGGATCAAGTCCCTCATTGGCTCCCCACATGGAGCCTGCTCCTCCCTCTGCCTATGTCTCTGCCTCTCATGAAAACATAAATAAATAAAATCATAAATAAATAAATAAATAAATAAAATCATAAATAAATAAATAAATAAAAAATAAATAAAAAATAAATAAAACAAAGGTGGCCATAAGTCCCCCAGGCTCTCAACTACAGACACAGCCACAGTGCCCCAACATTTAAAGTGTGAGGACCTCCAGGGACACTGTTCTGGGGACTCATGACTCCTCTCAGTGCAAGGCTCCACAGAGCTTCCGACACATGGAATGTACGTGGGGGGGAATGTCTCTAAAAGCCCTTTGTGCCTATGGGCGTGTGAGAGCTGTGGTGGAAAAGCTTCAGATTCTTCCAAACAAACCATTTTAGGCCCTGATAGTCCCTTCACTAAGATTCTTCTCTGGTGTAATTCTTGCCAACTAAATTTCCTAGTCACCCCATCTCTGTGTCCAGTTTAGTTCCCAAATGAATGATTTATAATTAGCCCATCTAAGGAGCCTAATCTGATGACTGTCCCTCTGACTAACAACCAAGTCCCCTCAAATATTTTCTTGGCTCCGGCCCCATTCCTGAGAGCTGGGCCCTGGCCATACAGTCCTCTAGTAATAAGGACATCCCCAGCATCCAGTTGACTCCCTCATGAACATTGCCTTCCCCCCTCAAATGAACGAGAGTAGGAAGCCCACAAATCTCGCCGATAAAGATCTGACCTGCTACACCTCATTTCAGCTCAGATTAATTAGTTCTGCCTAATTGATGGTAATAACAAATCAGGAAGTATAGAATCACAAAACCTTTAGACCCAAAAGGAATTACTTGCATTTTTTTCCTATCCTGAGAGTATTTTTGGAATCTACCCTCAATGCTTTAGAAATCCTGCAATGCCCCAGAAAGAATGAGGAAGTAAATGCAAATGTCCTGATCACCAACCAGGCTCCCACTTCACTTGTTTATTACAGATCCAGCTTTGGGAAAAATCCAGGTCCCGGATTTCTGGCCTTTCCCTTATCCTGCTTTCTGGCAGAATAGTTGTGATAAAGAAAACACAATTTATCATGTTACTTCCAGTTAGCAAAAGTGGAATCACTTCTAAGCAACTTGCAGGTACTTGATTCATTCCTTCATTGGTTCAACAAATATCTACATGCCAGGTTCTCTTGCAGCCTCTGAAGACCCATCAGAGAGGTAGCAGGCCCTTCTTCCAACTTGACACCTCCTGGAGGAATCCAGCCAAACAGATGGGCACAGATAATACAGCATTCCCGGGATGCAGGAAGCCCAGAGAGCTCACAGGAAGGGCTCCTAACTGTGTCAAGGGTGAGAGGGAATCAACTGGGAAAGAAACATTCTGGAAGTGGAGAAGAACATATGAAAGAGAACCAGAGAAGACACGCTTCCACGGGAACCAGAGTGTAGTCCCACCAGGGCTGGAACAGGCTCTGAATGAGAGGCCATAGAAGCAAGAGTCAGATTGTGCTGTGAGTAGAAGAGACTTTATTTCGAGGGGTTTTAAACATTCATTCACTCTCATTTTTCTGACTCTGTCTCTGAGTCAGAAAAGAAAAAAACAATAGGAATAATTTCAGCGTGTGATGAGCACTATCAAGACAACAAAGCAGAGGACAAAGAAATGAGTGATAGGGCAGTGGCTACTGCAAGGCAACGACGTGATCCACGGGATCTCCCCTTTAGAAATCTGACCACAGAGGCACCTAGGTGGCTCAGTAGGTTAAGCATCTGACTTCAGCTCAGGTCATGATCTCAGGGTTCTGGGATTGAGCCCTGTTTCTGGCTCCACGCTCAGAAGCTCCTGCTTCTCCCTCTCTCCTGCCCCTCCCCCTGCTTGTGTGCTCTCATTCTCTCTCTCTCTCTCTCTCTCTCTCTCTGTCAAATAAATAAAATCTTTTAAAAATGGAAAGAAAAGAAAGGAAGGAAGAAAGAAAAAAGAAAGTCTGACCATGGTGCACAGAACCAACTGCAGGAAGACCAGTCAGGAGTCAATTGCTTAATTCGGAGAGAAAAATATCTGAATTGAAAAGATAATTTCCCAATGGATCCTTTCTCCATATATAACTGCATGAATAAAAGTGGAGAAAACATGATCCATACTGACTTTTCATCAAAATCTAAACATCTTAAGTAATAGAAGTCATGGAAAGAACACTGTGAGTGGATTTCAGGTATATCTTTGACAAGGGGGTTGGTATTTTTTATTATTTAAAATCAACTTTCTTTATCTACATTATTGATATTGATATTTTAGATGGCGTTGAGGGTGATTCTCTATCCTTTAAATTTACTTATAAGCCTGACAATAAAATTATGGTTAAATGAAGGTCTTGGGACGCCTGGGTGGCTCAGTGGTTAAGTGTCTGCCTTCAGCTCAGGGCGTGATCCTGGGGTCCCTGGATCGAGTCCTGCATCAGGTTCCCTGCAGGAAGCCTGCTTCTCCCTCTGCCTCTCTGTGTGTCTCTCATGAATAAATAAATAAAATCCTTTAAATAAATAAAGGTCTTAACATTTCTACAAGCAACTTTCTGAGAATTAAAAGGAATTAAATTTCTTTTCTGGAGCATCCTCCCTCCCGCCTATGAAAAGATTACAGACACTGAAAGCAGCACTGACCTCTCTCCATCTGGGCAACCTCACATTGATGTCCATCCTGCCTCCTGTTTGATAAGTGCTGCCAACAAAAAGAAACCCCTGTAGAAGCAGTGAGCTCACCGACGCAAGGAGAGGAACAACATTCGCCACTTTATTCATCTCTGAGATTCAAGGGCAATGAAATGTTCTCTTGTTGACAGCTAGGAAAACCAGAAATGGCAAACCGTTTTCATCTTGCACGCCAGCTCCGATTCCTGCGCGGTGGCTGCCTGAAGCACGGTGCTGGGAAAGCGCTGCACGTGGGGTGAGTGGCCCCGGTGCCCTGGAAATGACCACTGCGAACCCGCCTTGCAGGGGGCGAGCCCTGCTTTCATCTCCCCTGACACAAGGACACCACTGGAATTAGAATCATTCGGGGAGGACAATGACCAACAGTCAGGGCAGAACAGGAACAATTCTGGTGGCAAGGAATCTTATCCTGAAGCTTTTTTTTTTTTTTTTTTTTTTTTTTTCTATTTTTAAGTGGATGGAGTTCCTGAATCCCAGCTAGGGATTCCTTCCTTCATATATCAAAGATGGAAAAAATCTCACAAAGATCGTGATTCAGTAGATTGGAGCTGCATACTGAAAGCATGTGCACTACAACACGTGTGTAACTTGATTTTTAAAAACATGATTAATTAAAAATAATTCCCAGACTGATGCTAATGATCAGGCTACTCTGGAGTCAACACTGTGACTGTATTTGTGTCTGCAGTAGTGCTGTTCACTCCACTTCCAATGTCCCACTGAGGGCCTGACACTAGTAAGCACCTACTAAATAGTAGTGCAATAAACAAATGAATGCTCCAAGGGGAAATTCTTTTAACGGTTAAAAAAAAAAACCAATAACATCTGCTTTTGCGTTTTTTTCAGGTTGTCCAAAGTCTTGGACAGAATAGTCCAACAAGCCTTAAGCATGTTCCACATTCATTTCTGAGAAAAACTGTTATCTCCTCTGTAGCCAACTAAATCACGAAATGGATGTGTTTGTCCCTCTCTTTTTGCCTCCCACATCTACTTCCCCAGCTTTTGTCACGGCTCCTCAATGCTTCTCTGGAGAGCCCACCCACTCTAAGTCCATGGCTGCCAGATGAGGTTTGCTCCATGCCCAGCTCCATGGTGAGTACATGTCCCACCTCCAAGGCAATTAGCCTAGCACATTCTCTTGGCCACAATAATTTCCTCAGTGGAGGAGACATCTGCTTTTTTTTTTTTTTTTTTTTTTTTTTTTTTTTTTTTGCCAGCAAAATGGGTTTATTCAGGACAACAGAGAATCATAATTCAGGACATTGCAAGCTGACAAAACCACAGGCAAGTCCCACAAAGCTGAGGAATGTTATTCTGGAGGAAGTTGAGAGGGCTTGTTTTGAAGGAAAGTCCATTGGAGAAAAGCGGGAGCTCAGGATGATGGTGTTTCTCCTTGGCTGATCTGCAGAGGTCGTGGATTTCTTGCAGGAGATGCAAAGTCCATCTTTTCCAGCTGGGGCCAGAAATTGTCGATCCTTTCCTGTTGAGGGCGCTACCAAGATCTGCGGACTGACTCCCAGCCCGAGGCACGTGGGTGCAGCCCGGCCACTCGGAGACGTGGGCTCAAGACGCTAGGCTCAAGAGGGGGGAAAAGCTTCCTCTTATCTCCACAAGACATCAAAAAGAGGGGCACCTGGGTGGTTCAGTGGTTGAGCATCTGCCTTTGGCTCAGGTTGTGATCCCAGGGTCCTGGGATCAAGTCCCACATCGGGGTCCCCACAGGGGGCCTGCTTCTTCCTCTGCCTATGTCTCTGCCTCTCTCACTGTGTCTCTCATGAATAAATAAATAAAACACTAAAAAAAAAAAAAAAAAAAAAAAAAGGCTGTCAAAAAGATAGGAACCTAAAGACTCCAGGACCCATTACATGGAGCCTTAGGAGGAATCAACATGGAAGCATGGAACCAAGTAGAACATCCTTTTGAGTCCTGACTCACAGCTCACCTGAAGGAGATTTACCTGTGATCTTCTCAGTGACAAGAGACAACAAAGTCTTTTGTTTGTTTGTCTAAGCTAATTTGTTTGAGTTTTAGGATCATTCACAATAAGAAGATTCCTGACTAGTCCATCTTCCACCAAGCGAATGTGAATGAGGATACAAGTCTGACTTCTACATCTTCACTGAAATGTGGATAAGCAGCATCTAAAACACATGAAGCTGCTTTAATCCAAAAGCTGAATTATCAGCACTTCTGACACTCCTTGGAGAGTTCAACGTTGACATTACCTAGAGGTCCCCATAGTTATCTAATGTGTGAAAAGCAGCAATTCTCAACAGCCAAAGTGCATAGTCTGTCCTCTGTGTGAACTGAAGCAACACACATCACAAACGCTGAGTGAAATGGTTGAAAAACACCAATCTGAAGGACATTTTCATGGTCCTTCTCTCCAAGTTTGCCTATCTCCATTTCAACATCAAGTCAGACACTCAGAAAGCAACAAAACTGATCCAAATCACTGATTCTCTTCAATAAAGGAATTAATTGATTAAATCTCCATATTGTGTCCTTGAAGACTTAACATAATGGCCTTGGCTTTTATAGAGAGAACAGAGAAAAGAGGGCCAATCGACAAAGAAAATTTCTAGTGACAGAAGGTGAAAAATGGTGCATGAGGACAGAGAAAATAATCCGAAAGAAAAAAATGTTAGGTCCGGGATTCGGGTCTAAAAAACTAGGTACCTCCCATGCATTGCCTGTAGAAAAAAGCAAACTCCAGCAAGATTGCTATGATGTCTCAGAGCCAACATCTCTTCCCTGTTGCTCTTCTTGTCTGCACAGAGTGGAGGAAACAGGGCTGACTGCATGGAATTGAGGGCTCTGGGACTTTAAGCCTCACATTAGCTTAGTGGTCCAAGCAGAACCCAATGAACAAGAAGCCTGCTCACACAGAGGCTTCTTCTGGGGTGACAGCGTCTCATCAGCTGCTCCTTCCATCTGACAATCCCAGACAATGTGCACACACGTTTCTGAACCACAGCCTGGGACCAGGAAGAAACTCTACAAGGCTGGAAACTGCCCCTTACCAGGGCAAAAGACGCAGCAGCAAATGAGGAACCTGAGATCTGGTGGAAAAAACAATGAGGGGGCAAAGTCACAGGGGAAGTTATAAAAACTTGTATTATTTCTCTTTTCTAAAATTGAACAGTAAAGATGACACTATATAATGAGAATCACCAACTATGTTGCACTATCTGAAATGCATAACAGTATGTAGTGTGCAATTATTTTTCCATTTACCATCTAATGCTTCTAAAATATTTTCAAACTTTCACTTCACCAAAGTTTGAACAAGATGGGACTTCTCAATCTGGGTAGTATGGCAATTAAGATCATTTGCAAATGTTACAAAATATAACCCCCCCAAAAAAAAAAAATTTCAAATACACAATCGAGCTCACAAAAACAAAAGTGTGAAAGCTGAAGCTCGGAGAGATTATGTAACTGATTAAATTGCACACAGCTCTGGAGCAGAGCCAGAATTTGGAACCTGAACATGGAATTTAGGGGTCACATTTCGACTCTTCATGATACTCTGTCAAACCCAACCTAAGTAGAGCACACGAACCAGATTTCAACTCCTGCGGGATTACAGTAGCTTTCCTCTTGACTGGTTATCGATGTCACTCCTTGGTTATGTCTTGTAGGAGGGTGTGTGGGTTCAGTCAATTACTGAGGGGAATCCTCTTAATAAATGTTTACAGAAAAGCATGGTGTCCAGAAGATGGTGCAAAACCTTGTCACCTGATTCCTTCCAGTCACATGTATACTGGGGTCTCTTCCCTCTCTGATGACTCTTCTCTTCCTCCACTTCCCCTTGGTCCCTTCCCACTCGAGTCTGCCTATCCCACAGTGTCCAGCTCCCATCTGGAAGGACAGTGGCAGTTACTGGCTATCACTGGAGGTGACTTTTAATCCCAGAAGGGAGTGTCCTTAGAAAATAATCTTTTCTGTTGTTTATACTACTCTCTCATGGCATAACTTCAATGCATTATGTTCCTCAATATTCTGGGTTTTCTGCTGTACCAGTCTCATCCTGGGGAGGGATAAGGTGAAAGAGGGACTAAGGAGGAGGAGCTAAGAAAATTCAGAATAGAAATATAGAATTTTCTATACCTGCCTCTTATAACAACTGGCTTGGCCTTTAATCTTTAAGCAAAGAGAACAATAAGCTTCTGGGAAACACCACCTTCTCCCTCTGCTGAGGGGTAGTGCTTCTCAGGCAGGAGAAGCCCACTGTGCACACAGCCTGGCCCATCTGAGAGCTGCTGACAGGAACCATAAATCTGCGAGGCATGTAAGGGCAACAGAGAGCCTCTTCTCTTCTCACCAAAGCAGGTTAATTCAGGCTGCTCCTGATCCAGGAGGATACTCTGGTTCCAAGTCAAACAAAGGTCACACCTGCTGTGTACTGGTAACTACATTACCCAAGTTCTGAGTGGGAGTGGAAACAGGTTCTTGCACACCATTCCATGCACTCACTCCCTCAGCAGGGCCCTTTGTCATCCTGCTCTTTTCCTCTTCTGTCTGGATGATAACCATCTGCTGGTCATCTTGCTTTGACAGGATGGGCCACACAGCGGAGATTCCCAACCATTTTTGTCTGAAATTTAAGATAACCATTGGTCTAGTCAAGTTCTCCATAGAAACAGAACCATGTGTGTGTGTGTGTGTGTGTGTGTGTGTGTGTGTGTGTGTGTGTGAGGAGGGAGGATTTTAAGGAACTGGTTCCTACCTTTGTGGGGCCTAGCAAATCCCAAATCCAGTGGGTGGGCTGGCAACTCCAGCAATAAGTTGATGTCTTGAGTCTGAAGATAGTCTGGAAGCAGAATTTTTTCCTCTACAAGAAATCTGAGAATTTCCCCTTAAGACTCTCAATTGATTGGATGAGGCCTACCATGTTAAGTAAGGTAATCTGCCTTACTCAAAGTCTACTGACTTAAATGTTAGTCATATCATAAAAAAGAAAACAATGCCTTTACAGCAAAATATAGACTGATATATGACCAAAAATTTGGCACCAGAGGCTGACAGAGTTACACACAAAATGAATCATCACAACAGAAGGTGAGGACCTAGAGGATGGGTGACAACCATAGAGCCTCTAAATGAGAGAAGGAAACACACCCCTAGATGTGCATCCCTCCCCAGGGACACCTTGAGAACCTTGAGAAGTGATTTAGAGAAAGTAGAGGGAGGCACAGAGAGTGGGAGCTTGCCAGCAGTAATTGTCTCGAAGGGCCAAGTGCCACGATCAGTATTCCAAGCACAACACTCACCTTCTGCAACCCCTGGATAAATTCCTCATCTTCCTCACTAGATTTAAACCATTCAATTTAATATCAAGGTTGCTCACAAAAGACAAAACTCTAAAGAAATCTGAAGCTTCATATGATATTGTTGTCAAGAGTACTAGCGTTGCAATTTTGCAACTGTTTCATGTAAATGTAAAGCAAATACAACGTATTGATGTTATAAGGATCCACAATTTTCTTTTCTTTTTTTTTTAAGATTTTATTTATTTATTCATGAGAGACACACACAGAGAGAGAGAGAGAGAGAGGCAGAGACACAGGCAGAGGGAGAAGCAGGCTCCATGCAGGGAGCCTGAAGTGGGACTCGATTCCGGGTCTCCAGGATCACGCCCTGGGCTGAAGGTGGCGCTAAACCGCTGAGCCACCGGGGCTGCCCAGGATCCATGATTTTCAACACAAAAGAGATGAATGCAGAAAAGAAAAATCCTTTTTTTGAGGGGGGAGAAAAAAACCTCTAATGTTAAATTGAATTGAAATTATCAGTTCAAACACATGATTTTTTTTTTTTTTTAGTGTATATTCCCTCGCTTTGTCCAGTAGAAGGAACTGAAAGCAATGACATCCCAATAGCCATGAGCACAACACCCAGACATGGCCTTTAAATACTATTCTCAATTCAAAAGAATGGGGCAGGGAGTGGGAAGGAAGGGTGCTTGGGTGGCTCAGCGGGTTAGGCAACTGTCTTCAGCTCAGGTCATGATCCCAGGGTTTTAGGATCAAGTCTCACATCAGGCTCCATCTCTGTGGGGAGCCTGCTTCTCCCTTTCCCTCTGCCTCTCCCCCGCTTGTGCATGTGTGCGCAAGCTTGCTCTCGCTCGCTCTCTTTCTCTTTGTCTCAAATAAATAAAATCTAAAAAAAAAAAAAAAAGATTTCAGGCAGAGAGCATACAAGATTACAAGATGAGCCCAGAAGACCTTTGCCAGGAAAGTAAAAGAAATCCATAAACATCAACACAATCATAGCAAAGAAAATAGGGGGAATCTGTTTGACATTATCAAATACAGTTGAACATACCCTCTGAGCAAGCAATTCTACTCTGAGGTATGTGTCCCCCATCCCCAAAGACAAGTACCAGAATGTTCATAGCAGCATTACTGAAATAGAACCCAGAAACATCCCAATGTCCACCTGCACTAAAACAGATAAATAAGTTGCAGGAGCAATGAAAAACAAAGACCTGTGAGATACACACATCACAGATGAATCTCATGAACACAGCGATACTCAAAGAAGCCAGACATAAGTATGCTGTATGAGGCCATGTATATAAAATTCCAAAACAGGCAAATTGGACAACCAGGCTTGGAAGTAAGACTGGCGGGCACCTGGGTGGCTCAGTCAGTTAAGGGTCTGCCTTTGGCTCAGATCATGATCCCAGGGTCCTGGGATTGAGCCCCACGAGGGTCCTGGGATTGAGCCCCACGTCAAGCTCCCCACTCAGTGGAGAGTCTGCTTGTTCCTCTGCCTTCCCCAAAGCTTGTGCTCTCTCTCTTTTAAATAAAGTGAAAAACAATATTAAAAAAAAAAAAGAAGAAGACTGGTGATTACCCTGGTAGGGGACAGTAGTGATAGGAAGAGGGTGTGATGGGGCCTCTGGGCTGCTGGCAATGTTCTATTTCTTGATTTGGGAACTAGTTCACAGGTATTTGCTCTGTGGAAAAAAAAAATGAACTACAGGCTTGATTTTTTATGTGTATTGCTCTATATGTTAAAATTTTATTTAAAAATTGTACTTTTATTTTTATTTATTTATTTTCTTTTGGAGATGGAGGGGAGAGGGAGAGAGGGAATCTCAAGCTGGTTCCACGCCCAGTGCAGAACCACACAATGTGGGGCTCGATCTTAATACCCTGAGATCATGACCTGCCCTGAAAACAAGAGTCAGCCGCTTAACTGGCTGAGCCCCCCAGGCGCCCCTTAAAAATTTACTTTTAAAAAAGCCAGCTTGAAGGGTTTCCCACTGGCCAAATTTAGTGCAATTTGAACATCAAAAGGGAGGTGTTACACTGTGTCTATAACTTCCGAGTTCGTTGCGCTAATCTCTCAACTTGTATGTTTGTTTGAAATGGTTCATAAGAAAAAGGTGAAGAAATGAGAAAAATTTTAAGCAAGGATAAAACCCTATTCATAAGGCCATATAATTTCCATCTATATTACTTCTCTCGAGAATTTTCCAGGAAGACCCACTTACAACTCAATCTTACACAAACAACCTCACACCACACCCAACAGTTAAAACTGCATTTCTCAACCTTTGCCCACTGGCTCTAAATAGAAGACACCTGGAAAAGATCTCTTATTCAAATGAGTTTTTAGAAGCTCGGTTATGCAAAGTTTTCTTGCTATCACATGACTCAGAAATCTTCATATATTTAATATGCATTGTCCTGTGTGGGGGAACACACCTACAGAGTAAAGCGACATTTCTTTTTCTTTTTCTTTTTTTTAAAGATTTTATTTATTTATTTATTTATTCATGAGAGACACACAGAGAGAGGCAGAGACATAGGCAGAGGGAGAAGCGGGCTCCCTGAGGAGAGACGAATGCAGGACTGGATCCCAGGACCCCGGATCACGACCTGAGCCAAAGGCAGACATAAAGTGACGTTTCTTAACCCAATTTTATTTCCAACCCTTTTTGAGCACAGACCCCTTATATCCCAGAAAATCTTGTAGGTTAAGGGTTCTCCAGGCTTTTAGGAAAGTACTAGTATGAGACATCCTCTACCTCATTTTACAACTTCTCTGTCTTTGATTAACCAAAGAGCCCTCAGATTTCCTTCTGGGTCCTGAAGTCTCCAATGACTCATTTGTAGCCACATGAAGATCTGTCTCCCAGACAGAACATAAAGACTCCTAACTCGGGGAAACGAACTAGGGGTGGTGGAAGGGGGGAGGAGGGCGGGTGTTGGAGGGGAATGGGTGACGGGCACTGAGGTGGACACTTGACGGGATGAGCACTGGGTGTTTTTCTGTATGTTGGTAAATTGAACACCAATAAAAATTAATTTAAAAAATAAATAAATAAATAAAAATAATAAATAAAATAAAAAAATAAAAAAAAAATAAAAGATCTGTCTCCCAAACAGTGCAATTTCCTGTTCACCAAAATACAAAATGTAATTTTTTGTTCAGGAACCTATTGTTTAAATATGTATGCACTGAAAAAAAAATGTATGCACTGTTTTATGTGTATCTATGTAAGCTTTGCTTCAAGTGCACGAAAAATATGTTTTTTTTTAATATCTGTTTAAAACAAAGGGTTGCTGGAGGTGAGGTAGGCGGGAGGATGGAGTAACTGGGTGATGGGTACTAAGGAGGGCACTTGATGGGATGAGCACTGGGTGTTATACTATATGTTGGCAAATTGAATTTAAATTTTAAAAAATAAATAAAATAAATAAATCTGTTTAAATTGAGAATTCCTAAAAGACCACCCCATGCAGCTCCTTCTATTTGGCACCAAGGATGGCACCACACAGCATAGACAGTACATGCTGATGCACCAAACAGCAAGAAAGAAGTACTCCCACCCAGCTCAGCCCCTGCAGCCCCGCTATTCACAGGTATCTCGCTGGTTCTCCCCTCACAACCCTCTGAGGTGTGTGTTATAATCACAGGTGAGTTTCCTGAGGGTCAGAGAGCCTGTGAGGACTATCAGAACCAGGGGGCCTGAGCCCCAGGAGCCTGAGACAAGAGCTCCTGTTCTCACACTAATCTGTTTCCTGTGACCCCAGCCTTAATCCTCATCCACAGCTCCTGCTTTGCTGCACACCATGTCAGGACTTCCAGGACTCCCAGGAAAAGCAGACTCAATCTACCCCTGCCACCAGCAGCCTTCACTTCATGCATGGCACAAGCAACCTGGCAAGTGACAAGTACAGATTCAGAAGCTAAATCATCATCAAAGTCACCCTTTGACTAAGCCAAGTTGGCCAGCCCTGTGACACATCCAACCTCAAAAGACAGTTGGTAAGTAAAGGGCTAATGACAAGTTTGAACACAAAGTTGCTAAATGAGTCACTGCCCAGAACAACCTGGCTAAAGCTCACCCTGAAGTTCTCCAAACCTTGAGGGCTACCAGCAACTCTCATGAAACATGACAGAAAATCCTGGAGATTTCCCACCACTCCCCTCCCACAAAACAGAAGCCCCGTAGACAGAAGCAATATGGGATTTCACTCTACTAAGACCAACTAAAGACCAAAAACTGAGCTCAAACCAAAGAGATGAGAACTTGTTCTCAGCAGATCTCAGATCTAGTATAGAGTTTCAACTGGTCGAGGGGAAAAGGGTCTCATATTATTTCTTCTGTTGATCAAGAGGGAAGGGAGACCTCAAACCATTCAACTCTTAAACCTGCACCGGAGCCCTAGGCTCTTGGGCTGAACTTGGTCAAGGCCAAATTAGTGGAGCACCATAGTTGCCACCTACCTGCCCAGAGTTCACAGTGGGTCCAGGAATTTAAATTCCTTCCCAGAATCTGAATCAGCCTGTGATTCAGACACATGAAGTTGTGGAGTAAAGAAATGGT
The DNA here is from genome assembly GCF_048418805.1 of Vulpes vulpes. NCBI lineage: Eukaryota > Metazoa > Chordata > Mammalia > Carnivora > Canidae > Vulpes > Vulpes vulpes. The sequence goes on from NC_132785.1 coordinate 74,433,788, forward strand.
GAAATGTTAAGAAGTTCAACTTCAAGCCATGCAAAACTAGTTCCTCAGCTTACATCAGGGCTTTGCTCATCTCTTACCAAAATGGTAGACGTTGCAATCTGTCATAAGGAACATTTTTAAGCAACATAAACTTGTGCTGTTCAGCAAGCATTTCCCAACCACTTGTTCTGAACTGTGACCACACTATATCCTGGTTTCAGGAACAGTTTTGTCCCAATATCGTGGCAGTCTCCCTTCTCCCAAAAACCTCAGAAATGATAAGCACATTCTTCTTACAAATTAATTTGCAAGAGGTTCTGAACTCCGAAACATTGGTCTGAAGAGTTTTTACAGTGTAGTCTCTTTTTTCTACTCAATAGTAATGAATAATTAGGTAGGACTTATATTAGTTTATCAGACTAGACTTCTAACTTTGGTGTTCTCTCCTTAAATATTCAACATTTTTAAAGTCCAAATAAACAGTCAAGATCCCCTGAGTCAGAAAAGGTGAACTAAGGATGCCTGGGTGGCTCAGTGCTTCAAGTGTCTGCCTTGGGCTCAGGTCTCAATCCAGGGTCCTGGGATCAAGTCTCACATCAGGCTCTCCAAAGGGAGCCTGCTTCTCCTTCTGCCTGTGTCTCTGCCTCTCTCTGTGTGTCTCTCATAAGTAAATAAATAAAATCAAGAAAGAAAGAAAGAAAGAAAGAAAGAAAGAAAGAAAGAAAGAAAGAGAGAAAGAAAGAAAAAGAAAGAAGAGAAGAAAGAAAGAAAGAAAGAAAGAAAGAAAGAAAGAAAGAAAGAAAGAAAAAGAAAGAAAGAAAGAAAGAAAGAAGAAAGAAAGAAAGAAAGAAAGAAAGAAAGAAAGAAAGAAAGAAAAGGAGAATCAACCAAGCTGTATCCACAGTCAAGCATGGTGACAACCACCTGTAATGCACCTGTCTCTTCAGGTGAGCCGCCTCCCTACCACGCCACTGACAGTATCCAGGTACAAATTTTCCTACCTCCTTTGGGCTTGACAAGTGGGCGTCTTCTAGTCTGTGCCAGAGGCGCTTCAAAGTAACAAGGCTGAAAATATTATCATGATGTAATATAAGCCCTATATGAGATATAAAATTAATCTGCAACCATGCCCTGTCTGGTTTCTCGTGGGATGGAAACGCCTAACCCATGCCCGTCAGGCTCTAGTGGTAATGTCTTAGCAAAGGAAGGGAAGCTGTAAAACATGACAAATGGCAAAAGGCCATCTCAGTCTTTACTCCTGGACTCTTCAGGGGCTGTGCCTAGCTGGAAAGAGCACAAAGTGATTAAGACACTTGCCCGCCCACCGGCAAAGAGCTCACCGTCTACTGGGACAGACAGACACCTGCTTCTCATCAGGCATATTGGAATAACGGCCACGACAGGGGTATTTCCAAAGAGATGTGGGTGTTCAGAAGAAAGAAGCATTCACCTATCTGTGGGTTTTGGAGAAAGCTACCAGAACCAGTTCCTGGGTTTCTGGCAGTTGGAAATGTCAAGAAAGTGAAGGGAATGGTGTCCTGGGCAGAAAGATACATCATCAAAAGTGCCAGCTTGTGAGAGTGCCCAGTGTGCTTAGGAAATGGTACCTGGTCTGGGAAGGAGGAGGAGCAAGACGGGACCAAGACGATCTGACTTTTTAGCAGGGCAAATTTTACTTAGTATGTCTGTCTGCTTCCATCCCATGTTCCTTTTACCTTTAGGTCCTTCCATCATTATGTGGCTCTCTGCTGTCTCTCTCCATATCTGTCTCCTTCTCTCCTTCTCCTTCCCTTCTCACCACTTCCCTCTCCCCTTTACATTTCAGAGCCACAGAATGCTTCCAGGCCTGAAACAGACCAGTAATCTGGAATTAATTCCATATCATAAAACATTCCCACTGGCAGCCTGAAGACCCAGGGAACTCAAGGTCACTGCTAAAAGGCAAATGAAGGTAGCAGAAAAAAACATGGACTCACAAATCAGACAGATAAAAACTCTTACAAGTTACACAAACCTCAGTCTCCTCATCTGTGTAACAAGTAACATAACCATCACATACAGCTATTGTGAGGAACAAATGCAATAACAGACATAAAGCTCTTAACACAGAGTCGGATATATGCTAGGCAGCTAGCAACAAAACCAGTTATGTTGTTACTATTATTACTCAGAGTGTCTTATTTGCCTTTAGACTCTGAAGCTAGCATCATACTTGGCACATAGCTGGAGCTCAGCATATGCTTGGAAAAACAAGACAGAAAGAGAAAGAAATACTGAGACACACATGGAAAGATACCAGACAGAGAGAAACCATGAGAAAGACAGACATGAGGGAAGAAGGCGGAGAAAGGCAGACAGATGCACAGACTGACAGACACACCGTTCAACCCACTGACCAAGTATCTTGCTCTGTCCACATTTTCCTTTCCTACTGTGGGTCCCGTATATTTCCTTACATGATTCTCATAAATCAACATAGATGATGAACAGGGAGGTCACATCCCACCACCAGGCTTCCCATGCTACAGAGGAGAGCGGAGAAATAGGGGAACTCGGTGCCCACCTCTGACATGGTATCATGGAGCAGTGCATGGCTGGCAACTGGCTGGTGCGGGAGCAGGCTGTCCTGGCACTCTCTGAAGCAGAGAGTTAAGGAGAACAGTGTAGTGCCCTGTCCCGTCAAGTCCTGGCTGCGCAGACCCGATGACCTTGAACTCATTTGCAGACAACTCCTTGATTGATGAGGCCACCCAACTCCATCCCTAGCAACACCACAGGGACTTTTCCCCACAAATATAAAGGGCAAGCTTTTATTTCCACATCGAAGGGAAAAGCAACCCAGTAGTCCAAAGGAGACGTTTGACCCAGTCAGGAGGACACCTCGGGCCTCTCCTTGCTGCTGTTGGCCTTCAGGGCAGCTGGCTGTAAACCGTGAGCCCATTAACACCTGTCATCAAGGCACCATGACAGAACAGGGTGAGTATGGATAAGGCCACACGTGGAACAAGGAGGTCATTAGGGAACAGGTGTTGAGTGAATCATTTTGAAGACGGTATCTCTCTTTCAAACGATGCCAAAGAAAGGCTGAATCCTGGGGAAAGAGGTGAAGACCACCAGAGTTGCATGCTTGAAATTTCTAAACTGCTAACCCTCACACTCCCACGCTACAGCATTCTCAGATTGCACGGGGACAAAGCGGGGGTTTCCCACAGGATGTTAAATTGACTTCAGCTGCCCGGGGTGAGACCTTCCTCCCCTGTGAGCAGGCCGGGGCAGTGCCCTCCTCGCTCCCTGAGGACGGACCCTGTGCCGCTTCATCCGCTCACAGCCACCCTCCTGCTCCTCCTACTGCTCCCGTGCGGTGGCCCTGGGGGCTGCAGAAACTGACTGATTCGGGCCGGAGATGTCGCTGCCAGCATGTCCCTCAGCACGAAGCCCACAGGAGCTCCAGACACGAGGCAAACCTGGGAACTCTCGGCCCTCCAAATAAAACTCACCTTAGCCGGTCAGCAAACAGTAGCTTCGAGAACCTTCGGGCTGAGCTGTGATAGAAGTCCTTAACTCCTGGGGACCCCGCCATGGTCAGTCTTTAATGGGGGCCTCTTGTCTTCACATCTTTCCATTTCCTTTCAGAACCATTCCTCAAAAGTAAGAGGCTTCCCAGGAGCAAGGCGTCCCTCAGCCTGCCAGCTCACTACAGATCCCCGCAGAAGGAATCCCTGAAGCCAACACACAGATCACTTCCTTTCATTTCTATTTTGGAGACGGACGGTAGTGTCCATAGCACAACAATGGGAATGTACTTACTGCCACTGAGCTGTATGCTTAAAAGTGGTTAAAACAGGAAGTTTTAGGTGATGTATAGTCTGCCACAATTTTTTAGAAGTAAAAAAAAAAAAAACACACATTTTTTGTAAAAGTACAGCTAAGTCCCAGGTAGCTTAAAAATATATGCCCTTCTGCCAAAAATGCTCTTAAGTCAAAAATCAATACACTCTCTCTGGTGCATGAGTGTTGTCCCTGAGTAAGATTTTCTGAAGAATGTTGCTAAGCTTTTCTCTCAGAAACCGGTTCTTCCAAAATCAGGGCTTGGAGAACATTCAGATCACAGGAGTGGCTTAGAAGGGTTTCCAACCCTCCCTTCAACAATAATATGTTCAACGTTGTTCTCATGGTACCTCTCAGAACTGTCAACAGACACAGTCCCCCAACAACGTAAGTGGGAACTCTTATTTGTTTTTACAGATTATAAAATGAAAGCATGGGAGATCTTAAAGTCTGAGCCAAGATCATTCCATAGGATAAGAAATTCAGAGTTCAGATTCTGAGTCCCAGACCCAGACACCACCCTTTCCCTGCCTTCTGGCTCAAGATCATTTAAGAAACAAAGGTCATTCCCTGTAAATTAATTAACTCCAATAAATATCCACCCACATAAGTACCTACTTTCTTGAATCCTGCCCATTGACTCACTCTTCTAGAAGACTCCAACACCGTTTGGCTTCTGTTACTTACCACCGAAAAAGCTCTGACTAATTTAAACCTACTCTCACTCCTGGTTCACCTCCTCTCTCTCTGGCTTCTCCTTCTAGGTCTTCTCAGCAGGCAACTCTTTCTCTGTCCATCCCTTAAACATTGGTTTATCAACCAGAATTGTGGGAGAGAGAAAGAAAAGTAGTCATCCATGTCAGTGAACCAGCATGACCAAAGTCTTTGGATATCACTGAGCCAGGCCAGGCCTCACTCAGAACAAGCTATTTGCAACATGGGTTTCTATGGGAAAATTGAAGAAAAAACCATCAGAATAAATAGCTGCAAAGCTGACTTACTATATATCAAAGATGAAAGACCTAGAACATGTATCACTTTGTAGAAAAGACTACCTACCAATCTAACATTTGGAGCCAAATCTATGTCTTTGTCAAGTGCAATAGTTTGGATGGTTTCAGATATATAGGTCAAAAATCTGATTATAAAAGGGGCCTGACCCCGACATTAGCATCTCTTCTGATATGATGCAATGGGAGGTAAAAACATCACTTACAGTGAACTGCTGGAAATGGCTGACCTAAATCTAACTATGATCCAGAATGTGGACTGTCCTGTAGAACAACTGACCTAGACTCTCAAAGCACTCAGCGCCACGGACAACAGAGGGAGGTAGGGGGACTTCTCTCAGACAGAGACAATGGAGAGGTGACAGTCAAAAGCAATGGAAGAATCTTGATTGGGGCCTGGGTTTTAAGGAACATCTGAAAAATGCAGTTTGGGGAATTTGAGCATGGACAAGATTTTGAATGTTATTGAAGAAATGTGGATTTTCTTTGATGTAGAACTGATATCCTGGTTGTCTATAAGAATCTCTGTATTCTTGAGAGACACCTGTTGTAAGACTTTAGGCTTGAACTGTCCTACTGTCTGCAGCCTGATGCTCTTTCATTTTCTGTCTTGTCTTCTCATTTTTCTTACTCGACTCTACTCTTACTCCCTCATCTACTCTACTCCCACTTACTTAACCACACCCACCCACAGCATAACTCCCAAATCAATATCTCCATCCAGTTCAGAACGTTCTTCTTAGCTCCAGACCTGTGGAGCCCCTGTTCTTCTTGGGGTTCCCACCTGAATGTTCCAGCAGTTCCTTACACTCACTATACTCAAAACCAAACACATCTTTCCTCTTAACCCCTCCCCACAAAACCAATTCCTCTTTCTGTCTTCTCTTTGTTTTTAGTTCTCTACTCCCAGTGTGGGGCTCGAACTCACAATCCCGAGATCAAGAGTCACATGCTCCACAGACTGAGCTAGCCAGGCACCCCTGTCTTCCCTATCTTGATAAATATCAAACTGACCAAGCCAGAAACCTTCTTCTTCCTTGCCCCCCCATCTAATCAACTACCAAGTCCTGGATACTTCATAAATCTCTCCTCGTCTGCCCTATTCTTTCCCTCTCTGTCTCCCAAACTAAATATTATGAAAGCACCCTCACTGGCCTTTCTCACCTCCTACCTTCTGCCCTCTAGCCATCTTCCATCCTTCCACCAGACTGGATTTTTCTAACATAAAAACCAGATCATATCAGTATACTGCTCAAAATCCTTCAGTGGCTTTCCCATGTCTCCAAGATAAAATCTAGTAAACTCCTTTGCCATGATACTCAATACCTTTCATGATCTTTGTCCCTGCTTTCCTCCCAAGTCTCATCTCCTTCTGCACCACACCCCACAGCCAGTTCTTCAAACATACTAAATTGCTGTGGTTACTCCAAGCATGACTTGTCCTCCAAAGCTGCTGGTCCCTTGCTACATGCCATTCTCTCAGCCTAGATGCCATCCCCTGCCACCTCTGTACCAACCTCTCCCCATATTGCATACCAGCACACTCCTACTAGAGAAGATATGTCTGTTGGGAAGCCTTCCCTATGCTCTCCAGGTCAACTTATGAGCTCCATTTCTCCTATGGCCCCATTAACACTGACACATAAACTCATTAAAGCAATTTAGCTTATTACATTAGGCTATTTGTTTATGTAACTGGCTTCCCAACTGACTGTATGATTCTTAACAACATGCGGAGACCTTATTTTTAGTTTGTTTTTGAAGTGACTACTAGTCCATTCCCAGTTGATAGTAGGCACTTAACAATTGTTTATTTAAAAATTGACAGTCAGGGTAGAGGAATGAACAGGTGGAGCCCAGAGGATTTTAGGGGAGTGAAACTACTCCGTAAAATATTATACTGGTGGATACATGTCATTATATATTTGTCCAAACCTATACAAGGTACAACACCAAGAGTTAACCCTAATAATCACTAAGTTGTACACCTAAAACTAATGTAACATCGTTTATCAACTATACTTTTAAAAAAAGTGAACCCTGGGATGCCTGGGTGGCTCAGCAGTTGAGCGTCTGCCTTCGGCCGAGGCATGATCCAGGGTCCGGGACCAAGTCCCACATCGGGCTCCCTGCATGGAGCCTGCTTCTCCCTCTGCCTGTGTCTCTGTGTTTCTCTGTGTCTCTCATGAATAAATAAATTTAAAATCTAAAAAAAAAAAAAAGGGAAAAAAAATTTAAAAAAATAAAAATTTAAAAAAAAAAGGGAACCCTAACAAAAACTATGGACTATATATGGGTGATTATGATGTATAAATGTAAGTTCACCAACTGTGTCAAATGTCCCACTCTGGTGGGGGGACACTGATAATAAAGGAGACTGCATGTGTAGGGACAGGGGATATATGGAAAAACTAAAACTGCTCTAAAAAATAAATTATATATGGGGCACCTGGGTGGCACAGTTAGTTAAGTGTTCAACTCTTGGTTTTGGCTCAGGGCGTGACCTCAGGGTCAAGGGATCAAACCCCACAACTGGCTCTGCATAGAGTCTACTTAAGATTCTCTCTTTCTGGGACACCCGAGTGGCTCAGTGATTGAGCGCCTGCATTTCATGCCCAGGGTGTGATCCTGGAGTCCCAGGATCGAGTCCCACATTGGGCTTCCTGAATGGAGCCTGCTTCTCCCTCTGTCTGTGTCTCTGCCTCTCTCTCTGTGTGTCTCTCATGAATAAATTAATAAAATTAAAAAAAAAAAAAAACAGATTCTCTCTTCCTTGGGACACCTGGGTGGCTCAGTGGTTGAGTGTCTACCTTTGGCTCCAGGCATGATTCCAGAGTCCTGAGTTCAAGTGCCACGCTGGCCTCCCCGCAGGGGGCCTTCTCCCTCTGCCTATGTCTCTGCCTCTTTCTGTGTGTGTCTCTCATGAATAAATAAATAAAATCTTTAAAAATAATAATAATAATAGAGTAAAAGTTTTTTAAAAATTCACCCTCTGCCCCACATCCACTCACTCTCTAAAATAAGTAAATACATCTTTTTAAAAATAAATAAAAATATCTATTAAATATTAAATTATATATATATTAAATATATATGTATTGGGGGGTCACCTTTGAGGACTACAGTTAACAAAGAAATAGAGGTGAGGAAACATAAAAATGCCAGAAAGGACCAATGCATAGCAGCTATTCAATGCCAAAATGAAGAAAGAAATGGACACCAAGAGAGGAACTTTGCAAAGAGCTTGTTGAAAAACTATTTTAGATGAATCACCACAAAAGTACTGTTAATAAGCAGGAGAATTTTCAGGGGAAAATTAGAAATGCAGCTTCCTGTATTCAGCTGTAAAAGACAAGCAGTGGAGATGAGAGATAAGCCAGGAATGAAATGAAAAATTTGAAAGTCTCTTGCATAGACATGGCAAGATAATTATTTAAACCACGAAGGCAGTAATTTAGGTCTAAAATGTCACCACCATTAATTCTAAGTTTTATTGTAGTCTGTTAGGGAAGAGTTCTCTGGGGAGTATGAATAACTGCTTCTTGAAATGGAAACTCTGCAAAAACAATTGACATTTCTATAATCCTTAAGGAATAGAACTTGGAGAAAAATGACTTTGCAGGTGGCTATCTGAACATCAGTGTCTGAATAGCTAATATTCATCCTTGCTTTGTGTCACCTTCATTAATCAGCTCCTATTAAAGATAATGCCATACATGAAATTATATGGCAAGCATTACGTTAAATATTTAAGATGTTCCTATCGTACCATATCTTGGGTGTGGCGATGATATATTGCCCCAATTTGAGTACACGTGTCAATTTTTCATGGATTTTCATCTATATTCATGACTCAGAGCCCCTTAGCAAATTAATAACCAAAAGGGTATAAACTCCTCTGCTTGTAAGTCCACAGTCAGGTGCTTAGCAAACTTCTCCACATTTGTTTTAACCCTAAAAAACTAGTCAACTTTCTAAAAATATCTACCCTATCTTCTGATTGCACTGGTTCCCACATTAGATTTTTTTAAGATTTTATTTATTAATTCATGAGAGAGACAAAGAGAGAGGCAGAGATATAGGCAGAAGGAGAAGCAGGCTCCTTGTGGGGAGCCTGATGCAGGACTCAATCCCAGGACCTCAGGATCAGGCCCTGAGCCACACAGATGTCCCTAGATTTTTTTTTTCTTTTAAGATTTTATTTTTAAGTAATTTCCACATCCAACGTGAGGCTCAAACTCAGATCAAGAGTGCACGCTCCACTAACTGAGCTACCCAGGCACGTTATTTTTAATAATCTAACCACAAGTGACTTTAAAATTACAACACACTTGTAAACTGAGTCATCAAAACAAACAATAAAGGAAATAAGCATTGTACAATAAGGAAACACCAGATTAAACTAAGTCCAACATCTTGCAATTAAATCTATCTTATCCCACTTATTCCGCATTTTTAACAAACAACCAAACCCACTTTAAAAAAAAATTACTCATTTTCATAAAGTATCCAAGTGCAAACATGGGATTCCATTCATTATTCCTTACAACAACCCTATGAAAAAAGTCAGTTTTGTCCTAATTATATAATCAATGCAACAGAAAAGGCAAGGCCCTTGTCCAAATGTCCGTGACAGACAGCTAAACGAGGATCAGAACTCTCTGTTCATACGCTTCTAGTCTGTTTTCTCCTGCAGACTTTTTCTGAAAATTCTGCTGTCGGGCACCAGGCCTCTTCTGAGCTGTTCACATCAATCATTAACCACCATTAAGCCAATAAACTCCTGCTGCTTCCTTCCTGAACCCAGCCTGCTCTTGGGAGAGTGGTGGGGCCAGAATCCAGGGCCGGATACTGCTCTGAAGATGGCTGTCTCTTTCTTGGAAGGTTCTCTTCCACCAGAACTCCCCAAATAAATTTCCCTTACCCTTTCTTTTAAGTCACACAAACCCAAACATACTCTTCTAATTTGGTGAAAATCTATCTGGCTGTGTTCATTTAATGTCATAAAGAACAGGCATGGGGACACCTAGCTGGTTCAGTTGGTAAAACATGTGATTCTTGATCTCAAGGTCTTAAGAACAAGCCCCACTTTGGGAACAGAGATTACTTAAAAAAAATAATAATACAATAAAAAATAATAAAGAAGAGGCAGAAACTTTGTTTTATCCGAACGGATAAGTATTATCATCCAGCATGTTGGAGCAAACTCTTTAGCAGTCGGCAATGCACGAGCATAAGGTGTTAAAACTGTTGTGGGGGCACTTGGGTGGCTCAGTCAGTTAAGCACCTGCCTTCAGCGGAGGTCATGATCTCAGGGTCCTGGGATGAGCCTGCTTCTCCCTCTCCCTCTCCAGCTTCCCCTGCTTGTGCTCTCTCACTCTCTCTCTCTTGCTTGCTCGCTTGTTTTCTCGTCTACTCTCGCAAATAAATAAATAAAATATTTTTTTAAAACTGCTCTGGTACGTGGTGCTGATTATTATTTCTCCATCAGTGGCCTTAGAACAAGGGGCTAACAATGAAGATTCCTAGGTCCCAACCCAGACCTATCGAATTTCAGGTACTATGGTTATTCTTAGATGACCCGAAGTAAGAAAGCACCAGGCTCACCTGGGACTTCTCAGACTAGATTAGACTCTTGAGGGCAGGAAGCAGCTCTTACTCACCCTCACAGCTCCAGTGTCCAGGTGAGGTGCTTAATAATGCTCAAGAATGGACTGCATATGGATTGGCTGGGGCCAAAGTCTTTTATGTTAGAATTAGTTCATGCATAGTGTGAAAGAATTTCAATCTAAAATACAACGAGGGATGCCTGGGTGGCTCAGTGGTTGAGCATCTGCCTTTGGCTCAGGGTGTGATCCCAGAGTCCTGGGATCAAGTCCCACATCGGGCTCCCTGCGAGGAGCCTGCTTCTCCCTCTGCCTGTGTCTCTGCTTCTCTCTGTGTGTCTCTCACGAATAAATAAATGAAATCTTAAATAAATAAATAAATAAATAAATAAATAAATAAATAAATAAAATACAACCAGAGGAGGGGCGCCTGGGTGGCTCAGTCCCTTGTGTCCAACTCTTGGTTTCAGCTCAGGTCATGATCTCAGGGTCATGAGATTGAGCCCTGCATCTGGCTCCATACTGAGTGTGGAATCTGCTTAAGATTCTCTTTCTCCCTCTCCCTTAGTCCCTCCCCCTTCTCAAAAAAATGTTAGTTAGTTAGTTAGTTAGTTAGTTAGTTAGTTAGTTAGTTTTAGTTAGTTAAAAAATACAACCCCCCCCCAAAAAAAAATACAACCAGAGGACATAAAATGGGGAATTTCACACATATGCCCTCAGGAAAACAACTAAGAGTGATTCCACATAAATACCTGATATACAGAAAACTGATAGGGTGGGATTTTTTAGCAGATTGGAGGTTGATCAGAGGTTGTCTCTTATCAGTCTAGGGAAGTTTTGCCAGAGGCATAAACTGGAAATGACCTAGGTCAGACTGTCCACAAACTGGGCTGAATTGAGCTTTGTGTGTATGACTGGTCTGATTCTATCTGCTTAGGAAATTTTTCAAGGGTGTTTCTGTTTGCTTTTTACTTGAACAGACTCTAACTGGACTCCCCCCTCCTATGCTCCCTGCCAGTAGGTGCAGCCCACCCCAACCCTCAGCAGACCCGCCTGCAGCTTTCCAGTTTGCTTGTCCTGAATTGCGATCCCTTTACCCTTCCTGCATAAACTCATTTCTTTTAGCTTGCCTCAGTTTGCCTCTTTATTTAGGTCAGCAATAGGTACTTAGGAGGCAGTATAAACACTTATAAACCTTTTAAACTGATTTTTAGATTCATCCTATTCACAGGGTGTAGAGGGCAGAACTGAATGACCCAAAGGTATGACTACCTCTACAAAACCCACTGGGTAGACCTGCTCCTTCCCAGCTTAAGGCTCACAGATTCTCCAGCTACTCAGAAAATAAAAATCCTTCAGTCACTTTTAGGCAAAAACTCTTGTCTGCTCAAACAGTTTATCTACAAACTTCCCTGTTTTCTGATGGAAAACCTCCTGAGGATGGTGGGTGTGGGGCCTACCTTCTATGTCTACCTCAACCTCATCCCTGGTGTCCTCTGCTGCTTCTGGCTCCTTCCAGGACTGAAAGGGAAAACAGGTAATGACATCGAAGTCCTCCAACACCGGAGGAGTTATAATCTGAAAGTAGGTCTCAATGCGGAGATTCACAATTACTGGCTCTTCTTCTCACAGGACCCTCCTCTCCACTGAAGACTTTGATGTAGTCACCAGTATAGGTGGGAGTTCCTCCAACTGGCCACCAGTGGTGTCCCTCAGCTCCAGCTTCCCCTCTGCCCACCTCCAGCCTCTTTTTTAAGATTTTATTTATTCATGAGAGACACACAGAGAGGCAGAGACACAAGCAGAGGGAGAAGCAGGCTCCCCATGGGGAGCCTGAAGCGAGACTCCATCCCAGGACCCTGGGATCAGGCCCTGAGGCGAAGGCAAATGCGCAACCACTGAGCCACCCAGGCGTCCCTACCTCCAGCCTCTTAATGCTGGGTTCACATAGCCTTCCAGGAGATCAATCTTTTTAGGACAGCCCAAGTCCCACCTCCTTTTCCCTGGGGCCTCACCTGTTCACACCTTAAGCTCCTCCACCACCGGAAGTACATTTCTTCCATCTTCATCTTCTTGCCTTACTGTGCTGGCTCTGGCAAGAAAAAGACATGTACCAGTCCCTTCACCTGGATCTCTGAAGCTTCATTTGGTTTACAGCCCCATGGAAGCTCTCTCTCCTCCCCAAGCAAGGCACACTGACAACTCTCCCCAAGAATTTTCATTGCCCACACTCACGATGATTCTTCACCCTCTTCACCCTCTCCTAGAGCATCTGAGGGGCGAATGCTGGCAATACCAGCTCACTGTCTCTCAGCCATGTCCTTCCTAGGGGGGATCCAACATTTCATGAGTGAGGAAGTAGGGGCATTTGTCACCTGTCATACCATCTGGCGAGACAACCAAAAAGTCACTCTAACATCCTAACATACATTTGTCAGACTCTCAGTTACAAGAAGAAGAAGAAAAAAAGACTCTCCCAACTCATCTTTTTTTTTTTTTTCCAATTCATCTTAATTAGTGGAGACTTGAGATAAGAATACTCACGAAGAAATACTAAAATATTATGGCAGCCCAAGGGCAGTTGTACCCAGCCCTCACAATAACTGGAAGGCAGTTCAGAGTGTGAAACAGATATAATGACTAGGAAGTCTTGTCACCCCCTTAGCAAAAGAGTGCCCTCGCTCCCCTAATATGGGGACAGAGCTGCCTCTGATTCTGCTCCCATTCGTCCTTTGGGAATGGTTGCCCTCATGCCAGCTCCTCCTCTAAATTCTGTTCCATGGAACACGGTCTTATAAAAGATGTTAACAGGAGAGAGTTCTGTTGTCAATTAAGTCTGGAAAACACCGAGTTAACATTAGACAAGCTTCTTCCTGGGGATCCTCAGAGTCTTTAAAATGCCAAAGCACCATGGGACTCTCCCAGAGGGGATGTACATATGGTGTTTCCTAAATGCCCTGGCCCAGGGAAACCCCCTTCAAGAATTGCCTGTATCCGGCTGCAGGACCCAGCTCAGGGTACATGACCAGGGACTGTATGTGCTCTTCCTCTATCTCTTGACCTCAACCTCCTCATGGCTTTGAGGAAGCCATGGCATCTGCAGACTGCCCTCCCTTTGTATTTTCAGTTCCTGCACCCACAACCAATCAACTCTCTCTGTATCTCGATCTTCTTAAAGATGAAGACATTGCTCATTCCAGTGTGATCACCATCAGAACAATCTAGGCAGATCCTTGGTATCGTGCCGTCTTATAGACCATTGACCAACATGAAGCCTGACTCACGTTGGTCTGGGTACTCACCTTTGACTAGGATAATAGAAATATGACCTCCCACCCTCAGCAGGAGATGGTGGAGGGGACAGTACCATGAGACCAGCCTATAAGGAATTGTAGTCTCTCTAACCCTTTTGTGACAGCCATCCACTAATTGAAAGGGTATGACCAGGAGACTTAAGTCAAACAAATGTTTTTCAAGTGCCTTGACAGTGCCCCCAACCTAGTGAAGTATTCCATAATCAAAATGTGACCAGGATCCATATTAACACCTCCAAATTTCTTCAGTGAGTAGGTGAGCCATATTTTAAACATATACATTTTCAATGTGTGTGAGGGGGGTATATTTCAGTACTATATAGGTATATTTTAAGTATATATATTTAAGTAGCATTGACTCCTTCCCTTAATCCGCTATATAGCTCATTTATCAAGGCTAAATTATATTTGTTTTTTATTACTATTTACCCAAATGCTTAAAGTCTTTAACAACTAGAGGCAAACCAATAGTAAATAATTTTTTCATTTAAATCATCCAAAGTAAAAAACTAGATGAAAAAATGCTTTGTAGGCTTCTATTTTTTTTTTTAATGTTTATTTGCAACACTGAACTCTGTAGGTGGGTTTGGACTTTCTGCCATGTACAGCCCTGTTTCTATTAAACAGCTCGTCCCTCCTCATCTTCAGCTCAGTGGTCATATTCAGCCCATGTGAGGACAGTAGGTGTTCATTGACATTCCACAGACTGGATCATAAAAATGCACCTTTGATATTATAAAAACATAAGTCGGCCACTGTGACCAATTTAATAAGTCATGCATTTGTCCAGTTGCTCCTCCATAGGGTCATTTGTGAGCCATAATTAATATGCAGTGGCAACAGAGGGCTCCTGAACCAAGAGAAGGCAGTGTAATGTAATGCACACAGACCAGGAGTCAGGCGGCCTAACTCCAAGACTTCAAGCAAGAATGTTAAATTGTCTAAGTGGCAGTTTCCTCTTCTCTAAAATGGTGAGCATCATGGGTAATATTCAGAAAGGGCCTGTGTACATAAAGGACCTGCTCTGTGCCTAGGACACAGGAGTTGCTCAATAATGGTGGTGGTGGCAATATAGTCGTATAGACATCACCTTGGTTGCCTTTTTTTCCCATCTGCCCAAAATTATTTTCCTCCATATTCTAGTAGTAGCACCCCCATTTTCTTTGGGTAGCTACCCCTCCAACTCTTTGTGCTTCTGTATAAATACCAATCACAGTGTCCCACACCCTTGACCATAGGGATGAAATTTTGATCCAGGCTTTGGTAATCAATGTTCTCCTTCCTCCTAGCCTCAGGGATTAGAGGGCAGGGGGTAAACTGAAGCAAGGACAAATTAGGAAAGCAGAACCAATCATTCTTTCTTCTTCTTTTTTTTTTTTTTTTCCTTAAGTAGGCTTCACATCCAGCATGGAGCCCAATGTGGAGTCCAGTGCAGGGCTTGAACTTACAACCCTGAGATCAATGCCTGAGCTGAGATCAAGAGTTCAGACGCTTAATCAACTGAGCCAACCACGCACCCCCAGAGTCTTTCCTTGGTATTTTATGGAGAGATGTTGAGAGCAGCTTCCCATTCTTATGGGTAGACAGAAAGCTGCAGGCTAGCTGGCCGCCCTTCACCTCCTACACACCTCCTAACACATCTTGAAATAGGAGAGAATGTGGCCAACACAGAGAGTAGCAAAACAGAAGAGAAGAGAGAGAAAATAATATTTATATCCCTGGATTCAGCTCTACCCCTAAATATACCAGTTTTAAATATGTCAATAAATTCCCTTTTTAGGCTTAAATTAATTTGAATTGAGTTTCTGCCTTTTGCATTAAAAGGTTCCTGTCTGGGACACCTGGGTGGCTCATTGGTTGAGTGTCTGCCTTCAGCTCAGAGCGTGATCCCAGGGTCCTGGGATTGAGTCCCACGTCAGGCTCCCCATGAGGAGCCTGCTTCTCCTGCTTATGTCTCCGCCTCTCTGTCTGCATCTCTCATGAATAAAGAAATAAAATCTTTTAAATAAATAAGAGGTTCCTAATATAAATATACTTTTTATGAAAGAAGAAAGAAAGAAAAAAAAAGAAAGAAAGAAAGAAAGAGAAAGAAAGAAAGAAAGAAAGAAAGAAAGAAAGAAAGAAAGAAAGAAGAAAGAAAGAAAGAAAGGGAGGGAGGGAAGAAGGATAGGACAGAAACAATACCCAGAGGCATCCTTGCACCTTCATTCCAGCCCAACCAGCGGAAGCCAGCAGGCATGCATCATAGCTACACTGATGTGAGCAGGAGCCCAAGTGGCACAGCCCCTGAATCAGAGGCAGGTGACCTGCTGGAAGTCACAGAAAAGTGTGACATCACTGCAATTTCTTGCCTGCAGCTTAGGCAGTGGAAGTAGGAAGGTGACCCCTGATCTTGTTTCCCCCGCCAGCTCTGTCCTCTGGTCTGCCCCCAGGATTGAGAGACGACAGCGAGCAAAGCCAGGGAACTTAGGAGAGACCATATTACTGTGGCCTCACAGTGAAGTGAGAGCTTAGATTTTCTCTAATAAGCCACTGAAGTTTTAAGAAGGGGGATGACATGATTTTTGTGTTTTTGAAAGCTTTCTCTGGCCCAGAATGATGCCTGGGTTGGAGGAGGACAAAGCTGGAAGCAACAGGACCAGTGAATATTGAGAAACAATCAAGTGAGTACTCGAACGAAGACAAACCAACGACAGAGGATAGAGAATGTGCATTTAGAAGGTAAAGTCTATAAGACTCGGTGGTTGATCACATAGGGTGAGGTGGGGGCACGGACGCAGGAAGAAGGAAAGAACCTAGGACATGACTTCAGGGACCCAGAAAGGAGGTCCGAAGCTAGGCGTGGAAGAAGAGGAGGAGTGCATGTGGGAATGTGCTCAGTTGGAGGATCCATGGGGATATCCAGGTGAAGATGTCCAGAAATTAGGTTATTTGAAGATTATTTGTTTATTTGACAGAGATGGAGCGAGAGAGCACAAGCAGAGGGAGAGGCAGAGGGAGAGAGAGAAGCAGGCTTCCCACTGAGCAGGGAGACCAAGCTCCATCCCAGGACCTCCAGATCATGACCTGAGCCCAAGGCAGATGCTTAACTGACTTACCTTTCCAGGCACCCTGGAAATTAGGGTATTTGAGCTGCTGATTTTGTGATCATGGGCAGGTTACTTAACTTCTTAGAGCCTCAGTCTCCTTATTTGTCAAATGGGAATAATTTTTTTAATTTAAATTTTACTTATTTAACATACAGTGCTCAAATAGGAATAATATTCTCTAACCAGAGATTTTAATTACCTTGTCCAAGTTCTGCCCAGCATAAAACATTGTTCTTAAATAGAAAGAACTGGTAGAGGGTCCTAATTACTCTGAAGGTGAGATCCCTAGGAGGCCACTGGTCCTGAGGGAGTATTCTGTTCTCCTCAGTCACCCATGCCCCAACTCCTGCCTCATCCCAGGGAAGCCCAAGGACTTGCGTAGCTTTGCCCTAGGGGTTTTCTTGCAACTCAGCCTACCTAAGGGTTCAGGCCCTCTTTTTGGCCTTTGCACATGGGTTCCTTCTGACTGGAACACCCTTCTTACACTGCTTAGTGGTTAGTTCTTCCATGGGTTCTTCCCCTGCCCAAGGAACTCCTTTTCATCCTTCCAGATTCACATCCTAACACCAGCCTGATGATGTTTTATCTGCCTCGTCCCCCTGGAACAATTCAAATGTCATGCTGCAATAAATCATTCTTCCTTTAGTCACAAGACTGTCCCTTTAAGTAATTGAAATCTGTAGGCCTTACTTATGAGGCTGGCTGATGCAACTTGAAACAATCTGAATTTAGACACCATCCAGGTGTATGCCAATTACTAAGCTATATACACAGCTTCTCAGCTCCAAACCCATCTTCTGTGCTCGGCTTTGTGGCCCTGGGACTGGGACTCTGCAAACCACATTTCTGCTTGGCCAGCAGTCTCCCAGTTAGGCTCTGTTCTGTAGATCAGGGCTGGGAGGCTGGAGGAAGGAGAAGAGAATCCTTCCCGTCTGTTCACAAGCCCTCTGAGCAACACATTGGCAACGCTTCTGCCCCAGCAGCAGCATTTAGATGCAGTTTGCAGTTTTGCTTGTGCTACTAGCCTCATCCCAGCTGTTTTCTCCTTCCTGGGGGTCTGGTTCTCAAGCCCACAGCACCCCTACTCAGAGCTAAGACAGTTCCCAACAAAGCTGTGCCTCCTCCTTAGAGGTCTATTTGCCTCCTTAGAGGTCTAATCTCTCTGCGTGTTTCATGAATAAATAAATAAAATCTTTAAAAATTTTTTCAACATCCTCACCTAAGCTGTGACCCCAGCCCTTCTACTTGGCTTGGTCAGAGCCCTCAAGAGACTATCCCCAGAAAGCCAACTACTAGTAGTTCCCCACATGTACTGCTACATATGTACAGACTTGCATCTTGGGAATCAATGTATATAAAACACAAATTCTTAGGCCTTTCTGTGGTGACATTCAGAATTCTAGGTGTGCCTGGGTGGCTCAGTCAGTTGGGTATCTGCCTTCAGCTCAGGTCATGACCCAGGGTCCTGGGATCAAGTCCCATGTTCCAGCTCCCTGCTCAGTGGGAGTCTGCTTGTCCCTCTGCCACTGCTTGTGCTCTCTCACTCTCTGTCTAAATAAATAAACGAATATCTTAAAAAAAAAAAAAAAAGATAGTGAACTGGAGGTCAGACTGCCAGTACTGACTAGGTAACCTTGGGCAAGTAAATTAACATCTGAAGACTTGACTTCCTCCTCTGTAAAATGGAAATAATAATAGAATCTAGAATTAAAAGGAATCAGGGGCACCTGGGTGGTTCAGTGGTTGGGCCTCTGCCTTTGGCTCAGGTTGTGATCCTGATGTGTCCTGGGATTAAGTCCCGCCATCAGGCTTCCCACAGGGAGCCTGCTTCTCCCTCTGCCTATGTCTCTGCCTCTCTCTGTGTCTCTCATGAATAAATTAATAAAATCTTTAAAAATCAATCAGTCAGTCATTATTAAAGGGCTTATCACACAGCTAAGCCTATAGTAAATACTTGATAACTGTTAACTGTCTGTAACAATAATTACGACACTATCAAGCCCACCCCCAGCTGGATGCATACCTGGATCCTAAGGAGTACAAGTAGCATTAAAAGGAAAAAGCTCTAGTGATATGTTTGGGCCCTACTGCTCTGTAATCCCCCTAGCTGAGAGCACCATCAAGCTCTAAGGTCAGAGGGCATCCCTCCCCACCTCACAGATGCCACACTGCTCTGGTCTGTGGATATCCTAGGGCATCGGGGACAATATGAGGACTCAGGACTCAGACATGGCATTGGGCCCCAGCAGGAGACAGCAGGACCTAAGGGGTACCTCATGGAGGTAGCAAAGCAGCAGCAGTGCCTCTTCAGCAGGCTGGAGAGTGTTCCTTTACACGCCCTTAGGAGAAACCTGCTGGTGACTTCTTTTTTTGTTTTTTGTTTTTTGTTTTTTTTCTGCTGGAGACTTCTAAAAATGCTTTACAGGGTGAAGCCCTGCTGGAGTGTGTGGGATAAGAACCAAAGTCATTTGGGTCATTATGATTGAGATGATTCTATTTGTACTAATAGGCAGGTATCTTGAGTCACATGTCAGGTGTTGCCTAAGAACCAATCACAATCATGTCGCAATCAACATTATCATTGATGATAAGAGGGCTCACATTTAATATGACAACCAAAACATGCTGCCTCACTTAACTATAAGGAGTCTTCATTTTCCTGTGCCCAAGAAATGTTTATCACACAGTAATTTTATTTAGGCAATAAATCCGTACAAACACAAAAACAAATTGAACTTCAGATACACATGAGTTGAAATTAAGTATTACCAAGCAAAAGTCAGTGGAAAAAATATATATAAAAAAATATCACTGTGGCAGGGCTGGATATCAGGATACTAAATTGCTTCCTACCCTAGCTGCTTTCACATGTTAATATTAAATCGGCTATTACCCATGATTCGATACTTTAAAGGGCATGTCAAGAGGTTTCCACTTTGGACTAGCCACAAGCAAAAAGAGCTTAACTCTAAGAGTTCCTCAAATTCATAAGTGATAACTTCTTTAAATGAGGGGATCCAAACTATCGCATCTCCATTTCTACTGATGACGAAGATATCCTTCGATCCTGGAACACACAGAAAAATAACTTTGGGTTTCTCCTCGCCCAGAGTTTTGGTTATGCTTGAAGGATTAAACAGTTTGAAGTATTGCAGAGGGTCACCCTAACTGTCATTTCTTTTTCTCTCAAATTCATTAAGACGGAAACCAAACATCCTGGCTAAGGTAAGAGCTAACCCTTTCCTAAATTTATAGAAGAAAACTCCTCTTGGCCAATCCAGAGCTCCTTGAATCAATGGAAGTGCAAGGCCACTGCTTTTGTAGATAACAAATTGGTTCAGTCAGGGAAAGACTGTAGATCTGACAAGGAAAAAATGGCATGCTCAAGAGAAGATGAATTTTTACCATATTTCATTATAGAAGACCACAATGAAAGAAAAATGACTTCATCAATCCCTTTCTGGGAGCCCTGGTGAGGCTAAGGATAAAAGGAGAAAGCCCCTGGAACCGGCTTCCTGTCATACAAGTTGCATCCATCAATTCAGGACAGCTTCAGAGGGGCACATGCAATCACAACTGACAGTGGATAAATCACAATTATCAAGACCTTATTAGCTATTGCCCTAGAGTTAAAGAGGGTCATTTGCTTCAATCAGATAGCAATCGATTGCTTTGTATGGGCTACAACTTATAAGGCCAAGGTCAAGGTATGGTGATGGAAAATTAGGTTAGATATCATAAATCCTCCAGCACCAATCCTTCTTATCTGAACGAGAGTGCTATAAACTATTAACTCTGAAGACAGGTTTGTGGGAAATATAAGGGAATCCAGAATCATAGCAAACTTTCTGATGGATAATACAGTATATCAGAAAAACCTAGAAAGATTGAACTTTCTTCACTTGCTAAGAAAAAAAGAAAATGGAATTCACCCTACCTTGATGCACATGGTTAATTCTTCAGACCAGCAAGTACTCAGCAACAGGGGTGAAAAGACATTTTACAGAGGAAAGATAGTCTTCTTTCTCCTCTTCTTCTCTTGCTATGCTCCAAGAGAACCCAGGCCCTGAACAAATGGCTCATAAGTAGCAAATACCATGAGGTTGGCACTGACCAAAGTGAGGGGATACTTCTGTTGTAGTGTCTTTTTGTCTCTGTAACTAATCACCAAGAAGCAAACTAACAACAACAAAAATAAATAAATAAACAGAAACAAAATACAATTCTCAGCTGACCAAATAAAAGATGTGCTGTAGCTCTTTAGAATTGTCAGAAAATATTAACAATTCACAAACCTAAGGTAAAGGCCATTTAGTGTTACTTGTACCATTCTTTCAACTTTTTTGACTCAAAATATTCCAATTAAGAAATTGGGGGAAGGGATCCCTGAGTGGCGCAGTGGTTTGGCGCCTGCCTTTGGCCCAGGGCGCGATCCTGGAGACCCGGGATCGAGTCCCACATCGGACTCCCGGTGCATGGAGCCTGCTTCTCCCTCTGCCTGTGTCTCTGCCTCTCTCTCTCTCTCTCTCTGTGACTATCATAAATAAAATAAAATAAAATAAAATAAAATAAAATAAAATAAAATAAATTGGGGGAAAAATCATGCCATAGTTGGTACTAAAGTAAAAGTAGCTGTGGTTTAACTCATAAAAATAATTTTGTGTACTCATCTTTCTGTTTTTCTTATAGTTACTTGCATTTTTACTGTCATAATGAATGCTATCTATTTTTGTGTATACTAAAGTTTTTATACCTAACATTGTACCAACTAGAAATATCTATAAATCAGCTTTTTCATACTGATCACAACAATAATCAATGGACCTCCTCATGTCCTTGTTCGGCAATTTCAAAAAACTCTGAACAAGGTGGAAAAGGCAAAAAATAATGTTATCTCTGACAATGGTCTTTAACTTCAGTGACTAAAGTTACCATGGTATAAAATACTTTGGTATTTTATGCTAAAGTAACAAAGTTACTTTATACTAAAGTATAAAATGTTATTAAATCCATGAGAAATGATAGATATTTCTCAAATGAATCCTCTTCACAAATGTTGTAAATTAGAGATTGTTCTTAAAGATTAATAGGCAATGAGAATGACTGATAAATTCTCCAAGCCTAGGAAGCAACACAAGAAAATGTAAATCCAAAATTGTCTCTGGATTCCTAGCTAGCTGAACAAACCTTGACACCAGCTCAAATTTTTCTTAAATCAAAAACCGAATTTTTCCACAGATTTCTATAAAGCCTGAAGCAGAAAGCTTCAGAAACAGATGCCCATGAAAATTTTAAAAGGTCCAAAATTTATTACTTTGCAAACTCCCACCACTTTCTTCCCACTATTGTTGGACACTATTTTTTCCCAAAAATGATCTATAAGAAATGCTAGCTTTATTGTTATTATGTTATTATGTTATCGTGTTATTATGTATCCAAGTCTCACTAGCCTACATATATTTCTAATTACTCAGTGACAATGTATGTCTGCTTTAGTAATCCTTCAGTTGTAAATACATTTTTTTTTACTAGAATCTTATATTTTAAAATGCTGTGATGTTCCACACCAGGTCAAATTCACAATAAAACACAACTCTGGTTGCACTACTAATTGTAATGAGTTCTAGAAGATTTGGGGAAAGTATAAAAGCCTCCTAGATTGAATTACATTTTTACAATATTTGTGCTAAGGGTTTAGTGAAAACACATAAGCATAAGGGAAAAATTGTCCTGGAAATGTCCTTAGTTTCTTCTGCCAGCTAAACATTAATGGTAAATCACAAAGTGAGCTTTTACTTTCCACCCTCCTAACTAAAAAACTTGTGTTTCAGGAAAGACTCTTAAAAATTAGTATGAGAGACAGATAGCAGAAATGGAGAGCAAAGGCAAATCCCCAGCAACCTGGAAGGTAGGCAGCTGATCTACAAAACAAGAAGATATCCAGTCACTATTCTGTACACCTTAAACTGATATAATGGTATATGTCAATTACGTCTCAGTAAAACTGGAGGGAGGGAAGCAAACATTACAGAACCACACAGTCTAAAAAGGGAAAGTCACCAAGATCCCCTTTCCTGGAAACCCCTGCCAACTGTTTGACACCCTATCCTCCTGATGCTTTCTTCCACATTTATACTAACATACATATGTATTGAAGTTGTAAAGTTTAATTTGTTACAATGCGTATTTGCAGAGAAAATGAATTTGTGTTACAGTTCTCTTCTTAGGCATAAATCACCTAACATATAGTGTATATATTATACATATATTATCATATAATCTATATAATATTAATAATATAAAGTAGATAAATATTTTACTGAACATCTCCTGCAGCTTAAGCTTAGATCCAATATTTTGAACAGTCCTTTAGGTCTTCTGTCTGGATAAAGATGCTCAGAATCTCAGAAGGCTTCCTCCTCCCTCTGAAATACTCTAACACATCCTTGGGGAATATTGGAGGAGAGTCGTGGTCTGTGCTGATCATTGGGCTACAAGCCTCATGTGCCTAAGCTCTGGGGTGACTCTCTGTGTCTGCTAGATGGCCCAAGTCCAACTTGTCTGCTGGCCCCCCTGAAGACTCCATGGCCTGTTCTTTTGGCTCACTCAATGTTCTCAAGGATTATTGGCCAGCTCTTGGTTGACTTGACCTCCTCTCAGTTCATGTTGCTTCAATAGACCCTTCCAATTTTTCCGTGACCCCCACGAGGTCCTAGCATGGAGGAGCCACTCCATAGCCTCCTCCCTAACATACAGAGATACCTCCCTCTGCCTTAGGAAGTCCCCTCGGGCTCCCCAGTCTGTCTCTCAGCGGTTTTCTGGGTCTCATCCAAACCCCAAGAGAACTAGAGCAGCCTAGAGAGACACAAATTCAGTGTTTCCCATTGCAGCACATCAGTAAGTACGCTTTGTTGTGGCAAAGTCCCAAGTCGGCAATGCGCAGCCTGAGAGGTAGTCTTCTCCCAGAGCCCTCCTGTCTTCCGTCTAACATAGCTCCCCACCTCCAGGTAAAGGCCTTTGAACCACTTCACTCTCTACCCTTCTTTCTCATACAATCCAAGGCTCTCAGGCCTATTGGTTTGCTGCAGAAATTTCTCTTGCACCTCTAGACTTTTGTTCTCATGTCCAGATGCAGGTTTTTTTTTAATAGGATGATTCTATAAATCTATTTTGCAACTTTTTATGTGTTTCTTTTTTCTGTTTCACAACATAGTATGGACATCATTTTAAGTCATTTCAGAGAAAGTTAACTCATTCTATATGTTATATTTAACCTATATATTATTCAAAATATTATCATTTCAATATGTAATCAATATTAAAAATTAAGTGCTTTACATTCTTTTTCTTATACTAAATCTCCATAATCCAGTGTTAATTTTACACTTACAGCACCTCTGAATTCCAACTAGCCACATTTCAAGTGCTTATTTGCTCTAAGTGGCTAGTGGCTACCACATTGGACAGTCCAATTCTAGCAGACAGGAGAGTTAGGAGAGAGGTGAGCTCTCGGGGAGAAAAGTAGAGCTGTAATTGGGAAGGACATGTGGGAAATTCTGGGGAACTGACATTGTTAGCTTCCCTGAGATGAGTGTTGATTATGTATTTGCATTGTAATTATCTACTAAATCATACGTGTGAATTTTGTTAACTTTTTTTAATGCATTTTATTTAAAAAAAGACAAGTTTTAAAAATACTGAATGTATATTCCTATACATGTATCAATACAAAGTTGAGCAAGTCTTTCTGAAGGATAAATTTATAGAAGTGTAACCATTGGGGGCGCCTGGGTGGCTCAGTCAGTTAAGAGTCCAGCTCTTGATTATGGCTCAGGTCATGATCTCAGGGTCATCAGATCAAGCCCTGAGTCAGGTTCCACACTCGGCATGAAGTCTGTTTAAGATCCTCTCTCTTCCTCTCTATCTGCCTTGCTCTCTCTCTCCCTCCCTCGAAAAAAATGAAAATAACAAGGATGCCTGGGTGGCTCAGCGGTTGAGTGTCTGCCTTTGGCTCAGGGTCTGATCCCGGGATCAGGGATTGAGTCCCACATCAGGCTCCCTGCATGGAGCCTGATTCTCCCTCTGCCTGTGTCTCTGCTTCTCTCTTTGTGTCTCTCATGAATAAATACAATCTTTAAAAATAAATAAATAAATAAATAAATAAATAAATAAATAAATAAATAAATATTTTTAAAAAGAATCATAAAGGGCACCTGGGTGGCTCACTCAGTTAAGTGTCTGCCTTCAGTTCAGGTCATGATTCTGGGGCCCTGGGATTGAGCCCTATGTCAGGCTCCCTGCACAGTGGGGAGTCTGTTTCTCCCTCTCCCTCTGCCCCTCCCCACTGCTCGTTTTCTCTCTCTCTCTCTAATAAATAAATAAAATCCTTTTTAAAAAAGCATAACTACTGGAACAAATGATACAAACATTAAAATATTTAATAGTACTAAATTACTTCCCATATGCTTGTATCTGCATTTCAGGGCTACCCCAGCCCTGTACCAGCAACCTTGTCCTGCAGCTCCATGAAATCTGAAACAGCCTTCCCTTGAAAGTGCAAACACCAACCTTCATTGGGACTGAACATTTTAGATTTGGACACTTCATTTCAGGGTTGTTCATGCTGTCAAGTGTTGGCTTGAGTGGTGGCCAAATGCAGAGACCTCGAAGCCAAAGATGACTTGATTCCACAGAATTTTTTTAAAATCTTTCCATCTAGTCCCCTAGCCCAAACTTTCTCCTCTAGAGCATCATCACAGTCCTGTTTCCCTTTATGTGACAATGTAAAATGTTTAAAATACATGTTTGGAACTCCCCTAATAAAACTGTCTTCAGAGATGGATTATCGGCCATACAAGAAAAATGAGATTTATTACTCTTTTGTCAGAGTCTTCTCTCTCTCTCCTTCTCTTTCTTCCTTCCCTTTCCTCTTCCTTCTATCTCTCTTTTATTTCTCAACATTGTTTGGCTTAGTTCTGACCTCTCCTTCCTTGCTCTTCCACTTGAGCTTGCAACCTAAGAATCCCAGGAGGTCACAGTCCACAGGCAAGATGCCCCAGGATCAAAAGGTAAGCAGCAGAAAAGTAAGGAATCCTAGAGGTAAAATGAGACCTTGGACACACCCAGGACACACCCAGGAGAATTAGCAAGCAGGTCTACGGAGGAGGGCTCCCATGGTCAGTGATTCTCTGCTGGCCGGAGTCAGTAACATGAGCATGAACAACTTGGCACCTTAAGTGAAATGATCAGATATTAAGTCAGGGCTACTTGTACTTTTCTCTAAATTAAAAAAAGACCACTGTAGAACTATAACTGTAGAACCACATAACTGGCTAGTAGTTTTCAGGCTCCATGCCATAGCTGAATCAGAACTATCAGGGATGATCATCCTGGTTAGGAACCACTTACCAAAGAGAGGCACACAGCGTTTGTAGCCTAATAGCCCTGGGCATAAATCTGCAGACACACACACACAGACACACACGTACACCCTTTAGTGTGTGACCTTTGAAAGTCTCTATGAACCTTGCTTTCCTTATCTGTAAAATAGAGATGATGCCTATCACACGGAACTAGCTTAAGGATTCTGTGTGCAAAGCACTTGCACATAATAGATTCTCAACAATAAGTACTGATGATAATACGATGATTTTAACAAAATGTGATAAGTACCATCAAATTTTACTGAAATTTGTCCAGTAAATTTATATCATTGTTATACTTACAGGAAAAAATAAAGGTACTTCTATTTTTAATAAGACTTGCTTTTTCAGAAACCTAGACTTTAAGTATCCATCTGCTACTAAAATTTTAAACAGGAGGGAGAATGTGGTTCAGTTCCATGGAATAGGAACTAGGAGGAAAAATAATTTTCGTATCTTCAAAATATAAGTTTTTTCATCCCAATTATATTTACAGATATTGAAATAGAAAAGAACAAGACTGACACAAGACCTACTCTCACAGGTTTTATAGACTAGTAGGAAAGAGATGACTTATAACAGAAATCACTGAAATGTGCTGACACTGTGTCATAGGGCCGTTCCCTTGGTCTGGAGTGTCACAGAGCTTTCCTGAGGAAGAGACACCTGTACTGGGTAGATAAGAGAAAATCTAGAAGGAGGGTGGGGAAGCACCCCCCAGACTGAGGAAAGAGCTTACGTAAACACCCTGAGCTCACAGGTGGAAAGGCTGAGGAAGGGAGGGGTGGTTGGGTAAAAGTCAGAAGGAAAAGCTTGTGAGGGTAATGGGCTGGCTCAGTCAGTGGGCTTGTGACTCTTTTTTTGGGGCGGGGGGGGGGGCTTGTGACTCTTGATCTCAGGGTTGTGAGTTCATGCCAGTGTGGAGATTACTTTAAAAAAAAGAAAAGAAAAGAAAGAAAGAAAGGAAGGGAGGGAGGGAGGAAGGAAGGAAGGAAGGAAGGAAGGAAGGAAGGAAGGAAGGAAGGAAGGAAGGATCAATTGATCTTGTGGAATACAGAGGGGCAAATCAAGTAGGCCTACTGGAAACGTTAAGGGCTTAGGACGTGGTCTCAGATGCAGTAGAAAGCCTTAGTGGGTTTTAGGTAAAAATACTATAATTTAATCTGTTCTTTCATAGATCAGTCTGGGTGCTTTGTGAAGAATGGAAATGTCATGACAAGAAATACATGTTTGTCTTCATCCTAGGTTCCTGGCACAGAGCTCCTAAAACCCTTATAACTTCCTGAGTGATAGAAGTATTTCTTGTTATTCATAGTAAGTCCCTTTTAGTCATAACTGGGTTTAAGTTAATGAGGGACTCTTAGGGTGCCTGGCTGGCTCAGTCCGAAGAGCATGTGACTCTTGTTCTTAGGGTTAGGAGTTTGAGCCCTGTGAGTGGTGTGGAATTTACTTAAATTTTTTAAAAAGGATGGAGCCTTAAATAGCCTTAGGATGGGGGCTGGAAGAATCAACCTTATAATTAGTGTTGGAGGGGATCCCTGGGTGGCACAGCGGTTTGGCGCCTGCCTTTGGCCCAGGGCGCGATCCTGGAGACCCGGGATCAAATCCCATGTCAGGCTCCCAGTGCATGGAACCTGCTTCTCCTGCTGCCTATGTCTCTGACTCTCTCTCTCTCTCTCTCTCTCTCTCTCTCTCTCTCTATCTCTCATGAATAAATAAAATCTTTAAAAAAAAAAAAAAACCTAAACAATGGGATTGGGATTGGGAGAGTTTCTGGGTTGGTGAACACATTGAGGGTGATACATCTAGTGTAGGCCATGAAACTCCATGCCTCTTCCCACATACTTTGTCCTACACATCTCCATTTGGCTGTTCCTGACTATTCTTTAC
This sequence comes from Vulpes vulpes, assembly GCF_048418805.1. Lineage (NCBI taxonomy): Eukaryota > Metazoa > Chordata > Mammalia > Carnivora > Canidae > Vulpes > Vulpes vulpes. The sequence goes on from NC_132785.1 coordinate 74,461,926, forward strand.
AATAATAAACCAACAGTAGTAAGTAAAGTTTTTTTCCTGTGTTCTGGAAAATTATTGAACCTGAGGAGTGAGTCATGGGAACCCCCGATTTATAGCCAGTAGGTCAGAGTATAGGAGCTCTGGACTTTTCATTGGCAGTCTGGTGGGACTGGCATCTGATGCTAACTCCAGATAGATAGTGTTAGAATATAAATGAATTGTAGGACACCCAGGTGTCATTGGAGAATTGGTTTTGGTGTTGGAGAAATTAGTCACATATTTGGTACCGGAAGTGTTGTGAGTACAGGAAAAGAGTTCTTTTAAGAATGGATTCAGGGAAGGTAGGAATGGATGGAGCAAGGGCAGTGTATGTAGAAAAATAAAGTGAAGGGTTCAGATTGATTACATAGGAGGTGGAATTAACGAAACGCAATTGATCAGAAATGACAAAGGAGAAAAAGGGAAGCAATCAGATAAATCCTAAACTTCTGACTTGGGTAACTGAACTTTAGGTACCATATATTGAGATGGGAGACACTGAAGCAGGATCCGGTCTTAGAAGCCAAGAAGAGGAAATTAGAGTGTCCAGTACATAGCAGGAAATACAAGACAGGCACTCAGAAGCAAGGTCTGGGCTGCATTATCAATTTAGGAGTGGTGGGCCCAGAGATGTACAATCAATATGGCCCCAGACCCCATATCCTGTAACTCCAAAGTGAGGCTACATCTCCTTGAACACCTAAATTGCTCCATCCCTTCCCAGGGCTCTCTTCCAGAAACACCCAGATACTCTTAGGGCTGCTCATGCTAGCCCAGCTCCCCCAACCTCCATGTGTCTCTTCCTGCCATCACAGGACTCAAGATGTGTCCCCCAAGGCAGGTCTCCACCACCGCTGGCCTCTCTGAGGCCAGACCTACAGGCTACTGCCAGTAGCTGCTCTCTGGATGCCAGACTCAGAGGCCAGTGTTACCATCAAAGAAAGAATTGCTCCCACTCCCAATTTCCTGGAGGAAAGATTTTTCTTCACTACACTCCTGGCTTCTCTCCACCTGCAGAGGTGAAATGACTTAACCTGCTTGGAAATTTGGGAAGAACTGGGAATGCAAGACTTGTATTCACCTAGCTTCTTGGGAATGAGCTGCCCACAGGGAGCACCAATTTGGATGCTCCTCCAGAGGCTGACTTCCCCTCCACGGCCTGGTCCAGCAGTGCTTGTGACTGAGAGGGTAAGTCTGCCTTATTCTGGCTTTGAGGTAAGCAAGTCCACCTGAATAGCAGACATGAAATACATCGTGTCCTTCATCAGCAAAAAGAAAAAGATGGTTATATAACACTTACCACTTGCCATCTCTCTGTAACAAAAACTAGCTGTGTTCCTCATTTTTAAGGCTTAACAGTTCTCCATATAGAGACAACATTACTTAACTATTACTATGGTTAAATGTAGAAACCATTACTATGAACACCATTCCTCTTGTTACTTTTCTATTTTATATCTTACCTCAATCAATATGCTTGAACATACAATTTTATACAACTGTCTATAGCCAAAGAGTAGAACTACTTGGTCAAAAGAACAATATATAGTTTGCTTGTTGTTTGCTTTTTAAATATTGATACATCTTATTTGAGACAATATGCACTTCTGCCAGTATGAATGTATTAGTTTTCCATTGCTGTATAATACACTGCCGCAAACCCAGAACATAAAAGTTTCTGTGGTTCAGGAGTGCAAGTACACCCTCGGTGTCCTCCACTCAGGGTTTCACAAGGTTGCAACCAAGGTGTCAAGTGGGCTGTGCTCTCATCTAGACATTCAACTACAGTAGAGTTCTCTTCCTTGGAGCTGTACGGATGAAGCTCTGGCTTTCTATTTGCTCTCAGCTAGAGGCTGGCCACAGCTCTTGGAGGCCACCCATACTTCCCCACCATATGGCCCTCTCCATAGTAAGTTCAAAGCATGGCTCTTTGCTTCTGGGCCAGCAAAAGTATCTGTCTATCCAGTCTTACAAAATGTAGCATAATCATGGAAGTGACATCTCCATTGTCACAGAAGCAAATCACATCTCGTATCCCCTCTCATAAGGAGGGAACTCTAGAGAACACAACACCAGGAGCAGAGATGATGAGGCCATCTTAGTATCATGAGGGTGCCCAGCTACCCATGCCAATGCTAGTTTATCAACCTCTGCCAATCTGATGGAAAAAAAAAAATCTGTCAATGGATGGGTCACAAAAGATACCTTGTTTTTACTACCATTCTTTACTAGTTAAATTAAAAAACTTTTTAGGTTTACTAGATATTTCCTATTTCTTATTTTGTGACATGTTTCTCTCTCTCTGCCCAATGTTTTATTGATATGTTAGTACAAATCAATAATCTCTTATCTACAATCCAAAAAAATGTTTTTAAGTTCTGTAAATCTTAAATTGTTTACAATCCATTTCGTGACATAATCTGGATTGATCTGTATTTATTATCAGCAAAACCTTCTCTGGACTAATGCAAGAGATTATTATAGATTTGCTTAAGTCATGAAGTATGATTATTCATATATTTCAATGCAGAACTAAAACGTATTTGATTAACCACATACTAACATGGGCATACTAAATAATATATACCATTTACCTTTCTAAAGACCCCCAAAATGAAATATTTATAGTCCCAGGGGTTTTTGATAAGGGGTTACAGAACTCTATACCTTACTGATTTCCAAAACATTCTTGTAGATTAGGAAAGTAAACCTTTTTCATAGATTCTATCAGTTTTCCCCTTTTTTGTCATGTTCCAATCTAGCTTACAGTGCCATAGATTTTTTTAAATTACTAATTAATTCATGTCCATTAAAAAAAGTAAATATAGATTATATAACAATGGGGCTTAATTCTTTCAAGTCAATGAAGACTTTGAAAATCTGATTGAAGTAATGGGAAAGCTCCTCAGAAAATTTACATATAATTTTGCATATAATTTCAGGAGCTTTAATAGGCTTACGTACCAGATTATGAACCCCTGCTTTCTATGCTCTTCCTAGGAACTTACCTCCTTTCCTTTTTTTTTTAAATTATTTTTTTATTGGAGTTCAATTTGCCAACATATAGCACATCATCCACTGCTCATCCCATCAAGTGCCCCCCTCAGTGCCCGTCACCCATTCACCCCCACCCCCTGCCCTCCTCCCCTTCCACTATCCCTTGTTCATTTCCCACAGTTAGGAGTCTCTCATGTTCTGTCTCCCTCACTGATATTTCCCACTCATTTTCTCTCCTTTCCCCTATAATCCCTTTCACTATTTTTTATATTCCCCAAATGAATGAGACCATATAATGTTTGTCCTCCAATTGACTTGCTTCACTCAGCATAATACCCTCCAGTTCCATCCACGTTGAAGCAAATGGTGGGTATTTGTCGTTTCTAATGGCTCAGTAATATTCCATTGTATACATAGACCACATCTTCTTTATCCATTCATCTTTCGATGGACACCGAGGCTCCTTCCACAGTTTGGCTATTGTGGACATTGCTGCTAGAAACATTGGGGTGCAGGTGTCCAGGCATTTCACTGCATCTCTATCATTGGGGTAAATCCCCAGCAGTGCAATTGCTGGGTCATAGGGCAGTTCTATTTTTAACTCTTTGAGGAACCTCCACAGTTTTCCAGAGTGGCTGCACCAGTTCACATTCCCACCAACAGTGCAAGAGGGTTCCCCTTTCTCCACATCCTCTCCAACATTTGTGGTTTCCTGTCTTGTTAATTTTCCCCATTCTCACTGGTGTGAGGTGGTATCTCATTGTGGTTTTGATTTGTATTTCCCTGATGGCAAGTGATGCGGAGCATTTTCTCATGTGCATGTTGGCCATGTCTATGTCTTCCTCTGTGAGATTTCTGTTCGTGTCTTTTGCCCATTTCATGATTGGATTGTTTGTTTCTTTGCTGTTGAGTTGAATAAGTTCTTTATAGATCTTGGAAACTAGCCCTTTATCTGACAGGTCATTTGCAAATATCTTCCCCCATTCTATAGGTTGTCTTTTAGTTTTGTTCACTGTTTCTTTTGCTGTGCAGAAGCTTTTTATTGATGAAGTCCCAATAATTCATTTTTGCTTTTGTTTCCCTTGCCTTCATAGATGTATCTTGCAAGAAGTTGCTGTAGCCAAGTTCAAAAAGGGTGTTGCCTGTGTTCTCCTCTTGGATTTTGATGGATTCTTGTCCCACATTTAGATCTTTCATCCATGTTGAGTTTATCTTTGTGTATGGTGAAAGAGAATGGTCTAGTTTCATTCTTCTGCACGTGGATGTCCAATTTTCCCAGCACCATTTACTAAAGAGACTGTCCTTTTTCCAGTGGATAGTCTTTCCTGCTTTGTCGAATATTAGTTGACCATAGAGTTGGGGTTCCATTTCTGGGTTCTCTATTCTGTCCCATTGATCTATGTGTCTGTTTTTGTGCCTGTACCACACTGTCTTGATGATCACAGCTTTGTACTAAGACCTGAAACCCGGCATTGTGATGCCCCCAGCTCTGGTTTTCTTTTTCAATATTCCCCTGGCTATTCAGGGTCTTTTCTGATTCCACACAAATCTTAAGATGATTTGTTCCAACTCTCTGAAGAAAGTCCATGGTATTTTGATAGGGATTGCATTAAATGTGTAAATTGCTCTGGGTAGCATTGACATTTTCACAATATTAATTATTCCAATCCATGAGCATGGAATATTTTTCCTTCTCTTTGTGTCTTCCTCAATTTCTTTCAGAAGTGTTCTGTAGTTTTTAGGGTATAGATCCTTTACCTCTTTGGTTAGCTTTATTCCTAGGTATCTTATGCTTTTGGGTGCAATTGTAAATGGGATTGATCCCTTAATTTCTCTTTCTTCAGTCTCCTTGTTAGTGTATAGAAATGTCACTGATTTCTGGGCATTGATTTTTATCCCGCCACACTGCCAAATTGTTGTTTGAGTTCTAGCAATCTTTGGGTGGAGTCTTTTGGGTTTTCTTTTTTTTTTTAAGATTTTTATTTATTCATGAGAGACACACAGAGAAAGGCAGAGACACAGGCAGAGGGAGAAGCAGGCTCCATGCAGGGAGCCAGACGCAGGACTTGATCCCAGGTCTCCAGGATCACACCCTGGGCCGAAGGTGGCGCTAAACCGCTGAGCCACCGGGGCTGCCCTCTTTTGGATTTCCTATGTATAGTATCATGTCATCTGCAAAGAGGGAGAGTTTGACTTCTTCTTTGCCAATTTGAATGCCTTTTATTTATTTTTGTTGCCTGATTCCTGAGGCTAGGGTTTCTAGTACTATGTTGAATAGCAGTGGCGAGAGTGGGCATCCCTGTTGTGTTCCTGATCTTAGGGGAAAGGCTCCCAGTGTTTCCCCAGTGAGAATGATATTTGCTGTGGGCTTTTCATAGATGGCTTTTAAGATGTTGAGGGATGTTCCCTCTATCCCTACACTCTGAAGAGTTTTGATCAGGAATGGATGCTGTATTTTGTCAAATGCTTTCTCTGCATCTATTGAGAGGATCATATGGTTCTTGTTTTTTCCTCTTGATATGATCGATCACATTGATTTCTTTACAAGTGTTGAACCAGCCTTGCATCCCAGGGATAGATCCCACTTGGTCATGGTGAATAATCTTCTTAATGTACTCTGAGATCCTATTGGCCAGTATCTTGTTGAGAAATTTTGTATCTGTGTTCATCAGGGATATTGGTCAATAATTCTCCTTTTTGGTGGGGTCTTTGTCTGGTTTTGGAATTAAGGTGATGCTGGCCTCATAGAACGAGTTTGGAAGTATTCCATCTCTTTCTATCTTTCCGAACAGCTTTAGTAGAATAAATATTGTTTCTTCTTTAAATGTTTGATAGAATTCCCCAGGGAAGCCATCTGGCCCTGGACTTTTGTGTCTTGGGAGGTTTTTGATGACTGCTTCAATTTCCTCCCTAGTTATCAGCCTGTTCAGGTTTTCTATTTCCTCCTGTTCCAGTTTTGGTAGTTTGTGGTTTTTCCAGAAATGTGTCCATTTCTTCTAGTTTGCCTAATTTATTGGCGTATAGCTGCTTATAATATGTTTTTAAAATCATTTGTATTTCCTTGGAATTGGCGGTGATCTCTCCTTTTTCATTTGTGATTTTATTAATTTGAGTCTTTTCTCTTTTGTTTTTAATAAGGCTGGCTAATGGTTTATCTATCTTATTAATTCTTTCAAAGAACCAACTCCTGTTTTTTTTTTTTTTTTTTAATCTGTTCCACAGTTCTTCTGGTCTCTATTTCATTGGGTTCTGCTCAAATATTTATTAACTCTCTTTTTCTGCTGGGTGTAGGTTTTATTTGCTGTTCTTTCTCCAGTCCCTTTAGGTGCAAGGTTAGCTTTTGTATTTGAGTTTTTTCTGGTTTTTTGAGGGATGCTTTTATCGTGATGTATTTCCCCCTCAGAACTGCTTTTGCTGTATTCCAAAGATTTTGAACGGTTGTATCTTCATTCTCATTAGTTTCCATGAATCTTTTTAATTCTTCTCTAATTTCCTGGTTGACCTATTCATCTTTTAGCAGGATGCTCTTTAACCTCCACATGTTTGAATCTCTTCCAAATTTCTTCTTGTGATTTAGTTCTAGTTTCAAAGCATTATGGTCTGAAAATATGCAAGGGACAATCCCAATCTTTTGGTATCAGTTAAGACCTGATTTGTGATCCAGTATGTGGTCTATTCTGGAGAAAATTCCATGTGCACTTGAGAAGAATGTGTACTCAGTTGCGTTTGGATGTAGAGTTCTGTAAATACTTTTGAAATCCATCTGGTCCAGTGTATCATTTAAAGCTCATGTTTCTTTGGAGATATGCTTAGAAGATCTGTCATTTGCAGAAAACGCCGTGTTGAAGTCTTCCAGTATAAGTGTATTATCTAAGTATGCCTCTTTTTTTTTAAAGATTTTATTTATTTATTCATGAGAGACACAGGGGTGGGGGGGCAGAGACACAGGCAGAGGGAGAAGCAGGCTCCATGCAGGGAGCCCAATGTGGGACTTGATTCCAGGTCTCCAGGATCACACCCTGGGCTGAAGGCAACGCTAAACCACTGAGCCACCAGGGCTGCCCTCTAAGTATGTCTTAACTTCGGTTATTAATTGATTGATATACTTGGCAGCTCCCACATTAGGGGCATAAATATTCATGATTGTTAGGTCCTCTTGTTTGATAGATCCTTTAAGTATGATATAGTGCCCTTCTTCATCTCTTACTACAGTCTTTGAGATAAACTTATTTATCTGGTATGAAGATTGCTAGCCCTGCTTTCTTTTGAGAACCATTTTAATGGTAAATGGCTGTAGGTGTCCTTAGGTCTAAAATGAGTCTCTTGGAGACAGCAGATAGATGGGTCTTGCTTTTTTATTCAGTCTGAAACCCTGCGCCTTTTGATGGGATCGTTAAGCCCATTCACGTTCAGAGTTACTATTGATAGATATGAATTTAGTGTCATCATAAAACCTATTCAGTCCCTGTTTTTCTGGATTGTTTCTTTGGGCATCCTCTTTCTTTTACAGAGTCCCCCTTAATATTTCTTGCAGAGCTGGTTTGGTGGTCACATATTCTTTCAGTTTCTGCCTATCTTGGAAGCTCTTTATCTCTCCTTCTCTTCTGAATGAGAGCCTTGCTGGATAGAGTATTCTTGGCTGCATGTTCTTCTCATTTAGGACCCTGAATATATCCTGCCAGCCCTTTCTGGCCTGCCAGGTCTCTGTGGAGAGGTCTGCTGTTAACCTAATACTTCTCCCCATATAAGTTAGGGATCTCTTGTCTCTTGCTGCTTTAAGGATTTTCTCTTTATCTTTGGAATTTGCAAGTTTCACTATTAAACGTCGGGGTGTTGAACGGTTTTTATTGATTTTAGGGGGGGGAATCTCTCAATCTCCTGGATCTGAATGCCTGTTTCCCTCCCCAAGTTAGGGAAGTTCTCAGCTATGACTTGTTCAAATACACTTTCTGGTCCTCTGTCCCTTTCAGCACCCTCGGGAACCCCAATTAAACACAGAATTTTCCTTCTGAGGCTGTCATTTATTTCCCTTAACCTTTCCTCGTGATCTTTTAATTGTTTTTCTCTTTTTTCCTCAGCTTCCTTCCTTGCCATCAACTTGTCTTCTATGTCACTCACTTGCTCTTCTACCTCATTAACCCTCATCGTTAGGACCTCCAGTTTGGATTGCATCTCATTTAATTGATTTTTAATTTCAGCCTGATTAGATCTAAATTCTGCAGTCATGAAGTCTCTTGAAATCTTTATGCCTTTTTTCCACAGCCACCGGTAGCTTTTTAATTGTGCTTCTGAATTGGCTTTCTAACATCAAATTGTAATCCAAATTCTGTAATTCTGTGGGAGACAGTGGGAGTTTCTGATTCTTTCTTTTGTGGTGAGTTCTTTCTAGTCATTTTGCTCAATGCAGAGTGGCTAAAAACAAGTTGCACTGGAAAAAAGAAGGAAAAAAAGGGAAAAAACAAACAAAAAAAACAAAACAAAGAACAAAAAAAAAAAAAAAAGGAGGGGTATCCTCTGGTTCTGTATACTGTAAATCCCTTGACTTCCCCTGGAGCTTTCCAGAGCTGCTGGGCCAAGGACTTGTTCTTCCCCTGTCCTTCCAGCTGGTCTTCTGGGGGAGAGGCCTGCTGGGCTGACTCTCAGGTATGTGCACCTGGGGGAGCTGCCCCACCCTCCCCACCAGGTGCTGGGCTCAGTGGGAGCTGTTGACCCCATTGGGCCCCTGTTCCCTGGTGGCCCCCCTCCCAGGCACAGGGTGACACCAGGAGGAACAACCCCACTGGCGGCAGCCAGCTCCCCAGCCCTGGAGTCAGCTCCCGCAGTAGCTCCCGCAGTAACTCCTGGAGCTCCCAGTCTGCACTGGCCTAGATGCTCCAGGGGCGGGGGGACACTGATCTGCACAGCTCGGGGTGCCCGGCAGCAGGAGCGTCCTCGCTGGCCTGTGCCCTCCCCACCTGTCCCGGGGGGGGGGGTGGGGCACAGAATCCTGGGCTGTGTCCCCCAGCGCCCTGGGATCTGGGGCCTGTGCTGCTGGAATCGCACTCCTGGGGTGCGGCTCCCGAAGGCAGCAGAGCGCAGCCCCCTCCACCTGGAGGCCCCGCCTGACCCACTGGCTTCTCCCCGAGGCCCCGCCAGGTACGCGCTCCAGCCCTTTACCAAGATCAGCCCGCGGGGTGTGGGGTGCTCTCCCCCTGGGCGCACCTCCTCTGTTAGTGACCTCAGGAACCTGGGGGCCCCACTGCCCCTCCTGGGATCCTGCCCAAGCTCCTTGTGAGCACCTTTCTGTCCGGGAAGATTTTTAAAGTTCCTGCTTCTCCAGGGCTGGGCTTTCCTGTCCTGGAGGCTCTCGCCACCCCCTTAGCCCACCTCCTCGTGGGGGCCCCTCACCCACTGGATGCTTTTTTATTTTATTTTTTCCCACCTTCCTACCTTGTTAGAAGCGCAAACCCTTCTCTCTGTAGCATTCCAGCTGTTCTCTCTTTAAATCTCAGGCCGAATTCATAGTTTTTCAGGATGATTTGAAAGTTATCTAGGTAACTTGCTGGGGACAGGTGACTTGGGGACCCTACTCTTCTGCTATCTTGCCCCGCCCCCCCCCCACTTTCATCCTTTCCAAGGGATGATCCTTTTCAGTCATCTCTCCAAGACTGGTGTGTGTGTATGTGTGTGTGTGTGTGTGTGTGTGTGTATGTGTGTGTGTGTATGTGTATATATATATATGACATATATACTGACATATATATGACATATATATATATATACTGACATCTCTATTTATATATCTATACCTATATACAGCTTCATCCCAGATCCATTTCCTGATTATATCTCCATATTCATCAGACTAATAAATATCTCAAGTATTTCACTAACATCAAACTCAACATATCAAAAACTAAAATCATTTCCTCCTATGCCAAACTCATTCATCTCTTTAATTTTAAAGAATGAAACCACTAACCATTCAACTGAGTCAGCCAAAAATCTGATCAGCAACCATGATACCCATCTCTCCTCATCTTTAATTTTATCTCTTCTCAGATTGGTATCTTTCAATTTTATCTCATCTCCATTACAACACACTTAGTTTTGGTCACCATGCATTGCATGAATTATTCTAACAGCCTCCTAAATAGCCTTCCTACCAGAGTTGTATCCTTTCCAATCTTTGTTCAATGGCACAACCCTTTTAAAATGTAAATCTGTTAACACTCCATTACTTAAAACTCTTCAAAGACTCCCCACTGCTCCAAGGATAAAGTCCAAACTCCTTAATATGGCTTACAAAGTCCTTTACCATGTACGACCCACCTAATTCTTGCATGATCACCCTATATCTGATCCCTTCCCCCCAGTGGCTGCATTAATGAATGTCACCATTTACCAAATTGCTCAAGACAGAAGCCTGGCCTTTCTCATTCCCATTGCCTTCTATAATTTGTCACCATATCCTCTTTTCTACCTCCAGCATCATCACCCTGGTTCCAAGTTACCACATTTTTCTCACCGACTACTAACCTAGCCTTCTCTCATTGAGGAGAGAATAAAATAGAAGGTTCTCATGAATAAACTGACAAACCAGGCTTAATCATCTTTCTCCTTAATGAAACTGCAGTCAGGGTAGAAGAGAAGGGAGAAGAGGGCACGGAAAGAGGGAGCAACCAATAACCAAGGCTTTGCGTTCAATTTCAGTGCACTCGCTCATGGCTCACCTGAATGAACTTCTAATATTTTCAGATCTTTATTAAATAAAATATCCCTCACTGCCATTTATTTGTTTTCAAGATTCTTTTGCTTCCCAGCCACAATCACATTGTCTTTAAAGTTGTCCCATTATCATAAGATTCCTTCTTCCAACTGCCCAGAGGAGAGTGACCAACAACTAAGGCACCTTTTGGGCAGCTTGTTTCAATCCTACTTCTCACTACTCAGCCTCTAATCATTAATTAACAGGTAGGGGACTTATTCCCATAACCCACTCAATATTTGGGAAACAGCATTTACTACTGGATCACAGGCAGCTGTCTCCATCCTCAGTCTGGCCTGTGGGGCCATCACCCTTCCTCTTCCAGAGACCATGTCTCTGTCAGCAACTCATCCTCAGCTCCCTAACTGCCAAGAACCAGGAAGGGTTTGAGACTTTATCCTACCTATAAACTAACAAGTTAGTCTGGCACAGTTTTGAGGGTGCTGTCAGGAGACTTGAGATTCTAGGGCTGGACACAAGGGACCTTATTACTCATAGCAATAGCCAAAGTATCATTGTCTTGATCTGGTTCCCAAGCCCCAATTCCAACAGGACAATCAAAGGAAAGTCCAGGTGATATATATAAATGCAGGGAGTGACATTACAGGGAGGAACCCTGAGCCTAGGGAACCCAAATCTTTTATAGTGTCCTTTGCTCCAGAAGGAGACACTCTCTGTCTTCTAGGTCACTAAGTAAACTTGCCCTTTGTTCTAAAGGGAGACATCATTTCTTCTCTATCCTCTCTATCAGAATAAAGGCAATCCATTACCTCTGTCTGGAAGACATATAGAAACATACAAAACTCATGGAGAACTGGCCAATAAACAGCTACTTATAAAAAGTAAAATGATTTCCAAATTCATTACTTATTAACAAATAGACCAGACTTGCATCAGGTGGTGGAGAGTACACTTTGCTGATAAGATTCAGATAGCAGACATCCGCTGTCAATGGTTCTGTATGAGGGGAGAGGGAGGTCCCTGGGGCAAAGTCAAATATGAGCATTAATTGAACAAATTCAAAGTTAATTGCTCATATTCATTAATTTGCTTGAATTCTGAACCTAATTACATATTATTTTCACCATCCCTATTTAATAGTGATGATATAAATTGACTCTTTGAAAATACCAAACTTTTATAAATTACTCCATACCTCTAGACTAGAAAACACTTCAAAAAGCTAGTCCTTAAAAGTTAGAGCCAAAAACACTTACATCTTTTAAAATAAACTTACTATGGGAGGCATGTTAAAATATGTCTAGTTTTTTTTAATTAGCAATACTTTTATGTTGAGAGACATGTTAAGATATACTTACTGCTTACTTGTCCACAGCAATCAGTTCAGAAATTTAAATACTAGATCAATATTTAACAATCAAGGAAAAAAAATATACTGTTACATCAACTGATTTTTCTTTGAATTTAATGAGTTTACGTCAAAAAATCAGGTAGTCATTTTACATTTAAGGAATAAAAATCTTTAAAAAAAAAATACAAAGAGTGAAAGGATTTTAACCAAGTTTACATTTCTTTTTGCTATAGTTTTTAACAATTCATCTCATCTTATTGCAATGTGCAAATGCATTTGCAGCACCCATTACAATCATGAAACTAAATTTAAGGAAGTACATTGTTAATAATAACTCAAAGGAAACTGATTTACTTTCTACTAAAAACTCTGTGGCATATAAGCATTACATAATAATGCTATTTAACCACCTCTTGTCATAAGAATCATCACCAAAGTTTTCTGGAAATGAGTCCACATAAGAATTAAATATTTAAAAGGTGAAATGTTCCTTATTTTAACTTTAGCAAGATCTTCCTTTTTCATTGTTAAGAAATACTTTAATAGTGATAAGCAAAAGCTGTTAAGAGTAGAGTCTAGATAGCTAAAACTGTACTCCTGAGTTCAAACTTACAGATAAGTCTTTAGTAAATAGTTCTCAATAAAATATCCTCCCTCCCCATCCCCCTGCCCCAAATCTTGTATTGTTTCTTACAAAACTTTGGTCAAGAGTAGAAATATATCCAGGCAGATGTATGTGCCATACAATAGCAAGAACAGTAAAGCCCAACTAATGACTTTGGGTTTTAGAAATAGAAGGCAATTAAAATGTACTCAAAGTTACATTAAGAAAAGCTTTCACAGGGTAATATTGAAACAGTCACAAAGGTTAAGAAAATACTGATATCAAAGTACAAATGACTACAATGTTAAAATAGACAAAAACTACTATACAAGAGCCTCTTTTAAAATTAAAAATAAAGAACACAACACATGAGTCAGGATTATTTTCCTGTTCTACTCATGAATTTTAGTCTTTATATTCATAGGGTTGGTTATGTTGATATCTAGTAGAGTTTCTTATGACATCTGATGAGGTTTCATTCCAACATCAAAGGGTGGTTCTTCCCTAAGGAGCCGCTCAATTCTGGTCACATCTTGGTCATTGTACTATTTCAAAGTAGTGCAGTATTGCCATGATGTGCTGAGGCATGAAGACATATCCTGTGTACAGTGCCATCCCCACGATGGAAACCAGCATGGAATCTGAGTTGTAGTTAAGGAAACAAGTTACTTTTTCTTAATTTATTCAAAAGTAAATCCCCACATTTTTTCAACTGCTTTATGTTGAAGTACCCATTCACTTAATACTTTCTCATATATGTCAAGAACTCATCATTATAGCCACTAATATTAACTATGCCTGGCACCTTCCAAGATAGGTACCTGTTTGTTACTTTCCTTATTATACTTCAAAACATCAGACAGCTTAAAATGAAGCATAGAAAGTGACACTGTTCAACCTAAGAAACAGCAATAAAAATAAAATTGTATGTAATGACTTCAAAAGGTCTACTAACTTCAATAATAATGTATGGGGAAAAAAAGAATGCATGATCCAAGAATGTTTAGATTATTTAGATGATTTGGCTAAAAGCACCAGCTTTTAGAATCTGAGCTAAAATCAATCATACACTTAATGACATATAAGCTGACAGTACCTACTACTATTAAACATTTATTACTATTATCACTAAACTTTACAACATCAAATAAAAGTCATCTTGACAACCTAAACAATAAATATTTGTATTGTGTTCCTTTTTCCTCATTCCAAAGGAACTAAAATGGTGTACATGCCAATCAGCAAGGGGCCCACTTCTTGGGCCACACAAAATACTGCTAATGAAAAGTCCATAAAATCTAAGGGCTTTCTGCTTTGCTATCGTGTCGCTATGTTCAAAGGAAGAACTGCTCCTGAACTGGGACCACATTTTATTAATTCATTCATTCATATTCTCTCTCTCTCCCCTGTCCCTGCTCCTATCTTTCACGCCTTTCAGCTCTACATACTAGTAGTTCTACAATGTGACATTCCTTCACGAGAAGATAGGGTTTAAATAAACAATGTGCTTACTACCAACTAATATTTGTATAACAGTTCAGTTGACAAATCTCTTTTATGCTATCTTGCTTGACCCTAACAGCTTTCCTGTGAAATGTTTATCATGACCATTACTCATCTGAGCCTGACAAACCACTGAGTGACTTGACCGGGGCCCTACAAGAAGCTATCTCTGGAGCCAGAGCACAAACTGAAGCCATCTGACTTAAACCTTCAATTCATTCTCCTCATCCAGCAAACATGGATGAAAGTCTCCCATAATCATTTTTTAAATTTACTTTTTAGCCTCCCTTAATCCGGTTCTTTCTAAAACTACCACCTTCTATTTACCTCTTAATTTCTCTAAACACACACACACACACACACACACGCACACCACACCACTTACTGTTTCCATATTCTTGCCTATCACCCACACGACCATCTAAATCCTACCCCTGCAGGCTACTGACACTGTTCTCAGGTCACCAACAGCCACCTATCAAAACCAATGGCTGAATTGACAGGTTGAGTCCTTCCTCCTCAAAACTCGTCCCACTCAGAGCTAAGAAGGTACTTTTCTCTATGACTCTCCTCTGATTTCTCTCACCATTTTCCTGTGTCACCAGCTCTTTTTCCCCTCTCTCTGTCCCTCATACATAAGATAATTAGAGTGAATTTTGTACTTTTGTCCCAAACACCCACTCCACCCCTTTTCCTAGTATAGTAGTCATGTTCTTTAGATGGGCCTAACCTAACCCATCTCCAGCCTGGACTGATCTTCACCAATTAGAAAACCCTTCTCTTGGTCACAATGCCCACCCTCAAAACTGATCAATCAGCTCAAAGTTTAGAATTTATACCAGGAATTAAGGAACACAGATTCTCTCCTAAAAACGCAGCTTGCTGATGAAATCCTGGAATCACAAGATTCACTTTGCCCCCATGAGGAAAGCAAAACTTAGAACGAAGCTGACCCATGAAGGTGATGGAACAAAAATAATCACAGAAAAATGGAGCCAGAAACCTCACCAAAACACCTTAAACCCACCCTACTACTGGATTTTCAGATACAGAAGCCAATAAACTCCCTTTACTCTTAAACTGGTTTTATATTTTGTTATACTTGTAGCTGAAAGCATTATTTAAATAAAATGGAATCCCCAAAGTTTTGTCTTCGGCCCTACAAGCTCTTACAGCCTAAACAATCACTTTAATGTTGTTTACCTGAAACCACCTTCTGTACTGCAAACAAGTATTTCCTACAACTTATTAAACATTTTCACCTATGACATTCCTGAGGTACTATAAATTCAAGAGAGCCAAGACCGAACTCATTAACTTCCTCCAAAACTACCTCTTTCTATGAGTCCTATTTTTTCCACTATTTGAAATAGTTGATATAACTATTAACTATTTGCCTAGTCACTCAAACTAGAAACTCCTTTGATTCCTCCTCCACAGATTCCAATTATCTAAGACTTCTCAGTTCTTCCCAAACCCTACGAATGACTTTTATATCTCATGTTCCCCTACCCTAATCTATGATAAATGAGTGAGGTATTTATCATTCCATAATTGTGTCAAAGCTCCCATTGTAGGCCTCTAGCCACTTCCACGCCACTCTACTAAGCAATCCTTTTAGGGATCTGGGTGGCTCAGTCAGTTAAGCATCTGTCTTGGGCTCAGGCTGTGATCCCAGAGTTCTGGGATCAAGCTCCACATCAGACTCCCTGCTCAGTGGGGATTCTGCTTCTCCCTCTCCCTCTGCTTGTGCTATCAAATAAATAAATAAAACCATTTAAAGATAAAATAAAGTGATTCTTTTAAAATACATTAGGTGGGGCACTGGGTGGCTCAGTCAGTTGGGCATCTGCCTTTGGCTCAGGTCATGATCCTGGAGTCCCAGGATCAAGCCCACATCGGGCTCCCTGCTCAGCAGAGATCTTACTTTACCCTCCTTCTCTGCTCCCCTTCCACCCCCGCCCCCCCCCCCACCTCTGCTCATGCTCTCTCTCACTCTTGCTCACCCTCTCTCTCTCAAATAAATAAAATCTTTTAAAATAATAAAATAAAATAAAATACATTA
This sequence comes from Vulpes vulpes, assembly GCF_048418805.1. NCBI lineage: Eukaryota > Metazoa > Chordata > Mammalia > Carnivora > Canidae > Vulpes > Vulpes vulpes. The sequence goes on from NC_132785.1 coordinate 74,478,172, forward strand.
GGCTTCCCAATGCTACAGGATAGCACTTTGAATTCTTTTTTTTTTTTTAATTTTTATTTATTTATGATAGTCACAGAGAGATTGAGAGAGAGAGAGAGGCAGAGACACAGGCAGAGGGAGAAGCAGGCTCCATGCACCGGAAGCCCGACGTGGGATTCGATCCCGGGTCTCCAGGATCGCGCTCTGGGCCAAAGGCAGGCGCCAAACCGGTACGCCACCCAGGGATCCCAGCACTTTGAATTCTAAGCCAAACATCCAAGAACCTTTCTAATCTAGTCCAAAGTACCGGTCTTGAGTTGGAGTCCCTAGAAATAGACCGAAATTGAGAGACTGGGGCAGGGATTCTTGTACAAGTTATTCTTGAGAGAGTTTTAGCAGAAGAGGAGTAAATAGAGCAGAACTGAGCAAGGAGGAAAAGCTAAGTAGGTTGAGGGGCTCAGCTCCCACAGGATTCTCTGGAGCATGAATCATACCACATGTTGGTTTTGCTTTGAAGCAAGAGGTCTGACTTTCTATATCTCCTTATCTGTCAATCATTGGCTGTAGAAGTGAGTGAGAAAAACCCACCTGGGTAAGACAGCTGCCTTGGCCAAGGCTAATACTCTGAAGAAGGGGACAGCTAGAAGGGATTAGCAGACAACAGCTGGGGGAGAGATATATCAGCTAGCATAGGGGGTTGAGGTGGAGACCAAGAACATCACCACTATGCTACTTTCCCCTGACATTCCAAACAATTCCAAATAATTCCCTCCCCTGACAAACACATCCTACTCACAGCCATAATATGTCTCAGAAAACAAGGCTTTATATTTTCATACTGCTCTGCTTTTGCTTATGGTTTAATAATAATATGAATAAGAATAATAGTAGTAATAGCAAATTTCATTCTGTGAATGTCCCCTGTGTTAAATCCTTCAGCAAGTTCAAGTAATCTTGAATCTCAAAATCAGAGTAAGCAATGGAGCCAATTCCAAATCAAATCAATCAAATCAATCACATCAAAAATCTGTGTTCTTAACCATTATGCATATAATGCCTTTCTATATGTGAAAAATCTTATTCCATCTAATAAAATCCAATCATTCTTAGAGCCTGGTTTGTAGTTATCCTCTCTCATCTGAGGCCTTTCCTAGCTTTCATATTTTTCCCATTCTTACTCCCAGCTTCCTGGCCCTACTGCTCATAAAGCTCTTTCTTCATATAATTTGGCACTTATCACCTGACATTGCCTATTCTTTTATATATTTATCTCATCCAGATTTTCAACTTCTTGAGTATGGGAACAATGTCTTCTACAATCTCCAACATCTAACATAACACATGCTTAACATTTGATGAATAATGAAATTCCTCAAGAAACATTATTTGATTCTAGATTCACTGTGGCACTTTCTGCACATTTCACACACATTACTGTGATGAAAAGCTTCATAGTGACTACAGAAAAGAAAAATAAGATCTATTTCTAGGCGATATTGTATTTTCAGAATGTTTATGTTTTTTACACTTTTATTTTCAAGTCTTACAAATGTACACACTCGGGCGTCTGGGTGGCTCAGTGAGTTGAACATCTGACTCTTGATTTCAGCTCAGGTCATGATCTCTGGGTCGTGGAATTGAGCCCCAAGTCTGGCTCTGTGCTCAGCTGAGAATCTGTTAGAGATTCTTTCTCTCCTTTCCCTCAGCCCCTCCCCCCATTGCTCTACCAAGTAAATAAATAAATCTTTAAAAAATAAGCAAATGAAATGGTAAAGATTTTCAAATCATTGGCTCAAATTCAACTCAACTAGGAAGTGATTAGTAAAAACAGCCATTTGAATGATATTACGTACTCTTTATGGCACTATAATTCTTTAATTTAGTATAGAGAATATATCAGTTAAGAAACATGTATAAATTACCTTAACAGGTTACTCTACTGTAAAACAAGAAACTGAAACTTAAGCTCTATTTTGTGAATATTAAAGTGTCAAAATTTTAAATTCTTGTATGCACATAAAATTATGTTTTGCAAGTGAAACAAGAATTTACCAAATTTGAAAGGTGTTTTCCCTGATTAAAACATAAGGTAATAGAGGGGCACCTGGGTGGTCGGTTAAGCATCTGCCTTTGGCTCAGGTCATGATTCCCAGGTCCTGAGACTGAGCCCTGCACTGGGCTCCCCGTTCAGCGGGGAGTCTGCTCTTCCCCCTGCCCCTTCTCCTGCTTGTGCTCTCTCTTGCTCACTCTCAGATAAATAAAATCTTATTTAAAAATCATAATGTACCAGAGTTCATAACTTTTTACAACACTATGCTATGATGCATATATATGTGGAATAAAAGCAGTAGGAAATAAATTATAATTATATATATTAAATTCAGGATGGTTATTTGGTGAGGTGAAATGGGGAAGAGGAAGAAAGGAGTAACTGAGAAAGGGCATAAATGGAACTTCAAATGTATTAGTAATGCTGTTCTTCACCTAGCTGGTAGTATATGCTCATTCACTATATTACCCTTTAAGGAGTTTTTGTATGCCTAAACAGTCTATAGCTTTTTTAGATCCCCTATAAAGGAAGGGGATCCCTGGGCAGCTCAGCAGTTTGGTGCCTGCCGTCAGCCCAGGGCGAGATCCTGGAGTCCCGGGATCGAGTCCTACATCGGGCTCCCTGCATGGAGCCTGCTTCTCCTCTGTGTCTCTGCCTGTGTGTGTGTGTGTGTGTATGTGTGTGTGTGTCTCATGAGTAAATAAATAAAATCTTAAAAAAAAAAAAAAAAGAACTGTAAAGGAAAATGAAACTACATACAGTACTAGACTAACAATTGTCTTGTGTGAAGGATTTTTCCCCTTCACAAAATTTGAGTTAGAGACCACTGAGTCTAATTTGTTACCAGGAAATAAATAGAAAATCTCAGCTCTTAAAAATAGAATAAACAATTCTTTTTTTAATTTTTTTTTATTATTTATTTATGATAGTCACACAGAAAGAGAGAGAGGGGCAGAGACATAGGCAGAGGGAGAAGCAGGCTCCATGCACCGGGAGCCTGACGTGGGATTCAATCCCGGGTCTCTAGGATCGCGCCCTGGGCCAAAGGCAGGCGCTAAACCACTGCGCCACCCAGGGATCCCAGAATAAACAATTCTGATTCTGGCCAAGACAAACAGAAAATTATTGAAAGTCACTTGAACCTAGATGCAAAAATGCCAATTTATAAGCTGCCCAAAAAGTGCCCAGAGCCACTTATTAAATTTAGCTTTTATCCTGTGTCTCTCCAAAGAAATGTTTCTATATTCTGATCCCATTTCTCAAAATTATTTCCAGAATCACAATAATTAAATAAACCTCTAACAGTAAATTTTCTGGATAATTAAATGTCAAAATTATTCCAAAAAAAATATCTTAAAGCTCTGAAACATAAGAAAATATTTAAAAGCAACTTGTACAGTGACACTCATACTAGGTAAATAAACAATGGGACCATGAGGAACATCTACTCGCCTTAATAATCACCTTTTTAAAAAACACAAAAAGAAGGCACCTGTTCTAAGTAGCTTTCTAGGGGCACCTGGGTGGCTCAGTTGGTTAAGCGTCTGTCTTCGGCTCAGGTCATGATCCCAGGGTCCTGGTATTGAGCCTCACATTGGGCTTCCTACTTGGCAGAGTCTGCTGCTCCTTCTCCTCCCTGACTGTGCTGTCACTATCTCTGTCTCTCTCAGATAAATGAATAAAATCTTTTTTAAAAAAAATTGCTGGGGCAGCCCGGGTGGCTCAGTGGTTTAGCACTGCCTTCAGCCTGGAGACCAGAGATCGAGTCCCACATCAGGCTCCCTGCATGGAGCCTGCTTATTAACTCTCTTCTCTGTGTCTCTGTCTCTTTCTGCCTCTCTCTCTGTGTGTGTCTCTCATGAATAAATAAATAAAATCTTTAAAAAAAAAACTGCCTAAAAGTAGCTTTCTACAATTTCTACAATGCAATTTAAGCAATGTAGTTGGAATAGCTCTCACGTAACTGAGTTGAATATTCCCTGAGAATATGCTTGACATCACTTAAAATGGTAGTTTTATTGACATTCTTAGGCACTGGTTTTACTGTGACATTTGCAAGATTAGGGAACATGTGACATTCATCTCCTTAGAAGTATTCTCACAAACTGAACTAAACATATACCACTTGGAGTATACTACCTATAATTTGCTATCTGGTACCTGAGTGGATTTCTCAATCCGTTGCATTCTTTAACACACCTCTCAAAGTTTCAAGAATCCTTCACACACTATGAAGTACAAGTAATGGGTACTGGAAACATCACGGCCCTGGAGGAGACCTGGGTCTGAGCTGTGACTCTGAGATTCCCTGATTGTGTCAAAAAATCTCCGATCACTAGTCTCCTTACCCATAAAAAAAGGACACACATGACCTACCTTTTAGGGCTGATGTGAGAATTTTGGACAAATCCATTGGGCAACAAAAGGCAATATAGTCCTTATTAAAACTATTGTTTGAGGGCTCAGGCATTTAACATCATGACTTAGACAATGCTTGGGAATTGCCTAAGGTCACTCCACTATAATTTGTTATTAATTTATAGTGCAATTCTGGGACATCACAGCCCCTCTGGAACCAAGTTTTTTCTCCATAAAATGAGGCCACTTCCTACATTAACATTTTAGGATCCTACTTGCATGGGGAGGGCACTTAGGCACCACCTCTCAATCACTCTTAATGTAATTTTCCGTTTCACACACGCAGAAAAAAATGTAAACAAATCAATGTTTTATAACACATACATTGGAAGGTAATACACAATATACCTATTAGTAGCTGTACACAAATTAACCTGGTTGACATTCTAGAGAGGGCTACATGATTTGCGAAGTACAGAATAAAGTTAGTGAAATCTAGAATATAACAACAACAAAAAAACTCAAAAAATTAAAAAATTGTCTCGTATGTTTATAACTGTCTCTACCACTGAATTTTAGGTGCTTAAGAGTGAGAGAGCCTTGGCTCAGCTGCTCCTTTGCTTCCAGCTGTGGTGCATTGCTAGATAAAGCAGGTACTTCATAAATCATTCAAAAACTGAGGAGATAATGTGCCAGGATATGTGCAGGCACTGAAGATAAACGTTTGTTCAAGGACTGAATGAACAATCAGAGGTTATTTATAACCTGGATGTAACATAAATATTTTATGGCTTCAGTGGATTTAAGAGCAAATGAATTTGAAAGCAAATGTGAAACCATATTTCTGCATGTTGTTTGCTGTTTCTTTAACAGGGATCCCCAACTAATCATAAGCTGATAAGTTTCTAGCTAAATAGGAAAAAATAAAGATTTCTTTTACTCATACAAGGACCATCCCCCAACCTTTTTCCCAGCAACTTAAAAAAAAAAAAAATCCTGATAACAAAGAGAGGAAATGCTTTAAAGATAAGTACAATACATCAGAAGCAAGACCACAGTAACTTAACACTTTCCAACCCAACCAGTAACTGCACTATCACTGCCTACCTTAGTAACCTAGTAAACTCCAAGACTTTGGGGAAATCAAAAGTAGTTTCTCAATGGGAAAAGGCCACGGACCTTTGTTCCAGCAGGTATGACTTACACCTCATCACTAATCTAAATAATTCCAATGCTTTAAGTCTCTGATTGCACCGGTCAGTCAGAAGACAAAGATAAAATGTCACTTAAAACAATCCAGTCTTGGGATCCCTGAGTGGCGCAGCGGTTTGGCGCCTGCCTTTGGCCCAGGGCGCGATCCTGAAGACCCAGGATCGAATCCCACGTCGGGCTCCCGGTGCATGCAGCCTGCTTCTCCCTCTGCCTGTGTCTCTGCCTCTCTCTCTCTCTCTCTCTCTCTCTCTCTGTGTGTGTGACTATCATAAATAAATTAAAAAAAAAAAAAAAACAATCCAGTCTTCTATCAGTCAAATTCCTTTTATAAAGTCAATTCTGAATGCTACTTTTATCCTTAGAAATACTCAAGAGTTCTAATAAATCTAATTTAAGGAACCATTATATAAAAAAAGAAAAATCATTTAATAAAGTATTATTGTAGGTTGTTTTGTGAAAAGCAATCAAAACTCCAAGTGAGGGATGCCTGGGTGGCTCACTTGGTTGAGCCTCTGCCTTTGGCTCTGGTCGTGATCTCGGGGTGCTGGGATCAAGCCCCACATAGGGCTCCTTGCTCAGTAGGGAGCCTTCTTTTCCCTCTCCCTGCTTGTGCACGCCCTCTCTCTCTCTCTCTGTCAGATAAATGAATAGGATCTTTAAAAACAAAACAAAACCCTAAGTGAAAACAATTGTCGACACTGAGTAATGCTCTAAAAAGGAAATCTTCCTTACTACTCTTGGGGTTTTTTAACCTTGACCTCAAAAAACTGGGGATCACCTTATATAACTCAACACCCAAAAAACAGGTAATGCAATTTAAAAATGGGCAGATGACATGCAGACATTTCTCCAAAAAAGACATACAGATGGCCAACAGACATATGAAAAGGTGCTCAACACCATTCATCATTGGGGAAATACATATCCAAACCACCAAGAGATATCACTTCACACCTGTCAGAATGGCTAAAATCAATAACACAAGAAACAACAAGTGTTGGTGAGGATGTGGAGAAATGAACCCTTGTGCACTGTTAGTGGGAGTGCAAACTGGTACAGCCACTATGGAAAAAAGTATGGAGAATCCTCAAAAAATTAAAAATAGAACTACCTTACGATACAGTAATTGCACTACTGCGAATTAACCCAAAAAATACAAAAACACTAATTCAAAGGGATACATGCACTCCTATAATTATTGCAGTATTATTTACAATGGCCAAATTATTGAAGCAGCCCAAGTGTCCATCGACAGATGAACAGATAAAGAAGGGGTGTGCGTGTGTGTGTCTAAATATGTATTTATACACATACACACACATATATATAATGGAATATTATTCAGCCATAAAAAAATAGAATGAAATCTTGCCATATGCAACATGGAGAGTATAATGATAAGTGAAATAAGCCTATCAGAGAAAGACAAATACTGTATGATTTCACTCATCTGTGGAATTTAAGAAATCAAATGAGCAAAGGAGAGAAACAAAAAAAGGGGAGAGAGATAAACCAAAAAAAGCAAACTCTTAACTACAGAGAACAAACTGATGGTTACCAGAGGGCAGGTGGGGGGGGGGTGGGTAAATAGATGATGGGAATTAACAAGTATTTATCCTGCACTGGGTGGCTCAGTCGATTGGCTGTCTTGGTTTCAGCTCAGGTATGGTCTCAGGTCATGGGATCAAGCCCTGTGTCCAGCTCTGTGCTCAGAGCAGACTCTACTTGGGATTCTCTCTCCCTATCCATCAATCCCCACTTGTGCTCACACACATGCTCTCTCTCAATAAATAAATATATAAACAAAATCTTTTTTTTTAAGATTTTGTTGTTTCTTTTTAAGATTTTATTTATTTATTCATGAGAGAGAGAGGCAGAGACATAGGCAGAGGGAGAAGCAGGCTTGGAACTCAATCCCAGGAACCCGGGATCATGCCCTGAGCAGAAGGGAGATGCTCAACTGCTGAAACACCCAGGCATCCCTATTTAGTTATTTGAGAGAGAGACAGAAAAAGGCACAAGCAGGGGGAGGGGGTAAAGGGAAAGAGAGAAACAGACTCCTTGCTGAGCAGGGAGTCTGGACCCTGAGATCAGGACATGAACTGAAAGCAGATGCATAACTGACTAAGCCACCTAGGGCCCCCCTAAATAAACAAAATCTTAAAAAAACAAAAGAGTACATTTATTATGAGCACTGAATAATGTATAGACCTATTGAAGTACTCTACTGTACATCTGAAACGAATATAACTGTATGTTAACTATACTCAAATCTAAATAAAAAACTTAGTTAAAGGGGCACCTGGGTGGCTCAGGGGTTGAGCATCTGCTTCGGATCAGGGCATGATCCCAGATCTGGGGATCGAGTCCCACATTGGGCTCCCTGTGAGGAGCCTGCTTCTTCTTCTCCCTATGTCTCTGCCTCTCTGTGTGTCTCTCATGAATAAATAAACAAAATCTAAAAAATAAAAAAATAAAATAAAAACTCAGTTAAAAAAATAAAAACTGGAGGTCATCATCAAGAGAAGTGTTAAGGAAGTATATTGTTACCAAACATATTAAGTATCTCTTGATACTTTTCTGATTACCTTAAATGAAACCAAGTGGAAGATACTGATACTGCTACAGTCGTGTATGTTAGCCAATTTGATATTTGTGGGTCATATTAAAGGACATCAGCATCAGAAGTTAATATTTAGCAAGCAAAATACATTCTCTGACCTTTCTGTAGTGTGTGGATTATACCAAAGCATAGAAATTGATTTTAATCTCTTTTTTTAATTTTTATTTATTTATGATAGTCAGAGAGAGATAGAGAGAGAGGCAGAGACACAGGCAGAGGGAGAAGCAGGCTCCATGCACCGGGAGCCCGACGTGGGATTCGATCCCGGGTCTCCAGGATCGCGCCCTGGGCCAAAGGCAGGCGCCAAACCGCTGCGCCACCCAGGGATCCCTAGAAATTGATTTTAGAAGCTACAACTTGATGACAAACTCTTTTAAAACTAAACAAAAAAAGCATGCTGCTGATACCAGCAATAATCATGTTCAACTCTGAATGGAAGTCCTAGAAATGGTTTCCAGCTCTGAGCCCAGAGACACCAAGGCTATGCATCACTGTGCACCTTTATAATTAAAGCGTCTTTTCATTTCATGCAGATCTGAAGTCCAAAGGTCAAAGGGGAAATATAATCTGTTCTGCTGTCATACATTTCTGGAACATCAGCTAGCTCACATCTGACCAGTATAGCTTAAGAGCCGCATTGTTTCATATGGTATTTTTCATAAATTAGGGGAGCCAGATTAGTGGGAGAAGAATTATAACCTTCTTCAAGAAACATCCTTTAGCTCAGTTGATGCTCAGGCAGGAATCCTTTGAGCTCCATCGTAAGAAAATTAAAAGTAAGCATCTGCACCCAGGCTCCCTCTCCAGAAAGGCATACCTCCAGGCCAACACAACTGTCAGCGGGTGGCAGGTTGCCCTGCCTCCTCCACCTCAATGGCAGCCCACACCATCTGCACCACGTAAGCATTTCCAGTCAATTCTGTCCATGCATTTTTAATGTCCCCTGAGGCAGCCTCCAGACTGCTGGCCTGGGCTATCCAAGTTATCCTCCAAGATGCCAATTATTGTTTTGGTTAGTGCTTGACTACTAAGTTGCATAGGTTTTGAGTGGTCTGCTCTACTGCTTTTTTCCCATGAACCCCATTATTTGGGGATTTTTTAGGAACACATGGTGACCAAAATTCTTGTTTTAGTACTAATTCTACTTTTCATAGCTATTGATCATAAGTAATACCTTTCATCATTTCATAACTACTATTTTTAAGCATTCCATTTATGAAAAGTATATATGCTCTATTACATAGATCTTCTGGGGCATATAGTTTTAATTATTAAATTTGAACACTGGAGTTTTGTTGTTTTTTTTAAGTAAAAGAATCAATCTTTTATCTTTGCTCCTAAGTACCATAAATGTTACAACACTCAAAGCCTAGGGGTAGGTCACAAAGTCTTTAAGAATATGAAGTAGTGAACGGGACAACTGGCTGGCTCAGTCTGTAGAGCATGGGACTCGACCTCAGGGTCACACGTTCAAGCCCCATACTGGGCACAGAGCTTACTTAAAAAATAAATATATACATATATAGGACCCACAGTCCTTCTACTGACACGTCACTGGTACCACATGCCAAAACACTGAGAATATCTATATGTGTTCTGTCCCCACTGCCAACCTGTTGGGACCTTCTCTGCTCATCCTGGTACAGACCACTCAGTTCTTGTGTAGCAGTTTTATTCATCTACCATCTTTCTTGAGAGCTATTAAAGAAAAACTTATAGTATCTTTTAAGAGTATAGATAGGGATAGTCTAACATTTTCACTTAGCCAACCAAGTAAAACAGGCTAGAGCAGCTGCCTTTGAACTAAAAGCACAGGAGCCTCAGACAGACAAGACTTTCCAGACAGTTAGGATGGGTTGAGAGGAAGGGCTTACACATTATCAGCTGCCACTGTACTCCCTCCTACAACTGATCTGAGAATTATGGTGACCTGCTAGTTCCCCTTCCCATACTGCTTACAACTCCATTTCTCCCACTCTACTTCCTGAGTCTTACAATTATGCATTTCCTCAGGGTGTGAAGTAACTTCTGCATCAGCAAACAAAGGAATAATAACTAACTTAAGTTGTACTTTATTTCATTCAGGTAAGAAACTCCTGGCACAGCTACCAGCCTCACCATCTACCCATCTAATAATTTGAATTCAGAAGTGAAACACCTTTCCAGTCTGGGCCTCACAGAATGACTCCCAACAAAAAAGAATGGTGAGAAGAAGGGCCTTTCTGCCATCAGTGGGGTAGTGGCCAGAGAATACACCATAACATTTACAAGTGCACCCATGGTGTGGGCTTTAAGAATCATGTCCTTCAGGCACTCAAAAAAAAAAAAAAAAAAATCTAGAAATTTGCCTAACGAAGATGGGAACTCCAGATATGCACATTGACATCAGGCTCAACAAAGTTGTGTGAGTCAAAGGAATGAGATATGTCCCAGAGCACACCCATGTGTGGTTGTCCAGAAAACGTAATGGGGATGAAGATGCACCAAACGAGCTTAATACATTGTTTATCTATGTACCTGTTAACACTTACAAAAATCTACAGCCAATATGGAGGAGAACTAACCAATGATTGTCAAAGTCATAAATTCAAGAAAAAAAAAAGGAGGTAAAACGAGTAAAAGTGTTTATGTAACATTTATTTGAGCAGAAAAATGGCACTGAGCCTTTTCTGGCAGAAATTATGGTTGATTTTGCCTATTTGACTTCATGATGAGAACTGGCTTTGCCAGTTAGGTTATGTGACAAATATTGTTCAGAGAAAACATAGTTTTAAGGTTTCAATACAAATATACAATAATAAAATACACATAAGAATAAGAAAACTAAGGAAATTGGGGATCCCTGGGTGGCTCGGCTGTTTGGCGCCTGCCTTCGGCCCAGGGCGTGATCCTTGGAGCCCCAGGATCAAGTCCCACATCAGGCTCCCTGCATGTGTCTCTGCCTCTCTCTCTCCCTCCGTGTGTCTCTCATGAATAAATAAAATCTTTAAAAAAAAAAACAAAAAAACAAAAAACTAAGCAAATTAAATCTTTGTAACTACTTAAATTTACTCTGAAATATTCCAGATGTTAACTTAAAGGAACAAGATAATATCTAGTACAGTATGATTTTTGTTCTTGTAGGGGCTACAAACAAAAAGTCTGAATACCTCTGGCGTGGAGACTTGGAAGTATTAATTTATCAGTTAAAATTATTCTGACCTCTGCTTCCCCTCCCTTCAGCCTTCCCTTGTAACAGAGACTGCTTTCATTTCTACAAAAGGAAGTTCAAAAGGAAATGACACAAAATATAAAAGACTGAAGATATTAAGAAGAAATTCTTTTTTTTATTTTTCCATAAGTTTGAAGGCAATGTTTAGATTATTCCAACATTATTCTGAAAACATATTTTGTTTGAAGGTACCTTGAGAAATCTTTCTAAAAGGCATTAAGCTGATTTGCTGTGAATATTTTTCTAGAAGTAACTTTCTCTGATGTTAAGAATTTTGCCTAATCATCAAACCACATGCTGATTTTTACTGGAACTCTATTTAAAGTGTCAAAGAATTCTGTGCGCACAAACATTTTCTTCAAAAGGCACTCATTAAGAAGAAAGTTATAGTAGAAGACTCTGATGAATTAGGGTTTTTATGATAATTTCTTCTATTGAATAGCTCAGAGGAAGCTCTGCCAAAGACAGAGAAAGTGATCTAAAGTCCCCCCTGGCCACAATATAGGGTTTTTCTTGATCAACTTTGTTTTGTTTGTTGTATTTATTTACAAAAACATGTTACATAGGACATACACAGAAAGAAATACTAACTTAATTATCACTACCTCCAAAAGTTGCATGGCAAAATTTATTCCTCAAACAACTCTCCACTAGCTTATAAAAGCTCTTATTTCGCCCAACCAGGCACTATTAAACACAGATATAGAGCATTCTCCAAGTTTTCACAGAATATTTCAGGAGAGATACACAGAAAACTAGTGACACTGGTTGTCCTGATGTGGCTGGGGTGGAAAGAAGACTTTTACCATCTACTTTTTTGGCGTCTTTTGAGTTTTGGACCATGAGAATGTATAATCTATTTTTATTTACAATTTAAGAATTCGTTTATTCTAAATTCTCAAGTACTTTTTTACGTTGAGATGCAAAGAAAGTTCACAGTTCTAGCTGTAAACACTTGAGGACACGGCAAAAATCTAAGAAAATAAATTAGCTTAGCTGCTACTGAAATAGCACATACCATTAATTTTTTAATGCTGTTTTTCCATTACCATGCAAAGCCTACCGCAATCCAAAATACCTTCTACCCTTTGCCTCCTCTCACCACCCTTAATCTATCCCGAACCCTGCAGCCAAAGTAAACCTTTTCAACTAAAAGTCAGATCGGATCACTCCTCTTTCAAAATCTTCTAAGAACATCCTTTTCAACTAAGATTAAAAGCCAAAGGGTGCCTGGGTGGCTTAGCAGGTTTAGTATGTGCCTTTGGCTCAGGTCATGATTTCGGAGTCCTGGGATGGAGCCCCTCATTTGGCTCCCGGCTCAGCGCAGTCTTCTTCCCTCTCCTGCCTCCTGCCAACCCCCGACCCGGTCAAATAAATAAAATCTCTAAACAACAACAACATCAGAAACAGCCAACTTCCAAACCTACCCTAAAAGTGTTTTAAAATCAGGTCTCTTGGGGCACCTGGGTGGATCAGTTGGTTGAGTGTCTGCCTTAGGCTCAAGTCATGATCTCAGGGTCCTAGGATAAAGCCCCACATCTGGCTTCCTGCTCAACGGGGAGTCTGCTACTCCCTCTCCTCCCAGCTTGTGCTTTGTCACTATCTGTCTTGCTCTCTCTCAAATAAATAAAATCTTTTTAAAAAATAAAAATAATAAAATGGAATCAGGTCTGATGAACAGAATTCAGTTTTTTTCTTTTTAAGATTTTATTCATTTATTCATGAGAGACACACACAGAGAGAGGCAGAGACACAGGCAGAGGGAGAAGTAGGCTCCATGCAGGGAGCCCAACGTGGGACTCGATCCCGGGTCTCCAGGATCACACCCCATGCTGCAGGTAACGTTAAACCGCTGAGCCACCCGGGCAGCCGCAGAATTCAGTTCTTGGAGAGAATCAGGTCTCTTTACCATTCCCAAATACTTCTGTGATTCCTTTGAAATGACAAAATAATATATAAACATGTTTCTCAAGCACTAGTTGTGTGTGCAGTACTGTGGTTTAAAAAAATTATTTTCTTGGGTACCTGAGTGGTTCAGTCAGTTAACATCCAACACTTGATTTCAGCTCAGGTCATGATCTCAGGGTCATGAGATCAAGTCCCCCATGGGGCTCCCCTGTCAGTGCACAGTCTGTCTACTTGAGATTCTCTTCCTCTATCTTGGCCTCTGCCCCTACCCACACCCCCTAACTTGTGCCTGCTTGCTCTCGCTATCTCAAAAAAAAAAAAAAAAAAAAAAAAAAAATTTCCTTGAAGAAATACAGACTGTCTTTCAGGGGTAATCTAATTCCTAACACAAACCAAAAAAACTGCCCACAGTTTACTTAAAATAAATAGAAGTATAAAATGCCATGGAAACATAAGAAGACAGAGAAAGATAACAAATATAGCTCAGTGATTACAGAATAAAGCCTTTTTTAATTAAAAAAAAAAAAAGGACTAACTTTTACTTATGCTTCAAATAATTTTAACAAGGTATTTTTAATTTTCCACACCTCTCCTCAACAGCATGGTTACAATGTTATTCCGTGAGGCACCACAGGGAGTATCTCACTGGTTACAAAACCCGGTCTTCTCCTTTCCCAGTGAGGCTACCTGTAGGGAAAGGGAGCTTTAGAAACATGTTAAAACTACTCTGGAGAAGGAGCTCAGTGGATTTCAGTTAGCTGCAGTATTCATTATTACTCTGCACTCATTTGATTCATTTTATTGTTACCTTCTGTTTTAATCAGGAGTCCATCTCTTTTTCCTGCATGATAGAAACTATGTCTGCACATGGAAAAAGTTTAAATACTGGCTGACAAACCAAAGCTAATGTATCATTTCAAATGTGATTAACAGCAGGCAGATAATAAGAGAAAATTTAGGATATGAGCCCTAGCATGGAAGGATTTACAAAATGGATTTTTAAATCTTATTGTTTCAAGAACCATTTACAGTGTGCCTGACTTGACACAGATGCATTTCCTTAAAAACATACTTAAAATTATTTTTTGCAACTCACAATTTCCTTACCTAGATAATTTCAAAAACCCTCATATTCAACTAGGATTGACCTTTCAATTGACAACAACTATCAAATTAACTTCTAGCTATTTGATATGGAGAAAGAGAAATAAATTCAGATGTTCAAAGACGTCCCTCTAGAAAATGTGCAGAAGTAGTTAATAGCAGGCTATCAGTGTTCTCTAAAACAGAGACAATTTATTAAAGGACTTATAGCAGTGACGTGTAAACTAATGCAATTACCTTCTTCTAGAGTCTTGATCTAGGACTTCTAATTCAGAGACCATTTCTCAGACAGCCAGACAAATTTCTCTTATATGAAATTTTAAGATGCTAGCAGTGATAAATGGATTCAATGTATTTTTTTAAGATTTTTATTTATTTATTCATGAGAGACACAGAGAAGCAGAGACATACGCAGAAGGAGAAGTGGGCTCCCCACAGATAGCCTGATGCAGGACTCAATCCCAGGACCCCAGGATCACACCCTGAGCTGAAGGCAGATGCTCAACCACTGAGACACCCAGGAGTCCTTCAATGTATTTTTTTTTTTTTTTGTATTTTTAAGAAAGTATGTCTCAAAAAAAAAAAAAAGAAAGAATGTCTCTTTCTAAAACCATGTAACTAGCCACAAAATTGTTCTATACGAAGCTTACAAATTATTAATGAATTTATGAAATTCAAACTACACAGTAATTAAATCTCCTAATGAGTGGGGAAAAATCCAACTTTCTCATTCAGTTCCTTCCTCCAACCTAGAATGAAGGTTCATCTCAAATCAATGTTCCAAACTATACAATAATTAAATGCCTGACTTTAACTCCAGAAGTTCAATTAGAATAATATAACAGCTGATAGTAATTTAAGATTGGCTTATGTCAAAAGGATTACATTTCTACCTTGGGTCAATTCAATCATGCAAGCTTTGATGTAAGATTTTCTTTTTTTTTTCACTCTTAGGTATAAAACCATAGCATTGAGCACCCCAGGTGGCTCAGCAGTTTAGCGCCGCCTTCAGCCCAGGGCCTGATCCTGGAGACCAGGGATCGAGTCCCGCATCAGGCTCCCTGCAAGAAACCTGCTTCTCCCTCTGCCTTTGTCTCTCTGACTTTGTGTGTGTGCGTGTCTCTCATGAATTAATAAATTAAAAATCTTTAAAAAAATTAAAACCATAGCATTCTATAGGACCCAATGCCAGTTGGTTGCAGTTCTACTTTTTTTTTAAGATTTTATTTATTTATTCATGAGAGACATAGAAAGAGAGGCAGAGACATAGGCAGAGGGAGAAGCGGACTCCCTGCGGGGAACCCTATGCAGTACTCTATCCCAGGACCCCAGGATCACACCCTGAGAAGGCAGATGCTCAACCACTGAGCCACCCAGGTGCCCCCTCATTAGTTTCTTAAAAACAGAAATCACTTGGTTACATAAACCAATGAGAAGTTAAAAACTTCAAAGGGAAAAATCTACAAAAGCACTACATTTCAGTTCGTAATTTATTCCTCCATTCCTCCCAAAAGCCATTATCTAGGTTATTGACAGGATACTATTATTAATTGCAATATCATACCGAAAAACCTTAATATCACTGACACTGTAGCATGTATCCACATGCAAACAAAAGCTTTTTTTTTTTTTTTAAGATTTTATTTATTTATTTGACAGAGAGCACAAGCATAGGGAGCAGCAGGAGAGGGAGAAGTAGGTTCCCTGCTGAGCAGGAAGCACAACATGGGGCTTAATCCCAAAACCCTGGAGTCATCTCCTGAGCTCAAGGCAGGTGCTTAACCAACTGAGCCACCCAGGCGCCCCTAAACAAAAGCTTTTAAGTGTGAAATCTTTAATAGACTCTGACAGAGGCTATACAGTCAACTTCTGACTTAAAGAGTGTCAATTTAGCACATTATTTAAATTCACTTTTAAGGAGCGCCTATGTGGCTCAGATGGTTAAGCATCTGCCTTGGCTCAGGTCATGATCTCCATCCTGGGATCCAGCCCCATGTTGAGACCCACATCAGGTTTCTGGCTCAGCAGGGAGACAGGTTTCTGGCTCAGCAGGGAGACTGCTTCTCCCTCTCCTTCTGCCTTTTCCACCCTGCTCGAACTTGCTCTCTCTCTCTGTGTCAAAGAAATAAACTCTTTTTTTTTTAATTCATTTTTAAGATTGTTTTAACTGAGAGACACCTGGCTGGCTCAGTTGGAAGAGCACATGGCTCTTGATCTCAAGTTTGTGTGTTCGAGCCCCACATTCAGTTTAGATTGCTTAAGTAAATAAATACATAAACTTTCAAGGAAAAAAAAAAAAGATGGGGCTCCTGGGTGGCTCAGTCTGTTAAGCATCCAACTCCTGATTTCAGCTCAGGTCATGATCTCAGGTTCTGCGATGGGCATGGAGCCTACTTAAGATTCTCTCTCCCTCTCCTTCTGCCCATTCCTCCCTCGTCCCTTAAAAAGATGATTTTAACTGAGTTAAGAAGTTTGTTGTTTTTCTTCTTTTAAAGATTTTATTTATTTATTCATGAGAGACAGAGAGACAGAGAGAGAGGCAGAGACTCAGGCAGAGGGAAAAGCAGGCTCCATGCAGGGACCCCGATGTGGGACTCAATCCCTGTACTCCAGGATCACGCCCCGGGCCAAAGGCAGGCACTAAACCTCTGAGCCAACCAGAGATCCCAAGTTTGTGCTTCCATATTTTAGTATACATTTTACAAGGATGACTTCATGAGCTCTGACCTATAGAACTTAGAATAAAACTAAACTGCAGCTACAAATAAATGGAGCTGGAAATCAGAACACATTTTACTTTCGGACTTTAAATCCAAAATATAAATTATGGTTCTTAAAAAGTTCTGGAAAGCTTTGGAACAAACAATAATAAAAAATAAATTTCCTCATAAGCAGCTTAAGATTCCTCCAAAGTACTGAAACAAAAGACAGCTTTGAGTGCAATCTCAGGCTAGTTCAATACAAATAAACACATTTATTAATGCCTGGAATGAAACCATCTCAGTCACTCTACCTGAATGCAACAATGCGTTTGCAAAGCTGTTCTGAACTACTCCAAACTAAACCGCGTTGACAAGGAGGCGGTATAACATACAGGGTTGTCAAATCGCTGTTGCATACCTAAAACTAAAGTAACACTCTGTTAACTGTACTTCATTGTAAGAAAAGGAGATCTTGTATGAAGTAAGCATGTTATGTGAAATATGTTTCATATTGGTCCCCGAATTTAAAAAAGAAAAAAAGAAGAAAGTTACAGCTCATTATCAGTATGTATCCTGCAAGAACAGTATCAAGGGATGTCAACACAGACAAATGAAGACACAAACATCACAGACTTCAGAAAGCCCACTTTCACGACCTTGCGTATTAAGTGAGGTTGTTACGAAGTTGGAGGAGTTAAGGTACAGATAAAGCGCTCAGCACAGCTGCCTGGCTCGTAGGGAACATTCAATAGTCATTAACAAGTATCGATCAGCTATCTATTAAAACACAGTTTTCTACAACTAACCACAAATTCCTTTCTGGGCTCGACTTCTACGGACTCTAAACACAGCACTTAATGAATAAAACACACTTTTTAAACTCCCCAGCCCTGCAAGCCAGAAAGGTACAACAGTTTTCAGAAACGATACTGGGATGTAACAAACACAAGTTCACATGATCAAAAGTCTGGTAAACCGGTTAGCATTCTCCTGAGGACCAAAGTCAGCTAACTCAGGGACAGTTAAAGGTCAAAGGCGTCCCAGCCGGGAGCGGTCTGCTCCTCTTACAAGGTCCCGGCCTCCCAAAGGCCAGGGGGCCGAACCGAAGCCAGGCGCGGCCGCAGCGCGGGCAGGCGGGGACGTACCTGGTCACACATCGCCCTGGGGGATTTCCTCCAGCGGTGGAGCCGCTTCCACGTCGGCTCCAGCGACTCCCAGGCCCCCGCCCCGCCCGAGCCGCGCGGGAGCCGCTCGCCCCCCGACCTCCGCCCCGCGCCCCGCGCCCCGCGCCCCGCGCCCCCCGCCCCCGGCGCCTGGGCCCGGAGGATGCGGCCCGGCTCCAGCTCCCCGCCCCCGCCCCGGCCCCGGCCCCGGCCCCGGCCCCGGCCCCCGCGCCCGCGCCCGCGGCCTGGGCAGGATACTGAACACAGTCCGCTCCCAGGGCTCCAGCATGTAGAGCGCCGTGACCAGCAGATACTGGTAGTAGAACCAGGACATTTGCTTCCAGGCCCGCGCCAGCGCCATCCCCGCCACGCGCTTCCCTCGTTGAGGCGGAACGTCAGTCTGTCCGGCCGGCCTCCCGGGAGCGTCCTCCAGCCCCCGGCCGCCAGGCCCGCCCGCCCGCCAGCGCGCGCCTATTGGCGGGTCCGGCCCGGCGCGTCACCCGTGGGCACGCCCAGCCCCGCGCGCGCCCCGGCGGTCCGCCCCGGGCCCCGCCCGCCCCACGCTCATTGGCGGGTCCGCGGCCACGCGTCGCGCCCGCCCCCTGCCCGCTAGCGCCCGCCCCGGGCCGCGCCCACGCGAGCCGGAGCACTGAGCGCGCGAGAGCGCCCCGCCGCGCCCTAGCAGCCGCGCCCGGCCCGGCCCGGCCCCCGCGGGGCGGGGAGCTAGTCGGCCCCGGGGTGGTCGGTACCTGCGGTCGGGGCCAGAAACGCCGGTCGGGGGCCTCCTGGGGGAGATCTGGCGCCCTCCCGGGCAGGGGAGCGCAGGGGAGTACACGGGCGCACGTATTAGGTTCCTTACCTCGAGCAGTTTACGGGCTAGCGGGGGCACTAACCACACGAAGCAGGTAAAGCTGTGACGCGTGCAGAGGGAGGATAAGGTGCTCCGACTGTGGGGAGACAAACGTCGCCCAGCCAACGAGGTCAGAGAAGGCGGCTCCGAAGAAGTGATGCCCACATCGATCGCCTCCTTCCTTCCTCCCCATCCATCGCGCGCGCACACACACACCCCCGCATGCACCTACATGCCCCATGCACTCCTTAACCTAAAGACAAAAAAGAGATTACCTTAAATATGTCTATCCGCACACCTCTTTTAGTGCCTAGAGGCACCCTACAGGTCAAGTCCAGGAAAAGGACTCAGATCTGGTGGGTTCTGTAGCCAACAGGCTGCTTGAGATCTGTCTGTGGGCTGACGGTACCTCCGGAAGATGCGCTTTTAGATGTCCAGGTCTTCCCACTGGCAAATAGGCCAGCTTTACGGTACTCACCTTCAGGAACGAGATAAACAGCATGTGAAATGGTAATTAAATGGACTGCTGTTTAAATGTTTGAATACCCGGGTGGCTCAGTGGTTTAGCGCCGCCTTCAGCCCAGGGAGTGATCCTGGAGACCCGAGATCGAGTCCCACATCGGGCTCCCTGCATGGAGCCTGCTTCTCCCTCTGCCTGTGTGTCTCTGTGCCTCTCTTTCTCTCTGTGTCTCTCATGAATAAATGAAATCTTTAAAAAATAAATAAATGTTTAAATATCCTACTGTTTAAACTTTAAAACTTCCATGATTGATGGCTTTTATTTATTCATTTAGAAATATCAGCTGCTGTTTATGAGCTAAATATTGGGGATAGAAAGCCAGCTACTCTGAGATCTGCCTTCATAAAGTACCCAGTCTACTAAGGAAGAGAGACAAGTTAACTGATTACAGTGAGATCTGGTAAAGGGTATCTTTATGTTATGTGTAAGCTGCCATGGAAGCCCAGAGAAAATCAGATTGGGATTGTCAAAGGCTTCTGGGAAATGGTACTTGAGCTTAGTCTTGAAAGAAAAGTAGAAATGACAGAATGGATAACTTTAGAGAGGAAAGGGTGAGAGGATATTCCAAGCACAGGTGCATGGAACCGCTATAGGAAGGTGTGATGCTCTCAAAGGGCTGGAAGGACTTTCATGTGGCTGAAGCAAAAAGAATGTGTAGTCAGTAGCAGGAGATGGAGCTGGATAGTAAAGAGAGACCACATCCCGCGGGACCTTGTGTAAGAAACCAATGACTTTTCATCTGGACATACAAACATTGAAAGAGCCAATGGCTTAATAAGATTAAACAAGACTTGGGGGTGAGCAAGTTGCCTAGAGGATACTAAGAAGAGGATTAGGGACACCTGGATGGCTCGGCGGTTGGGCATCTGCCTTCGGCTCAGGAGCATGATCCTGGAGTCCTGGGATCGAGTCCCACGGCAGGCTCCCTGCATGGAGCCTGCTTCTCCCCCTGCCTGTGTCCCTGCCTCTCTCTCTGTCTCTCATGAATAAATAAATAAAATCCAAAAAAAAAAAAGAGGATTGGGTTGGAGACATTACAGAGGCAGATCCTGTAAATAGAGCATCTATAACCCACACTCACTATCTTCACCCTTGAGAGATCTAAGTACACCTAACCCTCCCATTTCCGAATCTCACTGTGTTAGGCTTCTCTCTGTCCCCATTCCTCTCTGAAGTATTTCTTTTTAGATCTGTTTGGGTGTATTCAAGCTTCATTCCATTTTCTTCAAGACCTCCAAATACCTCAGCACGTGGTGGTGACCTGACCTCCAAATACCTCAGCACATGGTAATGCTCTGTTAAGTTTACCCAGGATTGGGAGCATCACCCAGAGCTACCCTTCCCTCACTGGGCCAGCTCCCTAAATGCCATTCCTGCCACGTGGTTCTCCCCAATGTATGTAACTCCTCAATCTCTTTGGGAATACAGCCCTACTAAGCCATTCTGCATCCCTCAACTTCCCTGAGTATCTAGGGAACAAAAATTTCTTCATCTTGCTATTATTGACAACTGACTAGAATGAGGGGAAAGAGACTGGGATCCTGGATGATGACAATATTTACAAAGAATCCAGGGGAAGACGCTTGGCTGAAAAGACATGAATTCTGTTGGGATGAGGGTGAGTCTGAGGTACCTGAGGGAGGTGGAGGTGTCCAGTGGACAGTTGGCCCTATAGGCCTAGAACTCCAAAGAGAAGCCTGAACAGGAGCTAGAGGCATGTGAATTTTCAGTAAGCCCCTAGTAAGTATGATTGCAGATAAGGTCACCCAGGGGAAGCACACAGCATGGGAAGAACAGTACAGAATAAACCCAGCCACTTGAGATTTAGGGGATGAGAGCCCAAAGGGAGCCAATAAATGGGCACTCTAGAGGAGCTGAGATTTGATAGCAAAGAGGAGAGACCTAGGGGAGAAGCCAAGAAAAGAAGGGACAGCCAGGAGAACAAGTGGCTCAGGGAGGACAAGCCAAAGGAGGAAGGGAAGTACCAGTTGGTTTTGTCCACTTGGGGCCCAACTGATGACTCATTCATTGTGGAATGATAAGGGGCACAAACCGGATTAGAGAGGGAACTGGGAGATCAGAAGAGAAGTGAGCTCATCAGCTTTATCTCCGCAGGAAGCTTGCCTGTGAAGAGAAAAAGATAGGATGGCAGCAAGGGCTTTTGTTTGGTTTGATTTTTCAGATGGGAAAGGCACGAGCAAGTTTATGGGCTTAAAGATACAGGTGAAGATGGTGAGCTGGGGGATCAGATCTAAAGCCTTAATAGGGATCCCTGGGTGGCGCAGCGGTTTGGTGCCTGCCTTTGGCCCAGGGCATGATCCTGGAGACCCGGGATCGAATCCCACATCGGGCTCCCGGTGCATGGAGCCTGCTTCTCCCTCCACCTGTGTCTCTGCCTCTCTCTCTCTATCTGTGACTATCATAAATTAATAAAAATTAAAAAAAATAAAGCCTTAATAAACTGGAGCCAGTAGTTCTTTTCCTAAGAGGAGGGAAACTGAGGAGTCAGAGGGCCATGAACATGAAAGAGTAAGTTAAGGAATTCCTTACCTTACAACCTTGGTTTTCTTAGAGAAAAAGAAAGGCCTTTTCTAAAGTATGACTTCTGTTGTGAGCAAGTTGTCGAGGTGGAGGCTTTGAAAAAGAAAAAGGGGAGTGGGCAAAGCTCTCTAAAGCTTCTTAGGGGGGCAGCCCCTGTGGCGCAGCGGTTTAGCACCACCTGCATCCTGGGGTGTGATCCTGGAGACCCGGGATCGAGTCCCACATCGGGCTCCCTGAATGGAGCCTGCTTCTCCCTCTGCCTGTGTCTCTGCCTCTCTCTTTGCTCTCTATGAATGAATGAATAAATAAATCTTTATAAAAATAAAAATAAAATAAAGCTTCTTAGGGATTGGCAAGCAAAAAAAAATCGAATCATTTTCACCAGCAATCCACAAGGACCCCTATATAGAATTGGAGAGGATGGGGATCCCTGGGTGGCGCAGCGGTTCGGCGCCTGCCTTTGGCCCAGGGCGCGATCCTGGAGACCCGGGATCGAATCCCACGTCGGGCTCCCGGTGCATGGAGCCTGCTTCTCCCTCCGCCTGTGTCTCTGCCTCTCTCTCTCTCTCTGTGACTATCATAAATAAATAAAAAATTTAAAAAAAAAAAAAAAAAAAGAATTGGAGAGGATGAATGAGGAGACTCACTCCAAGGTGGAGTGTTGCTGGCCGAGTACAAGAGAGAAAGAAGCGAGAAGGTTAGTGGGGAGGAGAACAATTGAAATACCTGCTATGAGAACTGGATGAGAGTTTCTCTTAGCTTCAGTAGAGTTATACCAAATCTGTAAAATTACTCCATCCACTTAGAGTGACTTTGTCACTCTTTGTCACAACTCCCCAAGAATCTCCTCTCTCTCCACATCCCCAGCTTCCCTGTACCCTCCATATGTTCTTCCCCTATTTTTCCCTTCAAGTCCTTTTTGGAATAATAGTATAAAATTTATCAAGCTATCTTCCCTTTGCTGTTAAGTAACTCCAGCTGTGGTGATACCCTAGGCCATCACTTCCTCTCTTCCAGTACCTTAACGCCTATTCTCACCCACCCCTCCAAAATACAGAGCTTGGGTTCTACCTCCACCCCCCACCAAAACCAGTTACTCAAGCTTACCAAATCTGATGCAAATTAATTATTTATCTTCTTACCCAGACTCTCTTTCTGTAGCATTTGATGATGCTGAACATCCCCAGCTTCTAAAACCCCTCCAGTCTTGGTTTCTACCTTACCCAGCCTTCTCTTGGGAGTTCTCACAGAGTACTATTTGATAAACCCTATTTTCTCTCTCAACCATAAAGACTTGCTGACCTGTCTTGCTGACCATTGATGCCTGCTTCCTCAGTTGTCTCATTCCCTTAGATCCCAAATGTCACTTTAAGTCTTTATTCTAACTCCTGGCAGAAAATATCTAATTAAAACAACCATAAAGGTTATCATTAATATAATTATCTAGTCCTTTCCTTTTCAAATTTCAAAGTGCTTTCACATCATCTCATTTCCTCAGAAAGAGCAAGCACAACCCATATTTAATAATTATGGATGCTGGAATCAGAGGCCTATTCAAGTCCAAACTAATCTTCTTTCTTATCTCACTTTCTTATCGCTGTTAATGGCAAAAGGCACTTAATCTCCAGGGCAGAAACCTTGTACCAGGTTTAATTCCCTTCCCTTCTCCCCACTCCTGATTTCTGTCCCTGAGTAATATGGGGTCATTCTCCCAAATATCTCAGGTTTGCCTTCTGTGGTAAGAGATCCACAGATTCTGTGCCATTTTAGAGATCCACACACAATTTCACTCTATCAAGATAACAAGCTGACTATTGCCATCCCAACTGGCTTACCAGCTACCACTGGCTCCTGCTTTGTTAACCGTGTACTTGAGTTCCAAGAAAACTTTCATATTGAAAATACTCCTATAAGAAAAGAATGACAGGTTTTCAAGAAACTATGCCATGTTTTTTTTTTTTTTTTTTTTTACCTCCCGAATGTTTTTTCTTAAATCGTCTCTTCAGGGGCACCCTAAGAAGTGGTTCAGGGTGGCTCAGTGGGTTGAGCATCTGCTTTTGGCTCAGGTCATGATTCCAGAGTCCTGGGACTGAGTCCTGCGTCAGGTGCCCTGCTCAGCTGGGAGTCTGTTTCTCCCTCTGCCCCATCCCTTGCTGGTGCTTTCTCTTTCTCTCTGTCTCTGTCTCTCTAGCTCTCTCAAAATTTTTTTTTAAAAAATTATCTCTTCAGGGGCAACCTGGGTGGCTCAGCAGTTCAGTGCTGCCTTCAGCCCACGGGATGATCCTGGAGACCCGGGATCAAGTTCCACATCGGTTCCCTGCATGGAGCCTGTTTCTCCCTCTGACTGTATCTCTGCCTCTCTCTGTGTATGTCTCTCCTGCATAAATAAATAAAATATTTTTAAAAAATAAAAATAAAAATTATCTCTTCAGTTAAAAATGAGCCAGTCATTCACCACCAACCATTCACTTACCTCTCACTACTGTATGCCCACGATAGGCTGGCTATGCTAGTGCTGGGTTACAAAAAGACCAATGCAACATGACCTCTGCCCTCAGAGTTTATGGTCTAATAAGAAACACATCCACACATCCCTCTGAAAGAATGTCATAATTAAGTTTAACTATAGTGAGTACCTCCCTTTGCCAGGGGCCATGGGAGTGGTAGGGTGGGTGACACAGTCAGCACTTAAGGAGTTCATGGCTCAGGCAAAGGCCAGGAAAACACATAATGGCATTGAAAAATAGATCTGTCCTGCCCACTAGGTTTTCATGACATTCCTAGGCCAGCAGCCACAGTAACCTCAGGGTTCTTGGCCCAACTCTCTCCTACCGGGACTGGGCAGAGCCTCTGAAGGTTAGCTATTCTAGGAGCAATGGGGGAAACATTTGTGGGTAAAGGAGAAAGAAAAGAAGGTGAAAAGCAGATGGGCTTTGGGGACAACAGCGGTGAGAGTTGGTCCGCAGGGTAGAGAAAGTGCTGGGATGGTGGCTTGGAATGGGAGGAAAGAGTTCAACCAAAGGTAATCAATTTGAGTACATAAACTAAGGAACATAAATCCTCCAAACATGTCACACACAGCCTCAAAACACAGTATATGCTTGGTAAAACTTTTGTGCACTTTTATTGTAGTAAATACAGAAAGATACAAAGAACATAAACATTTATGATAGAATGACTATAACATTTCCCCCCAATAATTTATTCAAATGGGTTGTTTCTTGTGGAATAAGAGAGTTCAGTTAATGGATGTGCTTCATGATGGGATAGAATGAACTAATGAATTTTGGAATTTCCCTCAGCAATGATATGTGTAAAAGTAGCCAACCTTAAAAGTAAATTTTATCAGCAAAAAGGGTTTATTTGGGACTAACAGAGGAATTACAAAAACAAAAACACTTCGCTGTTCAGTAAATCATTTTGATAGGTAATCAACAGTTTTAGGGTGCTGTATTGTTTTAAAAAAGACTATTTGAAACAGAGAGAGAGGAAGAGAGGGAGAGAAATCACAGGGCGGGGGGGGGGGGGGGGGTAGGGGGAGGGGCAGATGGTGAGGGTGAAGCAGAATCCCCACTGAGCAGGTAGCCCAGTGGGGCTCAATCCCAGGACCCTGAGATCATGACCTGAGCTAAAGGCAGGCACTTAACCCACTGACCCAGGTATCCCTAGGACTCTGTACTTATCAAGTCTAGAATTCATATGCAGGAGATTTGACTACTTGGGAAGAAATTTGAACTGTTAATCTATGAGACAAGATTCTACAAAAAATCATTTGATAAAGTAAAATAACTTCCCTTCTATGACTCTGAAAATTATATCAAATAAGCTTTGGACTGTCTATTTAATCCAGACATAATTAACTTAAGGTCCTGGAAGAGCTTCTCCAAAACTTACGGTGGAGGTGGGTTTCCAACTGTTTGCTCAAAATGCACATCTGCTCATTAAAGCTAATTGGTGTTTTCTGTCGTTAATGCTAGAATGCTGAGTTTCCTACTGCTGAATTTCCCGTTTGGAACATATATTACCAGGCCAGAGATTTAAGAGCAGCTGCCTTGAATTATTATGTCATTTCATCATAATATTATAAATTATTTGTACAATAAAAGCTGGGTTATCTGATATTGCCCTAAGAAGTTCTAGGAATCTTCTGTATCTCTGATGTGCTACCAAAATAAATCTTGATGCTAGTTGACTATTAATACTGAAATTCAATCAGTATTACACATTCTGAAGACATGTCAGTCATTTCAGTCTTTAGGTAAACAGAGGAAGGAAAAAATCTTTCTCTCAAAATTCAAAAATAAGAGAAGCTTAAGAGATTCATAAGATATTCCTTTTTTTAAAGAAATAAAATGTGATTTAGGATACAGGGCTGCTGGATTTTTTTGCAGGTGATGTGTTCCCAAATACTTTATAAAATTTAAAACATTAATTCAAGACAGAGCCTGGCAAAGGGTGACCTTTGTTTTTGCTTATCTTCTAAAGAAGAAATGTCATGTAGCAATATTTAAATAGCATTTACTAAGCCAACTTCTTTTAGAATATATGATTTTTGATTTTTTTAATTTGGGAGGATTTTCATTGTTTCAAACTTTGCGTATTAAGTATGACTTAATATCTTTATAATGCTCTATTTCAAATATAATGAAAAATACATTAAACATTATTACACTACAGAAGAAACTGGAAAGAATAGGAGAAGAAACTGAAGAATATTCATTAAAATAATCTGGTTGGGATGCGGGGCAGCCCGGGTGGCTCAGCGGTTTAGCACCACCTTCAGCCCGCGGCCTGATCCTGGAGGCCTGGGATCGAGTCCCACGATTGGCTCCCTGCATGGGGCCTGCTTCTCCCTCTGCCTGTGTCTCAGCCTGTGTCTCTGCCTCTCTCTGTCTCTCATGAATAAATAAATAAAAATATTTTAAAAAAATAAAATAATTTGGTTTAGTTTAGCAACTATAATTTTTCCTTCATAATATTTGCAGCATATATGACAAAGAACCAATGTGCCTAATAATATACAAAGAATTCTTACAAGTCAACAATAAGCAAGATAAAAAAAAAAAAACAATAAGCAAGATAAGCTATTTAAATAAATCCTTCTCTCTACAGAATCTTCAGTAAAATCCACTTTACTCCTTAAAAAAGAAAAAGATAAACTATATTTTTTAAAAGGACAAAAGAAATGAAAAAGTGTTTCACAGAAGAAATATAACCTGTAAACATTAAAAGATGCTTGATATCAACAACAATTAAAGAAATTCAAATTAAAGAATGATTACATGCCATTTTCACCCTCTCAGAGTGACAAAAGTCAAAAAGACTGATAAATAGCCACTCTTATCATAGGTGGGGTTTGGAGGGGAGAAGGACTGTAATCACTGTTCATGAGGGTATAAATCGTTACAACCTCCAAAAGAGGGTGACAACCTGTGTGAAAACCAGAAATTTCACTCGTGGGAATTGGCCCCAAGAAAATAAAGCCATAAGGGGGACAAATGTCCATAAGCATTGTTGCCAGGATGCAGGATGTGGCTGCCAGCCTCATGCATGACGCCTGACCCAGGTTTCACTGGTGCCAACTAGCACACATTACCTGGCCCTCCGGTGGCTTCCACCAGGAATCCAGGCATACAGAAAACACAGGTACTTCAGCAGCTGCTGTGGGGTGGGCAGGAACGCAGGGTGGATGGGACACCTCTCAGTGGCATTTCACTGAAAAATCCTCCAAGGAACCGCCTTTTCACTTGGGCCTCTGGCCAACCCTGTGGCTCCTCCCAGGTCACTATTATTCAGGAAATCCCGGTGGCCCTTCTTAAAAAGCCAGGCACAGGGGCTGGCCTTCAACCTTAGTCACAGTTTACCAGACTATCTGTGCCAAGGAGGCAGGATTGCTTGCAATAGCTGCTAAGAACATGAAAATGCCCCCGCTATTATGTTTGTAACAGTGGAAAAACTAGACCACAAGCACAAACATGTTCATATAGGGGATTAGGCAAATTATGATACATTCAGCCAATGGACTCATTTGTGAAAGGAATGAGTGGGGTCCATTTCAGACTAAAAATGGAACAATGTCTATGAGGCACAACTAAAGAGAAGAGACTTGCAGAGCAGGATACATGCCTGCTTGTACGTGGAGGTACCCCAATGCCTGGAACAATGTCTTGAACAAATATTTGTTGACTGGATTTGCAAAGAGAAAAATCTAGAAGACCTACACCCTGGTCTACTCTGTTCCCTACAGTCTCCCAGAAGCTAGAAAATCATCTGGTAGCTCAGGTAATCACATAGTATGTCTTTAAAAAAATACAACTAACCCTGACAGGAGGAAGACTGCAGGAAGAAGGAAAAGAGGCCTCTTTTTTACTTTACGGGATCCTATATTCTTTAGCTTTTCCTACAAGCATGCCATACTACGGTGATCATTTATATAGTGGAGGAAGAGGGCAGAAAGCTCGAAGTTTTGAGAAAAATATGGGTAAAATAAATGTGTGTCCCACAATCTGTTATCCTTCAAATGATTCTCACTTTAACTATTTCATTCCTGCCATTGTGTTCGAAGTCTCTAAGTGGTCTAGGAAAAACTTAAAGTTACAAAGTATACAACTAATTGACTATGTCTGTTTCCAGGAATATTTCTTTCCACATCTACTTCTAGGTCCACAAGTATAAGTCTTGAATAATAGGAATTTTGGAGACCTAAAAACCCCCATTCCTCCAACACAGAAAGTAGCTAAAGCTTTTAATGTGGCATAAAGTAATATTCAGGTGTGGTATGAAAACAACACTCACGGGTGGTGTCAAAATTGGAGAGTTTCATGTTCTTGCTTTCAGTGGTGTGCTCCTGACCCAGGGATGGTGGGAGGAAAGCTGACACAAAATAGAGAGGGAATCCCGGCCCCACTGCCCTAGTAGGTGACAACCATGGACCTTAGGGCACCCACTGTCACTAGTCTGTGAGTGTCCTGAACTCTCCCAGCACCCCTCGGAGAACATCTCCTCGGCCCTCTCCACCTGTTACCACTGAGATGCCCCAGAGCCAGGGCAGTGAGTTCTCCCTTGAGGCAAGGGAGGGGCCAGCCAGAATTTCTGGCCCAACATTTATTTGAAATCTTATTTTAATATATTTTTAAATATTTATTTATTTATTTATTTATTTATTTATTTATTTATTTATTTATCAGAGAGAGCACGCCCCTGAAATCTCATTCTAAATGTGCATTCTTGGGATCCCTGGGTGGCGCAGCAGTTTGGCACCTGCCTTTGGCCCAGGGCGCGATCCTGGAGACCCGGGATCGAGTCCCGCGTCAGGCTCCCGGTGCATGGAGCCTGCTTCTCCCTCTGCCTGTGTCTCTGCCTCTCTCTCTCTCTGTGAGACTATCATAAATAAATTTTAAAAAAAAATTTTAAATAAATGTGCATTCTTCTCAAAACTGTGTATCTGCATTTGCTCCAATATAAAAGCATAAAAGTATTTCCCCCAAAATCTCTGAAATAAATCCTCTGTTCCAGGAAGGTGGGAGCTGTGTATATGGTGGTTTCAAGTATCCCCAGCACACATAGCAGCTGAGATTTGAGTTGAAAGACTACGGCAGAACCTGTCCGACCTCACCTTCAGCTCAGGTTTGATGATCAAAGTCTCCTGGCACCTCCAGGACTCCAGGATTCCCAGGCTCCAATCAACCACTCTATCTCCCCAGCACATGGCTGTCCTTACCACTCTTCTTTCCACTCAAAAAACATAGGGGACTTCTTACTTCCTTCTGCATTCAGCACAAACTCCTTCATCATGTTTTCCGGAATCTCCTACTCCCCCAACCTCATGCCACATCCCTATCTACCTTGTCTGTCCAAGCCTCCCAATGATCCTGGCCCTGAGCCCCAGCCCTGTCCTGCTTTCATGTCGGTCCTCCCTAATGCTCACCTATTGCTGCTACCAGGTAGCAAGGGGTCCTGCCCCCTGGCTGGGCACCCTCATGTAGCCTCCTCATGGCTCTGGGTGCCAACCTTCCTAGGCAGACAAAACACTAGTTACTACATTTCTATATCCTGTACACCTCAACCAAATCAATTCAACTTATGCTGTATCCAGGTATGTGAATAACGGCCATTCAAGATGGGCACATGGAGCCTCTGTTAAAAGAGGACACAGTCTGGGCAGCCCTGGTGGCTCAGCGGTTTAGTGCCGCCTTCGGCCTGGGGTGTGATCCTGGAGACCGGGAATTGAGTCCCACGTGGGGCTCCCTGCATGGAGCCTGCTTCTCCCTCTGCCTGTGTCTCTGCCCCCCCCCCACCCTCTGTGTGTGTGTTTGTGTGTGTGTGCCTTTCATGAATAAATAAATAAAATCTTAAAAAAAAGAAGAAAAAAAAGAGAGACACAGTCTACTGGAGAAAGCAGTCCAGAAGAGGCAATGATTTTTCCTGCCTACAGTGTGAAGATGTCAAGAAGGCAGAAGGGGCAATATTCGGCCTGGGCCTCAAAGAGTGTGTTATGCTTCCCCAGCCCAAAGTTGGAAATGGGGCATGAGGTTGGCATGTGGAGACATCCCAAACAGAAGAAACTGCCTGAGCCAGAGGCATTGAAGACATGAAAGGCCCAAGCCTCTTCAAAATACCAAACACACTAGCTCAGTTCAAGACAGAGTTTTCAGGCAGCCCGGGTGGCTTAGCGGTTTAGTGCCGCCTTCGGCCCAGGGCCTGATCCTGGAAACCCAGGACTGAGTCCCACGTCAGGTTCCCTGCATGGAGCCTGCTTGTGTCTCTGTCTCTCTCTCTGTCTCTCTCTCTGTCATGAATAAATAAATAAAATCTTAAAAAAAAAAAAAAAAGACTGAGTTTTCACTAAATCTTCCCAGTCATGATATGCTTTCCCAGTTCCAGATAAAAGAAAACATTTTCAAGAATAGAGCAAAGCTTGGGCATGTTCTCTTGCAAATCCTTACTAGGGGGTAAACCTTATCCTTTGAAAGTAGATCCTTCTTTGTAAATATCCTGAAGCCAATTAAAGGATAACCTAATGATTCATGTGGGTTACCAAACTGGTTCATGCACTATGGAATGAGTAAAAAAGGAAGACCTAATGAGTCATCTTTATGCTCTAGAAACTGCGTAAAAAAGGAAGGACACTGATCTTGGCCTATGAAAGGTCTGAGAAGGCAATTTTTTTTTAAGATTTGTTCATTTATTTTAGAGAGAATGCATGTGATAGGGGTGAGGAGAGAAACAGAGGGAGAGAGAGAATCTCAAGCAGACTTCTCACTGAGCACAGAGCCCAGCGATGCAGGGTTTGATCCCAAGACCCCGAGATCACGACCTGAGCCAAAACCAAGAGTAGGATGCTCAGCCAACCCCTCAGACACTCCTCAGAAGGCAATTTTAAAACTTAGTGACAAAGCAAGAAATATAGGAATAATCCTAGGTACTCCTTCTGCTTCTACCTCTACCTTAAAATACTGACCAAGATCTATAATCTTTTCCCTGACCAGTGAAAGACTCCATTGTCAATCAGAAAAGACCCCGAATAGCCAGGGGAATTTTAAAAAAGAAAACCATATCTGGGGGCATCACAATGCCAGATTTCAGGTTGTACTACAAAGCTGTGGTCATCAAGACAGTGTGGTACTGGCACAAAAACAGACACATAGATCAATGGGACAGAATAGAGAACCCAGAAGTGGACCCTGAACTTTATGGTCAACTAATATTCGATAAAGGAGGAAAGACTATCCATTGGAAGAAAGACAGTCTCTTCAATAAATGGTGCTGGGAAAATTGGACATCCACATGCAGAAGAATGAAACTAGACCATTCTCTTTTTTTTTTTTTTTAAATGATTGTCTTTGAGAATGGCAGAGTGAATTACCAAGAGAATTGCAGGATTGCCAAGCAATTTTGAAAGCCCATTTGAGAATAGTAATTGTGAATCTATTCTTTTTAATTTTTATTTATTTATGATAGTCACACAGAGAGAGAGAGAGAGGCAGAGACATAGGCAGAGGGAGAAGCAGGCTCCATGCACCAGGAGCCCGACGTGGGATTCAATCCCGGGTCTCCAGGATCGCGCCCTGGGCCAAAGACAGGTGCCAAACCGCTGTGCCACCAACTCAAAATGGATGAAAGATCTAAATGTGAGACAAGATTCCATCAAAATCCTAGAGGAGAACACAGGCAACACCCTTTTTGAACACAAAGGCAAAAGAAACAAAAGCAAAAATGAACTATTGGGACTTCATCAAGATAAGAAGCTTTTGCACAGCAAAGGATACAGTCAACAAAACTAAAAGACAACCTACAGAATGGGAGAAGATATTTGCAAATGACGTTTTAGATAAAGGGCTAGTTTCCAAGATCAATAAAGAACTTATTAAACTCAACAGCAAAGAAACAAACAATCCAATCATGAAATGGGCAAAAGACATGAACAGAAATCTCACAGAGCAAGACATAGACATGGCCAACAAGCACATGAGAAAATGCTCCGCATCACTTGCCATCAGGGAAATACAAATCAAAACCACAATGAGATACCACCTCACACCAGTGAGAATGGGGAAAATTAACAAGACAGGAAACAACAAATGTTGGAGAGGATGCGGAGAAAGGGGAACCCTCCTGCACTGTTGGTGGGAATGTGAACTGGTGCAGCCACTCTGGAAAACTGTGTGGAGGTTCCTCAAAGAGTTAAAAATAGACCTGCCCTACGACCCAGCAATTGCACTGTTGGAGATTTACCCCAAAGATTCAGAAGCAATGAAACGCCGGGACACCTGCACCCCGATGTTTCTAGCAGCAATGGGCACAATAGCCAAACTGTGGAAGGAGCCTCGGTGTCCATCGAAAGATGAATGGATAAAGAAGATGTGGTTTATGTATACAATGGAATATTACTCAGCCATTAGAAATGACAAATACCCACCATTTGCTTCGACGTGGATGGAACTGGAGGGTATTATGCTGAGTGAAGTAAGTCAATCGGAGAAGGACAAACATTATATGTTCTCATTCATCTGGGGAACATAAATAATAGTGAAAGGGAATATAAGGGAAGGGAGAAGAAATGTGGGAAATATCAGAAAGGGAGACAGAACATAAAGACTCCTAACTCTGGGAAACGAACTAGGGGTGGTGGAAGGGGAGGAGGGCAGGGGGTGGGGGTGAGTGGGTGGCGGACACTGAGGGGGACACTTGACAGGATGAGCACTGGGTGTTATTCTGTATGTTGGTAAATTGAACACCAATAAAAATTAATTTATTAAAAAAAAAAAAAGAAAGACTCCATTGTCCTGGCTACCTCATTCCTTTCCTTGAAGTCCCTAACTTAGGTTAGCCATTGATTCTTATCTGGATAAACAAAAGATGCAACATGACTAACATGTTTTTTGGTTTTGTGGATAGTGAGGGAAGCCAGGTTATCATTAACTATCTTGAAAAATGTTGGGGTGCATGGCTGGCTAAGTCAGTGGAGAATGAGACTCTTGATCTCAGAGTTGTGAGTTCAAGCCCCATGCTGCATTTAGAAACTACTTTAAAAATTTTCTTAAATCTGGGCAGCCCCAGTGGCTCAGCAGTTTAGTGCAGCTTTGAGCCCAGGGCCTGATCCTGGGGTCCCAGGATCAAGTCCCGCATCAGGCTCCCTGCATGGAGCCTGCTTCTCCCTCTGCCTGTGTCTCTACCTCTCTCTCTCTGTGTCTCTCTGTCTTTCATGAATAAATAAATAAAATCTTTTTTAAAAAAATTTTTTCTTAAATATTTAAAAAAGTGTGTAGGGGGGAACCTGGGTGGCTTAGTCAGTTAACTGTCTGCCTTCAGCTCAGATCATGATCCCAGGGTCCTGGGATCGAATCTCACATTGAGCTCCCTATTCAGCAGGGAGTTTTTTCCTCTGCCTCTCCGCTCCACTCATGCTCTCTATCAAGTTCTCTGTCCCTGTCTAAAATAAATAAATAAAATATTTTTAAAATAAAATTTTTTAAATGTTTAGGGGTGCCTGGGTAGCACAGTCAGTTAAGTGACTGACTCTTGGTTTCCTCTAGGGTTGTAATCTTGGGGTCATGAGATTGAGCACTGTGTCAGGCTCTGCTCTCAGTGTGAAGTCGGCTTGAAATTCTCTCCTCTCCCTCTGCCCCCTGGCTTGTGCTCTCCCTCTGTCAAATAAATAAATAAATCTTAAAAAAAAAGTTTAACTGTTAGGTTCTTGAAAGACACATGAAACTGTGGCTATATTTCACCATGCACATAAACTGTTCTTTTTTTATTTTTTTTAAGATTTTATTTATTTACTCATGAGAGACACAGAGAGAGAGGCAGAGACACTGGCAGAGGGAGTAGCAGTCCCCCCACAAGGAGCCCAATGTGGGACTCGATCCCGGATCCCAGGATTACACCCTGAGCTGAAGGCAGACACTTAACACCCGAGCCACCCAGGCGTCCCGCATGTAAACTGTTCTTATACTGGATAGTTCTAACGTGTTTCTCAGCATTTCAAAAGTATTTTACCTCCTTCTAGGAATTTGGGGGGCAGTACATATTCCCTTGGGCACCACACACACAGTGCCACCCAATTTTGTGTAGATGAGCAGCAGTAGCCTCCATACCTCATTTTCCTGTCTTGTCTCCAAACCCAGTCTTTTCTTCTGACTACTGCAGGAGGGAACTTTTCAAGAATCTTTCCATGATTCTTTATTATCTCAGCATGGCAGGCAAGGTGCTGCTCTATCTTGTCTCCCACCACACACATTGAATGATTACAACTCTGTGGGACATATTCTCTCATTCCCTTGTGCCTACTACATAAAAGAACTGTTATTCCTTCTGCCAGGAAGCACCTGAGTCCCCACTCCTGTGCACCCCGGCAGAACTCCAGTTCACCTTTCAAGGGTCAGCCCCAAAGTCTCCTCCTTCATGTTGCCTCTCTATATCCTTCAGACCCCACACAGCCCTCCCCATCCCTCACCCTCACCCACCAAAATGACACAGCACCTAGCTCGCCCCTCCCCTGGAGTACCTACTACCTATATTGTCACTGTCACTGCACTGTCACGGTTGCCCCATCTTTCAGTGAGCTCCTAAAGAACAATCCCTAGGCCTTTTCATCTTTTTTCTTTCTCATATTGTATTTATTTATTTGAGAGGGTGACAGAGCACAGGCAGTGGGGGTGAGAGGCAGGGAGGGAGAAGCAGACTCTGTCCTAAGCAGGGAGCCCAATGGGGGGGCTCAGTCCCAGCACACTGAGATCATGACCTGAGCTGAAGGCAGATGCTTAACCAACTGAGTCACCCAGGCGTTCCCCACAGGCCTTTTCATCCTTATGTTCCCAGCAATGCCTGGGACAAAACACATTCTCAACAAATTTTTGTTGAAGGAATAAACGAAAGAATGAAGAGCTCTTAGACTATTTTACCAACAATAGCATCAGGAAAATATGCACAGTTTCACAAAGTCACTGCTATTAAGAATAAAATTAGGCTGCCTGGGTGGCTCAGTGGTTGAGCATCTGCTTTTGGCTGAGATCATGACCCAGGGGTCCTGGGGTCAAGTCCCACATCGGGCTCCCTGCAGGCAGCCTGCTTCTCCTTCTGCCTATGTCTCTCTCTGCCTCTCTCTCTCTCTATCTCTCATGAATAAATAAATAGAATTTTTTTAAAAAGAATAAAATTAAATATTAAAAGTCGTGGCATATTTACATTGGATCTTGCAGGGGGAAGGCCACTTTTTTTAATTCAAAGGCTTCAGTGATACCATCCCCTGACTTAGAAAATATTTAAAATGTCACACTTAAACATCTAATAGCCATGACTAATCAAGCTAGAAATTATCACCTTCTCTTTCCTGTTCCAACCTAGGATAAAGATAGAAATCAGAAGGCATGAAAATCTGATGACTAGCAAGGAGTTGTTTGGAAGAAAAAAAAAGTAAGTGTCTGATTTACTGATATCATTCTAAGTACTTAATAGAATATGAACCAAACCAACAAACTGGAAGATTTTTGCCTTCTCTGTCAGCTTTTTCCTTCATCCTTCTTAGATCAGCCCAGCCAAGAGCTCATTTATTGAACTTCGTCAATGTGCTGGGCAGACACTATGCTAGTAAGACTTGCCTGCCCCTGCAGGGCTCTTAGTCCTGTCTGAAGGATGCTTCCTGGATGTAAACACTCTCTGATACAAGGTTACTTGGGAGCCACACAGAGCCTAAATGGGAGGCACCCAGCCCAGCAAGGAGCACCACCCATTCCCCAAGGAGCTCATTTTGTTAC
This sequence comes from Vulpes vulpes, assembly GCF_048418805.1. Taxonomy (NCBI): domain Eukaryota; kingdom Metazoa; phylum Chordata; class Mammalia; order Carnivora; family Canidae; genus Vulpes; species Vulpes vulpes. The sequence goes on from NC_132785.1 coordinate 74,514,648, forward strand.
TTTATTTCATCAGCAGGCTGCCCTTGACTTTCATACTTACTGCTTCCACAGAACTTGCATTTTTCAAATATATACTGAGGCCCCAAATAATCTTGTATGAACAGAATTCAGCTCTTTTTCGCCAGCTTGGCCAACATTCTATCTTCCATCCTAGCGCTTCCCATTCTAACCAAGAGGATCTTGCCATTTCCCAGGCACAACTTGCTCATTCCCAAATTAGTGCCTCTGTAAAATGCTATTCTCTAGAAAGCTTCTCCCTCAGGCAATCCAATTTGTTCTCCTCCTGTAAATCAGTGGTTCTCATCCAGGGTGATTTTGCCCACCCACCCCTGGCAATATTGGATAATATCTGGAGACATTTTTTGGTTGTCAGAACTAAGTGCTGCTACTGGCATGTGGCTCCTATTCAGTAGAAGCCAAGGATGCTACAAAACATCCTACAGGACAGCCCACACACACACACAAAGAATCATCTGGCCCCAAGGTACCAGTAGCACCCAGATTGAGAACTCTTACTTTAAGTTAGTCTATTTCAATTAGGAAATATTCCCAGATTAACCATATCCAACTCTGATTATGCCTTTGCTCTGCATTACCTCAGAATGTATAGAGTGCTCTATATTAACTCAGATATGATAAGAATCAAAGAGTCTCAAATCTCAGACAGGACTTTAAAAGTCACATAGTCTAACCACATTCTTATTGACTTTCCTTCATAAGCATCTGTTGCATGTAAAAAACATGTCTTTTTTCAACTAGATGATAAGCAGTTCCATTAAATCCTTCTATGTTCATGCATTCTGCAAACATTTATTGAGCACCTACTTGGTACCAAGCACTATCCTAGCGCTGGAGATACAGTGATTTATAGACATTATTTCTACCCTTGTGATCTTAAGTGTAGTGGGGTAGAAATATTTTTTAAAAACATGTAACTTCAGGGCACTAGATGGCTCAGTCAGTTAAGCGTCTGCCTTTGGCTCAGGTCTTGATCCAGGCATCTTGGGATCCAGCTCTACCTTCAGCTCCCTGCTCAGCCCCTCCTCCTGCTTGGTCATTCTCTCTCTCTCTCTCTCTCTCTCTCTCAAATAGATAAACAAAATATTTTTAAAAATTAAAAATAAAATCATGTAACTTCTACAGTAATAAGTGCTTATCTAATAGAAAGAACATGGTTTGGGGCACCTCGGTGGCTCAGTGGTTGAGAGTCTTCCTTTGCCTCAGGTTGTGATCCCAGGACTCTGGGATCCCAGGACTCCCTGTAGGGAGCCTGCTTCTCCCTCTGCCTATGTCTCTGCCTCTCTGTATGTGTGTCTCTCATGAATAAATAAGTAAAATCTTTAAAAGAAAGAAAACGAACAAACAAACATGGTTTGCCTGATAGATAACAGAGGCACCTAACCTGATCTGGGCATCAAAGCTTCTCTGAGGATGGGACTTTAAACACATATTAGGCATTCACTTAGTATTCGTTAGATAAATAAAGGGGAAGCCTGAAGTATAAATAGAGATTATCCAGCTAAAAGTGTGTGAGGCAGGAAGGAGACAGCAGGGGAGCCATGATGGGTTTGAAATGTCTATGAGATCTCAAGGTAGAGAAACCACTTGGGCCATTAGATATTGATGTCTGGAGCCCAGAGAGGGAGGCTGAGACCACACCCAGGAAATTCTAACTTCAGCATGTTAAGTCAAGAGGGATGGAAGAGGGACGCCTGGCTGGCTGGCTCAGCGGTTGAGCATCTGCCTTTGGCTCAGGTTGTGATCCTGGGGTCCTGGGATTAAGTCCCATGTTGGGCTCCCTGAAGGGAGCCTGCTTCTCCCTCTGCCTGTGTCTCTGCCTCTCTCTGTGTGTCTCTCATGAATGAATAAAATCTTTTTTAAAAAATCAACTCTATTAATAAAAAAAAAAGAAGAAGGGATGGAAGAATCAATAAGAAACAGAAGGGGAGGCCAGAGACACAGAAAACCAAGAAAGCTTTTCAGGAAGAGGATGGCCAATTTGCAAGACTGACCAGGAGGCCCATCCTCTTGCTGCTCACATTTCCTCAGCACTAGGAAGTGAAGAGCCTGAGCTAATCATACAGGCATCCTATAGGATGAACAAACTACTGTTTTTATATTTTGGATTAGCATAAAATCTTTTCCTGATAAATTTTCTACTTCAGAGTTAACCTGATAAATTTTCTACTTCAGAGTTCATTGATCTCAGTATTAATCAGAATTATATTTTGTGGGTGTTTTCATTTATGACACTCAAATTTATCATGCTTATTTAAAAAGAGAAAGTCTACCTAATTTTAAATTCCTTTTAGGCTAGTGTCACAGTGTTCTACCAAGTTAGGGCATCATTGAGAAAGAGTTTGAGGCTAGCATCTCAGTAGCTTAATAAATAAAAGATGCATCTGGCAACATGCATTTAGATCTTGATAATTTGTGCTAGTGAGGAATAGGAATTCATGAATAAAACTAATGGAATTGGGGTACCTAAGCAGCTCAGGAGGTAAAGCATCTGCCTTCAGCTCAAGTCATGATCCCAGCTCAAGTCCAGCCCCAGGTCATCCAGCTCCCTGCTCAGCGGTGAGCCTGCTTCTCCCTCTGCCTCTCCCTCTGCCACTCCCCCTGCCTCTCCCTCTGCCACTCCCCCTGCTTGTGCTCTCTTGCTCTCAATCTTTAATAAATAAATAAATAAATAAATAAATAAATAAATAAATAAAATCTTTTAAAAAAAAACCTAATAGAATCTAAACCCCAAGCTCAACCTTTTTTCCAATTAAATACTTACTTTTTTTTAAAGATTTTATTCATTTATTCATGAGACACAGAGAGAGAGAGAGGGAAGAGGCAGAGGCAGGCAAAGGGAGAAGCAGGTTCCATGCAGGGACTCAATCCCAGGACTCCAGGATCATGCCCTGGGCTGAAGGCAGATGCCAAATGGCTGAGCCACCCAGGGATCCCAAATACTTACATTTTTAAAAATTGCTAAACAGCAGCAGATCTGATGGTAATCTCATTCTTGGTTCCCTTTCACCTGATCTGGAAGGGATGAAGCTGCTAAAAAGCCATTGATGAACACCTGGGTGGCTCAGTGGTTTAGGGCCTGCCTTTGGGCCAGGGCATGATCCTGGAGTCCTGGGATCAAGTCCCAGGATCAAGTCCCACCTCGGGCTCCCTGCGTGGAGCCTGTTTCTCCCTCTGTCTCACCCTCTGTGTATGTGTGTGTCTCTCATGAATAAATAAATAAAATCTTAAAAAAAAAAGCCATTGAGATGGGGAAAATTAATAAGGTGCCCAGACAACCTAGAAATTGAGAAATCAACATTTCAATTACATTAAGTATAGCAACTTCTTATTGTATAACTTTAGATCCCCAAAGAGTGCTTTCATTTCTAATTCTTTTCATTTATTTGGAGACACTGGGTGGCTCAGTGGTTGACTATCTGCCTTTGGCTCAGGTTGTGATCCTGGGGTCCTGGGATCAAGTCCCATCTCAGGCTCCCTGGAGGGAGCCTGCTTCTCCCTCTGCCTATGTCTCTGCCTCTCTCTCTCTCTCTCTCTCTCTCTGTGTGTGTCTCTCATGAATAAATAAATAAAATCTTTTTTAAATTTTTTTTATTTATTTGAAAAAGAGAGAGCATGAGTGGGGGGAGGGGCAGAGAGGGAGGGATAAGCAGAATTTGCTTAGTAGGGGGGCCAAATCAGGTTTCTACCCCAGGACCCTGAGATCATGACCTGAGCCAAAGGCAGATACTTAACTAAGCCATCCAGGCTCCCCTCCTTTTCTAATTCTTTTAGAATGAGTTTTCATGAGTACCCAATACAAGACATGCTAGAATTATGAGAGGAGAAAGAAAGTGTCTTGCCCTGAGAGGTCTTAGACTCATCAGAGAGGCAACAAGCTGAACGGCTAAATGCGATAGGTCTAACAGAATCATGAACAAAATGGTAGAAGCACAAAGAAGGCAGTAAGCCATTCTAGCATGTGGGGTAAATGGAAAGTATATCAGAGAGGGCTTCATGGAAGATAGTTGGAGGTAAGGCAAGAGCATTCTGGGTAAAGGAAGAGCAGGGGCCTGAGCTTCCAGTTACTCTGTGAGCCTGAGGTAAAACTCATGATTAATTTGGCTGAAATGTGCAGATGCATAAGGTAAATGGTGGAAGACTGGGTAGAAAGAAACTGCTAGAGTCAAAACACAGAAAGTCTTGAACATCTTGAGTATGGACTGTATTTTTCACAAAAATAGGGAAGCTTTCTGAGAACTGAAGTCCCATGATTGGGTTTGAATGAGAAATAAAAATGTGGCAACAATATAAATCATGGATTTAGGATAAGAGAGATGGAGACAAGGAAAAAATACCATTAGGAAGTTATTGAAATCACCAAGTTCAGGATTGCCCAACGTGTTCCAAGGAATACTGGTATTCTCAAAAGAAAGGGTCAGGGGTCCTTCTTGGAGAATTATAATGCATATTAGCATATTAGCTGCTCTTAGAGGTCCTTTGCTCAATCCAGTGTGTCCCAAACTTAGATGACCAAGGCATCTCTGTTGTTATGATGGTGGTTGTTACAGAATACCTATTAACACTAGGCAAGACACTAAGGCTAAATGGGGTATAATTTGTGAAATGCAGTTCAGGTAGGAGATGATGAGATTCTGAACTAGGATATTATTATAAGATATAGCAATCAGTCCTATATTTGGTATTTAAATCTTGAAATCTTTCCAATATAATGCTTTCCTTATTTCAGTCATTTTTCTTTATATCCTATGCATAGGAAAAGCCAAAGCTAAGAATTTGGGGCCTCTCAAGAATTGGAAGTACTGGGCTCTGCTAAAGAGGTAAGGAGTGAAATGAGAGGCTGAGGACAAGAGTATTGATTGAAAGGCTGTATAAGGAGCTATTTGACATCAGGTCTTATCACTACCCTGAAAAGCCAAACAACCTTCCTTTTCCCCAAACCCAGCAGCAAACAGGAAATTTACTCGCTGGAGATACTGAAGCAGAGAGGCTCTAGGCTTGGGATACTAGACACAGCAGAGAGTAGGGGTACCAACTGAAAATGGAGGGATTAAACTTCTGATCCTAAATAGCAGACTTTTAAGCCCCTCAAGTATAGTAAAATTCACCAACCCACAAGCTGCACCCAGACACACCGAATATCCAGTTGGCTTAGCACTTCATCCATCAGTGTAAATAGTCAAGAATCACTGGACATATGTGGGATACTTGCTCCACAAAAGATGGACATCAAAACAAATAAACAGAAAGAACTAAAAGCATGAGAAAATTTCAAACCAATATCTTCAGAATCATAAAAGAAATATTCTTAAATCAAGAAGAGGATGTCATTTTTCTCTCTTTTTTTAAGATTTTATTTATTTCTTCATGAGAGACACAGAGAGAAAGGCAGAGACACAGGCAGAGACACAGGCAGAGAGAGAAGCAGGTTCCCTACAGGAAGCCTGATGAGGGACTTGATCCTGGCACCCTGGGATCACGACCTGAAACAAAGGCAGACGCTCAACCACTGAGCCAGGTGCCCCTCTCACCAAAATTTTTAAATTTTTTAAAAAATTTTTTAAATATTTTATTTATTCATTTAGAGAGAGTGAATGGGAGAGAGAGAGAGAGACAGAGAGAGAGCTCATGAGTGGGAAGAAGGAATGCAGAGGGAGAAGCAAATTCCCTGCTGAGCAGGGAGCTGGACCTGGGGCTCGATCTCAGGACTCTGGGATCATGAACTTAACCAAAGGCAGACACTTAACTGAAAGCTCTTTTTTTTTTTTTTAAAGATTTTATTTATTTATTCATGAAAGACACAGAAAGAGAGGCAGAGACATAGGCAGAGGGAGAAGCAGGCTCCTTGTGGAGAGCCAGAAGCAGAACTCAATCCCAGGACCCTGGGATCATGACCTGACCCTAAGACAGACAGTCAACCTCTGAGCCACCCAGGCGCCCTTAACTTAAAATTCTTAACTGACCAAACTTTCTTATGCATTAGATCGCATATACCCTTACTCAGGTATTGGAAGATATGCTCTAGCAAAAAAATGAGGGATTAACCCAAAAATGATTAAGACATAGAATTCCAAAAGCAAGATTCAACAAAGGAGAAAAAGAGAATTCCTCATATTATGGCAAAAGAGAAGTCCCAGAATGGCAAGTGTATGGCAGAGCTAGAGGGAGGTAGAGTAAAATCAAGGATTCCAGGAGGGTGATTTCTAGGAAAACATGGAAGGGACAGATTATCTGACAGGTTTGATCACATAGAATGATTCATTGAAAAGTACTTAAAGATGTGGGAAGACTTGCTTAGATGTTCAAGAAAATTAAGCAAATGAATAAAGGTAATTTTTTTTTTTTAAGATTTTATCCTTAGGGGTGCCTAGGTGGCTCAGTGGGTTAAGCTGACTCTTGATTTCCCCTCAGGTCATGATCTCAAGACCCATATATGGCCCCATGCCCAGCTTAGGATTCTCTCTCTCCCTCGTCTTCTATCCCTCCCCCCTTAAAAAAATACATTATAAGATTTTATTATTTATTTATTTTCAAGAAGAGTGTGTGTGCATGTACACACAAGTGGGGGGGGGGGGGGGAAATCTCCTTTGTTGCTCTAGATCTTTATTGACCAGACAGAGAGTAAACACTATTATCTAAAGTTGATGAATCAAGAATCTATGATATAAGCATATCATTTAGATAGGAGAAGTAAATTCCAGAAAAAAACAACTAAATTGGAAGGAGATGCCTCTGAGTAGAAGCATCATAGCTAGAGGAGAGAAACATTGCTTTTCTGTGTACATTAGTATTATTCTTAAAAGTCTATATATTAACTTGATAAAAACCATAATTTTAAAATTCTAAAAAAACTAAAATTCCACGATTTACCATGATAAAGAGCCATATTTTATGCATTATCTGAAGATGAAGATCATTCTTTTATTCAAGACACATTGGCAAAAAAAAAAAAAAAAAAGACACATTGGCAAAGGACACTTTTTATGCAAGTCTAGATCATCTGTATAAACCTCTCCTGAGATCTCCAGGTAAAAGCTAACAAAGGCACAAAGTATATTTTGACAGACTACGATCCTCCCTATGAATTATTTATCATGTTATTATACAGCAGAAAACTGCCCTGGCAACTGGTATATTACGGTTACATTGTGGATGCACATGATTAATAAGCAGGGACCATGATATTTAATTTGATAAAATCATTCTGAACCAAAAGCTGAAACTTAAAAGCTGAAGTTACTTCATAAAGCAGCTTGTTATGGTAAAAAGAGAAAGATCCCTCTGGTCTTAGTACCCAGAGCCCTGAGGAAGCTGGCATTTCTGCATGTGCATAGGAGCCCTAGAGGAGCTTTCGGTTAAGTACACCCTCTCTGGCAATTTAAAAGCCCAAGAAGTGATTTGGTTTGAGGGCCAATAAAGTGATTCATGTTACAGGTACCTGGCTGGCTCAGTCGGAGGAGCACATGAGTTTGAGCCCCATACTGGTATAGAGATTATTGAAAAAAAAAAGTTTTTTTTTAAGTGACTTATGTTGACTGCTCCTACAACAATACAGATAGATTATACACCCAGTGAAGGTGGTTTAAGAGGCTAAGAGTTCATCTAAATATGATACCACTTCTTTTAAACTCTGTGAGATAAAAAATCTGACTGTTGCTTACCTATCCGCATTTTATTTAAGGATGTTCCAGGAGAGCATCACACTTCCCCAGGGCAGCTCATACCAGGAGGGAATGCTAGGGCCCCACCTCCACAGCTAAAGGAGAGGAGGTGTTCCTAAAGGCCAGGCCAGAGGTTCTACAAGAAGCTCAGAATATGACTTATTCCCCCCTGCATGAGGACTCTGGGTTAGCTGATTTTGACACATATGCAAAGGACTCCCCTACCCTCCTTCACTGATTAAGCAACACGAGGAGTCAAAAGAACTTTTACAGTCCTTGGGAATCTGGGGACACACAACTTGGGAGAGACGTAGCACTTGTTACCTCCACCTTGGATATGTTGAAAGAGTGACAGATTGGTAAAACTTGGAGGTGAGCAATCTTGATGACTCACTTGTGAATTCACTCAACGTCATGTGCCAGGAACTGGCAGTACAAAGGGAATCTTTGAAAGGCTCAGCTCTCAAGAAGCTCACAGCCCAAAAACATAACAGGTGATTATATACAATTCCTTACGACCAACCGCAGAGGTAAGCAGCTGATGCCAGGAGCAGTAGCCACCAACCACAGGCCTCACTGAGGAGCACCTGCCCTCATCAGACCCCTCTGCCTTTTGTCTACAGATCCTGCTTTATTGTAATGTGAGCACTGAAAAAGCCAAAATTGCTCAGCAGGACTGTGAAAATTAAAAATCTGCTTTGCCATTGCCCAGGCTAGGATGGGCAGCCACAAAATAGAGAAGTATCTCTCCAGAGGACACATTATAGCTCTAAAGCATCAAAACCCATTCTTTGGGTGACTACTGCTTTCTACCCCTCTGAAAGCTTTTGTTCCCTTTGGAGATTAGATTATCAGAGTCATAACAGATTATCGGAATTTTTGCTATTTAAAATTAAATCAGTAAAAAGGAAACATTCCACTCCTGGACACAGAGAAGAAGCCCTGATTTACAACTTAGGTGGAAAGCTTCGGAAAAGGGGCTGTGGACACAGCATTCCACATCTAAACTCTAGTTTCTTTTTTTTTTTTTTTAATTTTTATTTATGATAGTCACAGAGAGAGAGAGAGGCAGAGACACAGGCAGAGGGAGAAGCAGGCTCCATGCACCGGGAGCCTGATGTGGGATTCGATCCCGGGTCTCCAGGATCGCGCCCTGGGCCAAAGGCAGGCGCCAAACCGCTGCGCCACCCAGGGATCCCCTAAACTCTAGTTTCTAAGGAAACAACACTCAACAGTTTAGACCTAACATTGATCCCTTTAATATGAGTCTGTTTTGCTCCTAACCCATCCAAACACTGCTTTATTTAAATTTTATTTCCTCCCTCCCCCCAAATCTTGTATTAACTCTTATCTTTTGTTTGGTCCTCTGGCGTAGCCTCCCCCATTGGAATGGGTTAATAAATCTGATTTTGTCAGATTATAGGTCTGTAGATGGGCTAGGACAGCATCAAGTCTATGAGAACCTTGCTGATCTCCAAAATGCCATCATAACACTCTAGAAACATAATACCTGGGGTATGACAGGGGGGATAATTAGCAAATTTATACCTGAAGTTTAGTTTCTTAGTAAATATAGTCATTTTGTAGCTTGAAATTTGGTCATGTATTTGAATTACAATGATTGAAACCTGAAAATAGCATTTTAAGAATCTTAAAGTCTCCTGGATGGCTCAGTGGTTGAGCGTCTGCCTTTAGCTCAGGGTGTGATATCAGTTTGGGGATCAAGTCCCACAACAGGCTCCCTCTGCCTTGTCTCTGCCTCTTTCTCTCTCTCTCTCTCTCTCTCTCTGTGTGTGTGTCTCTCATGAATAAATAAATAAAATCTTAAAAATAATAATAATAAAATAAAGTCTCCTATTTAAAAAAAAAAAAGAGAGAGAGAGAAGAGGGATGCCTGGATGGCTTTTGCTCAGGTCATGTTGCCAGGGTCCTGGGATCGAGTCCCCCATGGGGCTCCCCACAGGCAGCTTGCTTCTCCTTCTGCTTATGTCTCTGCCTCTCTCTGTGTGTCTCTCATGAATAAAAATTTTTAAAATCTTTAACAAAAAGAAGAAGGAGGAGGAGGAGAAGAAAAAGAAGAAGAAATATGGAAAATATGCATTCAGAGAAAAATATTTCCCAAAGAAGAGTCTGGTCAAACAAAGAGTTAACAACCTCAGAGGGGCTGCATTCCTGACCAATTCATACTAATCCCCTAAGATTCAGCTCAAACTTGATCTCCTTTCGTGGAGCTGTCCCTAGTCCTTCTTTGATACTCTGGTGGCATCTGGCGTTACACTGGTGCCATGGCACCTATCACACAATACTGTGATTGTTGGGCTACCTGCTTCCCTGACTCATCTCAACTCATTGACGGCAGGCCCCTGTCACTGACCGGCAAATACCTAACGCATGGCATAATCCCTGGCACATCGGAGGAGCTCAATTACTGTTGAATAGATAAACCAATGAAGGAAAGAGAAATAGGAAGAAAGAAAACCAGTTGGCAGGCAGTTGTAATGTTCCACAGGAGATGAAAATGATCTGTACTCAGTGTGACTAGAAAGCAAAGATAGATGAAAATGGGCCATTTGAGGATGAGAAGGAAAAAAAAGACTCGTTGGGGTACCTGGATGGCTCAGTTGGTTAAGGTACTGCTTTTGGCTCAGGGGTCCTGGGATGGAGCCTCAGGTCCTGCTCTCTGCTCAGTGGGGAGTCTGCCTCTCCTTCTCCTTCTGCCACTCCTCTGCTTGTAATTTCTCTCTTTCAAATAAAATCTAAAAAAAAAAACTGATTAACTAAGGGCAAGTGTGAAGCAAAGAGAAAGGAATCACCTTGAGAATTTTTTAATTTTAAACCTACACAAGTAGGAGGTGAACACTACAACTGGCATAAAGGAATCCTAGAGTTGTTCAGCTTTATTGAAGCAGATTTTGTGAGGTCCTCAAAAAATACAATATGCTTCTGCACATTCAGAATGAAAATCAAGGCCCAAAACAAACTTGGGAGCCACTGGCATTAAGGCTGAAACTTTTTTAAAATGCAAATGAGGGCAGCCCAGGTGGCTCAGCAGTTAAGCGCCACCCTCAGGCCAGGGTCTGATCCTGGAGACACGGGACTGAGTCCCACATCAGGCTCCCTACATGGAGCCTGCTTCGACCTCTGGGTCTCTGCCTCTCTCTCTCTCTCTCTCTCTCTCTCTCTCTGTGTGTGTGTGTGTGTGTGTGTGTGTGTGTGTGTGTGTGTCTCATGAATAAATAAATAAAATCTTTTAAAAATAAATAAATGCAGATGAATTCTCTAAGGAAGAGTAGTAGAAGGACTGCAATCTCAAGAATGCAAAGTCCTCGAGGAAAGGAAGAAGAAAAAGGGTAGGAGAGTATGTTGTGAAGGAGTGGGGCTGTGCAATATCCCAGACACCAATGGAGAAGTACTGCCTGAGGACGACAGGCAGAAAACCCAAGAGGATAACCTGAAAAACTATTAGAACTCGAAGTTCAGCAAGGTGGTAGTTACAGAATACAGCAGGCAATTGCTTACAACAATCAATGGCTTTCTTCCAAATACAATCTGTTAGAAAATATAATGGACAAAAGATCCCATTTGCAATAGCAAAAACAAAAAACAAAAATAGGGATAAACGTTGGAAATGTGTGGGTCTTCTATGAATTTACAAAAACTGAAAGAAAGTTTTAACAACAAGAAGTCCTGGTAAATTGAAAACATGAAATGCCAGTGTCCTGACACTGTATACACTTAATGTATACACTTAATATATTTAATGTATACATTTATTATTTTATATGTATACATTTAATACAATTTCAAGCCAAAATAAATTCCAGGTGGAACAGTGAAATATTTGAAAAACAAAAACAGATAAAACAAGTATAAAAGAGAAAAAAGGGGGAGGGCATTTTTCTAGTCATAATCCCAAAACAAGACTAAAGAATATCAGGGTTTTTGCTTGCCAGATAGGATTTTGAACAAACCATGATTCCTAGAGCCCAAGCATCTCGGCCTTTAAAATGTCCTTCTCAGTCCTTGGATCTGTGATAAGGCCGTTGCAATTTGTCTCCCCTTGGCTCAAAATATTTCCATCCCCCCCCAAAAAAATTTCCATCCCTTGTGCAGATGAATCATCTGTGAGTATTTATCAGTGAGCTCCACAGTCTTGCTGTGAGCAAATCCATTCTGCACATTCTCACATTCCACAACCTCTCTCAAAGCCCTGTAACATAGCAAACACTTAGCCCTGGCTAAGAAGTGAGATCAAGAGAAAAAAACAACCAGGCCATGTTTGGCACTGATAAGCCAAACACCAAAATTCCACACCAGGAGTATGTTTGGGGCTAGAGTTTTTCTAGCCCTAAAAGTAGAAGCAACACACCTCCACCTGACCAGAAGCAGAGGGAAAATAGTAGCAGGTGTCTGCATTTGGATGAATGTTTGAATGTTATTGGGCTTGCTTTTTCCTTGACATGTTTTTCTTTTTTTCATCAACATAAGTGTACTCTTTTTTTTTTAATTTTTATTTATTATTTATGCTAGTCACAGAGAGAGAGAGAGAGAGAGAGAAAGGCAGAGACATAGGCAGAGGGAGAAGCAGGCTCCATGCACCGGGAGCCCAACGTGGGATTCGATCCCAGGTCTCCAGGATCGCACCCTGGGCCAAAGGCAGGCGCCAAACCGCTGCGCCACCCAGGGATCCCAAGTGTACTCTTTAACTCACATCCATCCCCTATTTCTATCATCCCCCCACCTACCTTCTCTCTGGTAACCATCAGTTTCTCAGTTTATCTCTCTTTTTTTTCCTTTGCTCATATGTTTTGCTTCTTAAATTCCACATATGAGTAGATTATATGGTATTTGTCTTTCTCTGGCTTATTTCACTTAGCATTTTACTCTCTAGCTCTATCCATGTTACTGCAATTGGCAAGATTTCATTCTTTTATGGCTGAATAATATTCCATTGTGTGTGTGTGTATCTATAGATATAGATATAGATATAGATATATAGATACACACACACACACTATATATATATATATATATATATATATATATATATATATATATATATACACACCACCTCTTCTTTACCCATTCATCTATCAATGGACACTTGACCTGCCTCCATAGTTTGGTTACTTTATAAATAATGTGGCCATAAACACAGGGGTGCAATGTATCCTTTTGAATTAGTATTTTCGCATTTTGGGGGTAAACACGCCAGGGTGTGCTTGCTGGATCATAGGGTAGTTCCATTTTTAATTTTTTTTAAAGATTTTATTTATTTATTCATGAGAGAAACTGAAAGAGAGGCAGAGACATAGACAGAGGGAGAAGCAGGCTGTTCCCTAATTAAAAGAAATTAATCATTTCAATAAACAGAGAACATACTTGATAAAATTCAATACACATTAATTATAAAAACTTTTAGCCAATCATAAATTAATCTGATAAAATATATCCACCAAAAAAAATCTACATCAAACATTATTTCTTAAAACATTAGAAGCAGGGGTGCCTGGGTGGCTCAGTCCATTGAGTGGCCAACTCTTGGTTTCTGCTTAGATCATGATCCTGAGGTCATAAGATTGGGCCCCATGACTGGCTCTGTGCTCCACACAGAGCCTACTTCAGATTCTCTCTCTCGAACTCTCTCTCGAACTCTCTAATAAATAAAATAAAATAAAATAAAATAAAGTAAAATAAAATAAAAAACATTAGAAGCATACTCTTTAAGTCAGGAACAAAGAAGAATGCCTACAATCAATGCTTATATTCAACATTTTACTGGAGATCCTCACCAGTCCAGTAAAATAAAGAACTTTTATTTTATTATACCTTTTATGTAAAATGATTGGAAAGGAAAAAAGAAATTCCATCATTCATAGATGATAGAGTTGTCTACTCAAAAAAAAAAAGCTAAGACAAAAGTTTAGGAACACAAAAATCTAGCAAGATGACTGAATATAAGATAGATTTATGAAATCAACTGGCTTTGGGGATCCCTGGGTGGCTCAGCGGTTTGGTACCTGCCTTTGGCCCAGGGCGCAATCCTGGAGTCCCGGAATCGAGTCCTGTGTCAGGCTCCTGGCATGGAGCCTGCTTCTCCCTCTGCCTGTGTCTCTGCCCCTCCCTCTCTCTCTATGTCTATTATGAATAAATAATCTTAAAAAAAAAAAAAAAAAAGAGGGACACCTGGGTGGCTCAGCGGTTGGGCGTCTGCTTTTGGCCCAGGGCGTGATCCTGGAGTCCCAGGATCGAGTCCCACGTCGGGCTCCCTGCATGGAGCCTGCCTCTCTCTCTGCCTATGTCTCTGCCGATCTCTCTCTGTGTGTGTCTCTCATGAATAAATAAATAAAATTTTTTAAAAAAATAATAAAAATTAAAATTTAAATTTAAAAAATCAACTGGCTTTAAATGGACAAATTATACAGTATACAAATTGTATCTCAATACAGCCATTATGTTTTTTTAAATCAACGAGGGCCAATGAGTGTAGAGCTTTGGTGAATGGAGACTGAGTGACTGAGTGTTTATGGTTTGTGCAAACAAAAGGAATGACTTCGAGTCTCATCCAAAAGCAAATACCAGATTTTTTAAAATATAGCAGCTGGGATCCCTGGGTGGCTCAGCAGTTTAGTGCCTGCCTTTGGGCCAGGGCGTGATCCTGGAGTCCTGGGATTGAGTCCCACATCAGGCTCCCTGCATGGAGCCTGCTTCTCCTTCTGCCTGTGTCTCTGCCTCTCTCTCTCTCTCTCTGTGTGTGTCTCTCATGAATAAATAAAATCTTTTAAAAAATAAAAAATAAAATAAAATAAAATATAGCTGCTCTACTAAGGTATAATTCATATACCATACAACTCACCCATTTAAAGCAAAATGAGATATACATATGCATATATATACATATATGAGATATATATGTGTATATGTATAAATATATATCATATTCAGTCATTTTGGTAAACTCCCATATTCCTGAAAACTTGGCATGCCAAATCACTATGTTGTACACTTGAAACTAATATAATAACATGGTAATTATACTTCAAGTAAAAATAGAAAAATTTTTAAAATAATCTAGGCCAGGGATCCCTGGGTGGCGCAGCGGTTTAGCACCTGCCTTTGGCCCAGGGCGCGATCCTGGAGACCCGGGATCGAGTCCCACGGCGGGCTCCCGGTACATGGAGCCTGCTTCTCCCTCTGCCTATTTCTCTGCCTCTCTCTCTGTGTGTGACTATCATAAATAAATAAAAATTTAAAATAAAATAAAATAAAATAAAATAATCTAGGCCAGACATTTACTAAAGTTAAAGCATTCTAACAGAGACCATGATAGTGATATTGTTTTGTTTTTTTAAAGATTTTACCCATTTATGCATGAGAGACACACAGAGAGAGAGAGGCAGAGACACAGGCAGAAGGAGAAGCAGGCTCCATGCAGGGAGCCTGATGTGGGACTTGATTCCGGGACTCTAGGATCATGCCCCGGGCTGAAGGCAGGCGCCAAACCACTGAGCCACCCAGGGATTCCCTGATAGTAATATTGTTTAACTATACTTTAAAAACCCAAAACTAAAAAAAATAAAATAAAATAAATAAAAATAAATAAAAATAAAAATCCAAAACTAGGGATACCTGGGTGGCTTACCAGTTGAGCATCTGCCTTCGGCTCAGGGAGTAATCCCAGGGGCGGGTAGTGAGTCACACATCAGGCTCCTTTCAGGGAGCCTGATTCTCCCTCTGCCTATTTCTCTGCCTCTCTTTCACTGTGTCTTTTATGAATGAATGAATTAATTAATTAATTAATACCCAAAACTAGGGGCACGTGGTTGGCTCAGTCAGTTAAGCATCTGCCTTGGGCTTAGGTCATGATCCCAGAGTCCTGGGATCAAGCGCCTGGTTGGGCTCTCTGCTCAGCAGGAACTCTACTTCTCCCTCTCCTCCCCATTTGTGCTCTCTCTCATTATCTTTGTCTCTTTCTCAAAAAAATAATAAATAAAATCTTCTTTTAAGAATCCAAAAATAGGGGATCCCTGGGTGGCGCAGCGGTTTGGCGCCTGCCTTTGGCCCAGGGCGCGATCCTGGAGACCCGGGATCGAATCCCACATCGGGCTCCCGGTGCATGGAGCCTGCTTCTCCCTCTGCCTGTGTCTCTGCCTCTCTCTCTTTCTCTCTGTATGACTATCATAAATAAATAAATAAATAAATAAATAAAAAAAAAAAAAAAATAATAAGACTCACCCTCATTGAAATGTGCTTTATCTCATCTTTGCTCATCTCACAAAATGAAGGATGACAATTCTTATGGGCTTAATTGCATCCTCCCAAAATTCATATGCTTAAGTCCTAACTGTGGTGTCTAAATGAGGGGTTAGTCCAATCAGATGGGGGCCCACAAATGTGGGGTGATGTTTTGGTGGAAACAGGTGGCTTGGGCAGGGAAAGAATTCACCCCAGGCCCTAATTCACTGTAACTGGTTCCTATCAAGAGGAAATTAGAACACACACTTGTGAACAGAGGAACCATCATGTGAAGACACAGCAACCAGGCACCCTTCTGCAAGGCAAAGCCAGGGACCTCAGAAGAAACAAAATTTGCTGACACCTTGATTTTGAACTTCTAGCCTCCAGACCTATCAGGAAATAAACTTATATTAAGCCACTCAACCTGTGGTATCTTGTATGGCAGCCCTAGCAAACTAAAGCACTGATTTAAACGAAAAGTATTCTGCCTAGAATTGCTTTAGTATGAAGAAAATTTTTCCGGTGCTCCCCTAAGTCCCATAAACTAACACCTATTAAGTGAAAGTAAAATCCATCATTCTATTAAGAATTATTGAAATTGCTTAATTTTCTTAGTACGGGATAGTCATAAACTGCTGCCAACCCTACTGATCCACAGGAAGAGTCAAACAAAACCAATTTATCCATTTGATCCACAGGAAGAGTCAAACAAAACCAATTTATCCATTTGGCACTGCAAGGAAACAGGCATGAAGTGGATCCTGCCAATAATTTAAGGGAGCTCACAGGTGGAATCTTCCCCAATCAAGTCTCTAGACAAAAATGTAACCTGGCTGACAACTCAATTATAACCTTCTGAGACCCTGAGTAGAGGACACTAAGCTGTACCCACACTCCCAACTCACAAAAATGATGGGGTGATAAATGTGTCGTTGTTATGCCACTAAGTTTGTGGTCATTTGTTACATAGCAATAAAAACTAATACAGTGAGCCAAGGTGAACAGGAAAAAGAACAGTTAATTTCAGTGGGATCACCAAACCATAGCTCCAGGCCTACATGTTTATTTAAACTTCACTTAAATATTAAATAATTTATGTTTCATTTAAAAAGGTAATGGTAGCAGATTAAGGCCACAAGTGTTTTTTTTATTTTTATTTATTTTTTAAAAGATTTTATTTATTTATTCATGACAGACAGAGAGAGAGAGAGAGAAAGAGAGAGAGAGGCAGAGACACAGGCAGAGGGAGAAGCAGGCTCCATGCAGGGAGCCTGATGTGGGACTCAGTCCCGGGACTCCAGGATCACACCCTGGGCGGAAAGCAGGTGCTAAACCGCTGAGCCACCCAGGGATCCCCCACAAGCGTTTTTTTAAAGGCTCCTATAATAGAGATAAGAGAAAAACATTTACAATTACAAAATGTGAAAGGGCTGTGCTGAAAAGCACTGATTGTTGAATAATCTGTAGATATCACATTACAGATAACACCCTAAGAAAACAAAAAGAATAGAAATATATCCAAAACTATGCATTAAAAATTGAGGCGGGGGTACCTGGGTAGCTCAGTGAGTTAAGCATCTGACTCTTGATCTCAGCTTGGGTCTTGATCTCAAGGTTGAGTTCAAGCCCCACACTGGGCTCCACACCAGGTCAAAAACAAAACAAAAAAACTGAGATGGAAAAACTATCACAGCCCTCTCTGCTTCAAACCAGAATTGTGCACCACCAATTTCCTTAAGTGATATTTCAAGGAATTTTTTTTTAATAAAGGGATATGGGGCACCTGGGTGGCTTAACCAATTAAGCATCCAACTCTTGATTTCTGCTCAGGTCATGCATGATCTCAGTCATGAGAATTATAAAATATACTATTAGGCTCTGTGCTCAGCATGGAGTCTACCCGAGATTCTGTCTCCCTCTGCCCCTCCCCCTTCCACCCCCACCACTCATGTACTCCCTCTCCCAAACAAATTTTTAAAAATTTAAAAAATAAGAAATAAAGGGACATAAAGACCTGTATATATTATATTCTTAGATCACTTTAAATATTTTTTAAAGATTTTATTTATTCATGAGAGATACAGAGACAGATGCAGAGACACAGGCAGAGGGAGAAACAGGCTCCCTATAGGGAGCCTGATTCAGGACTCGATCCCAGGACCCCAGGATAGGATCATGACCTGAGCTGAAGGCAGATGCCCAACCACTGAGCCACCCAGGCATCCCTCACCTTAAATATTCTTGTTGCAACATCTTCACGGTTATGAGAATTACAATTGCCATCTTCAATTTCTAACAAACTAGCTTGAACTTAGCTTCGCTAGTATAAAAAACTCTGCTTCTACACAGTTCTGTCCATCCCCTTTATATTATTGCTAGAAATTATATCTTTATATATTGATTTCCTGCCTTACTTTTATTATTGATTCGCATTCTGAGTAGGACCTTTAACATATCTGTCCCAGGTGATCTTTATGTATAAGACCACTGAGAACCTTGTAGTAAAATGGAGATGAGGGTAAAATGGAGGCAGTGGTTGTAGGATAGGAAGAAAGTAGGGTTTGCAATGACAGTAAGTAGGAAAGATCTTCCAAAGCTGTAATATGGCAAAAACAAGGCAAAAATAAGGTTAAAATAGACTAGTAGTGTTATTCTGTAACATATCATCCGGCAAGATGTTGAAACATTTAAGTGTGTATATGCTTCAAATCAGATATCAGCATATTATAAAAATTATAGAATATACTATTAAAACATTGGAAAGGGGCACCTGGGTGGCTCAGTTAACTATAATTTTTCTGCCTCTACCCAATTCATATGAACACACTATCACTGGTTCCATCCAGCTCTCCTGTGTAGCTTTTAGAAATCACAGAAGGCAAGGCAGTGGCAAGGACATGTTTTCCCTTCTGGAGGTGTATCATTCTCTGAGGGAATATGTAGAGGTCCCCCTCAAGCTTTGCTGAGTCCTGACCTCTGTAAGGAATCACTGCTTTAGGCCAATCTTTCATTTTATAGATGAGAAAACTGAGACTCAAAGAACAGACTTGCCCAAGATTAGTGTGATAGAACCTGAATTAAAACATTTCTTAACAATAGCCAAACTGTGGAAGGAGCCTCGGTGTCCATCGAAAGACGAATGGATAAAGATGTGGTCTATATATACAATGGAATATTACTCAGCCGTTAGAAACGACAAATACCCACCATTTGCTTTGACGTGGATGGAACTGGAGGGTATTATGCTGAGTGAAGTAAATCAGTCGGAGAAGGACAAACATTATATGGTCTCATTCATTTGGGGAATATAAAAAATAGGGAAAGGAGAGAAAATGAGTGGGAAATATCAATGAGGGTGACAGAACATGAGAGACTCCTAACTCTGGGAAACCAACAAGGGATAGTGGAAAGGGAGGTGGGCGGGAGGATGGGGTGACTGGGTGGCAGGCAGTGAGGGGGGCACCTGACGGGATGAGCACTGGGTGTTAATGCTATATGTTGGCAAATCGAACTCCAATAAAAAGAATTTAAAAAAAAAAAAAATTTCTTGAGGGATCCCTGGGTGGCGCAGCGGTTTAGCGCCTGCCTTTGGCCCAGGGCACGATCCTGGAGACCCGGGATCGAGTCCCACGCCGGGCTCCCGGTGCATGGAGCCTGCTTCTCCCTCTGCCTGTGTCTCTGCCTCTCTCTCTCTGTGACTATCATAAATAAATAATAATAATAATAATAAAAACATTTCTTGAGTCAACTGGCTGGCTCAGTCAGTAGAGCATGGGACTCTTGATCTCAAGGTCATGGGTTCCAGCCCCACATTAGAGATTACTTTAAAAAATTTAAAAATAAGGAGCACGTGGGTGGCTCAGTCGGTTAAGTGACTGCCTTTATCTCAGGTCATGATCCCTCGGTCCTGGGATCACGGCCCACATCAGGTCCCTCTCCCTCTGCCTGTTGTTCCTACTGCTTATGCTCTGTGTCAAGTGAACAGATAAACCTTAAAAAATAATTATTAAAAAATAGGGATGCCTGGGTGGCTCAGCGGTTTAGCGCCTGCCTTCAGCCCAGGGCATGATCCTAGAGTCCCGGGATCTAGTCCCACATTGGGCTCCCTGCACAGAGCCTGCTTCTCCCTCAGCCTATGTCTCTGCCTCTCTCTGTCTCTCTCATGAATAAACAAAACCTTAAAAAATTATTATTATTAAAAAATATTTTAGGGACACCTGGGTGGCTCAGTGGTTGAGCTCCCGCCTTTGGCTCAGGGTGTGATCCCGGAGTCCTAGATCGAGTCCCACATTGGGTTCCACACAGGAAGCCTGCTTCTCCCTCTGCCTATGTCTCTGCCTCTCTCTCTGTGACGCTCATGAATAAATAAAATCTTTTTTAAAAATTAAAAAATTTTAAAAAACGTATTTCCTGGGGTGTCTGGGTAGTTCAGTTAGTTAAGCATCTGACTTTGGCTCAGGTTGTGATCTCAAGGTCCTGGGATTGACCCCACATCGGGTTCCCTTCTCAGCAGGGAGTCTGCTTATCCCACTCCCCCTAATTGTGTTCAGTCTGCCTCTCTCAAAAAAATTAACAAAATAGTTTTTAAAAATTCCTGACTTTTTCCCATTCTATCATATCTCTATTAGCATAACAGGAGAACCCTAAGTTTCCTAATGTTTTTGGAAACAGTCCAATCGTTCTTTTCAAAAGCACAAATACCTATAATGTAATTTCCTCCAAGCTGCCACTGATGATTTTTATATTATTAATAGCAAAATAGAAGAGAAAAAAAAAAGGAAAAGGAAAAATAATACCTTGGTTGCTGGCAGTAGAAATTCCAGAACAAATGAGGGCAAAAGAGGCAGCAACGGGAGTTTGAAGTCTAAGTGCAGAGGGTGAGGTTCTTTTCCTTCACCATATATTTGTATTTACTGTGTTAATTCACTAAGTTTAGAATACTGTTACTAAACAATCCTTTTAGGGAAAGACCTGTATCAATTACTCAGAGCACCCAGCAATATTAACTCCACGTAATTGTAACAGTTACTAAATACTGTCACTCCATTCTATGGGGTAGAAAGTAAAAAGATACTTCTTAGCAAAAACAATATGCACAGAAGCCAGGAAATAGTTTCTAGTTTAATAATACCACAAGTATATCCAAAATAAAAAATAAAAATAACACTGAATCAAAGATTACTTATAACTGCAGAACATTTTAATTCTAAAGAGCTTTAATACATGAAAAGCCCCATAGTTTCCAAATGCCCATCAAAGAGGGAATGAATTATCAGTCCCATCAGAGCTGGGGAAAAAATTTTTAAAGGGGGTGGAGGGATGAAGGCTGACAACCATTCTCTTTCAAAAAGATAAACACTGCATCCTCAGATAACCGCTCAGAATGTTACTTGATATGAATAGGCAAGAGGATAATAACTGTCCATGTTTGCCTTATATACTGTATTGGGCAATTAAATGCCAACTGAATTATTCAAGAATGACTTGCTAAAACGTTGAAAAAATGAAAGACTTCGTCCTTGTCATAGACGGCCACTTCCGTGGAACATTCGGTGCACATAACGGGGTGATAGATTTCTTCCGCTTGTGCCTCTGTCTGCTCTGCAGCGTCTTCGTGGTTAGACCTCATCTTCTTATGGCCTCGCCTTTTCTTCCTGTTCTCTGGGATTTTGTATCTTAGAACCTCCTCTTTGTTGACAGAACAATTCATCACAAACATTGCTCTATACTGAGTTTTGTATGATTCATGCCTAAGAAGAAAATGAGATGGAGAATTTGGATTTATGTTCAATTTTAATAGGTTATCCATTCAGATTTTAAGAAGATTTTATTGAAGAAATTAGCTGACACAGTGTTACATTAGTTTCAGGTGTACAATTCAGTGACTCAAGAAGTTTACACTAATTATGCTATACTCACTGGAGGATAGCTACCTTCTGTCAACATACAATGCTGTTACATTATCATTGTATTTTACCCCCAGGACTTATTCACTCCTTACCCAGGAGCCTGTGTCTCCCACTCCCCTTCACTCATTTTGGCCATCCCCTACCTTGCTCCCCTCTGGCAATCATCAGTTTATTCTCTGTAATTAAGGGTTTGTTTCTGCTTTTTTGTCTGTTTATTCAATTGTTTTGTTTTTTAGATTCTATATATAAGTGAAATCATACAGTATTTGTCTTTCTCTTATTTCACTTAGTGTAACACCCTTTAGGTCTATCCATGTTGTCACAAATGGCAAGATCTCATCCTTTTTATGCCGAAGTAATACTCTACTGCATATATATAACTATTCTCTCTTCATTCATCAAAACACACTTGTTTCCCTATCTTGGCTATTGTAAATAATACAATACACACAAGTGTGCATATATCTTTTTGAATTATTGTTTTTGTTTTCTTTGGATAAACAGTAGTGGAATCACAACATAAGGTTATTTCCATTTTTAATTTTTTGAGGACTCTCCATACTGTTTCCCACAGTGGCTGCACCAATTTACATCCCGACCAACAGTGCACAAAAGTTCCCTTTTCTCCACATCTTCACCAACACTTTTTATTTCACATCTTTTTTTTTTTTTTTTAGCCATTATGGCAAGCGTAAGATGACACTTCGCTGTGGTTTTGAGTGCATTTCCCTGATAATCAATGATGTTGAGCATCTTTTCATTTATCTGTTGGACATCTATCTATATGTCTACTTTGGAAAAATGTCTATTTAAAAAAAAAGGAAAAATGTCTATTCAGTACTCTGCCCATTTTAATCAGATTTGGGTTTTTTTTGGTGTTGCATTGTATCAGTTCTTTTTATATTTTGGTTTTAATTCCTTATAGATAGGTCATTTGCAAATATGTTCTCCCATTCAGTGAGTTCTCTTTTCATTTTTTTTTTATTCTTTTTAAAGATTTTATTTATTTATTCATAGAGACACACAGAGAGAGAGAGAGGCAGAGACACAGGCAGAGGGAGAAGCAGGCTCCATGCAGAGAGCCTGACGTGGGACTCGATCCAGGGTGTCCAGGATCACGCCCTGGGCTGCAGGCGGTGCTAAACCGCTGCGCCACCAGGGCTGCCCTCTCTTTTCTTTTTGTTGATGGTTTCCTTCACCATGCAAAAGATTTTTATTTTGGTGTAGTCTCAATAGTTTTTATTTCCCCTTGCCTTAGGAAACATATCTAGAAAAATGTTGCTATGGTCAATGTCAAAGAAACTATTGCCTGTTTTCTTCTAGGAGCTTTATGGTTTCAAGTCTCACATTTAGGTCCTAATCAATTTTGAGTTTATTTTTGTGTATGGTGTTAGAAAGTAGTCCAGTTTTCCCAGAATCATTTATCGAAGAGACTCTTTTTCCCCATTGTATATTCTTGCCTCTCCATATAGTTTTTTTTTTAATATTTTATTTATTTATTCATGAGAGACACAGAGAGTGAGGCAGAGACATGGGCAGAGGGAGAAGCAGGTTCCCTATGGGGAGCCCGATGCAGAACTCGATCCTAGGACCCTGGGATCACAACCCGAGCCAAAGGCAGATGCTCAAATGCTGAGCCACCCAGGCGCCCTGCCTCTCCATATAGTTAAAATTTGAGAACACAAAAAACTTACTAAAATACAACATTGCATTCTCATGAAAAACATAAGAACAAAATGGGAAATTTAAAGAAATGTTATTTTAAGAATAGGAAAAACTTGTTAATAGAGAATAGTTTAAAGAATGAATATATCCTCTTTTTCACTACTTTATTTTTTTTTCTTTTTCACTACTTTAGAAGTAACTTTTATCTCGGAAAAAAAATTGTTTGCTCTTCAAACTTAGAAAAGTTATTGGAAACTTAAGAGTTAATGTTTAAACGATCTTCGACTGTGTCTTTTCGCACTGAGGCCTACAATTCTGCCCTCCTCTCATTACAACTGATGCCATTCTTGGGGCACCTGGGTGGCTCAGTTGGTTAAGAGTCTGCCTTTGCACTTGATGGGATGAGCACTGGGTGTTATACTATACTGTATGTTGGCAAATCGAACTTATATAAACACAAAGGAAAAAACAGTCTGCCTTTGGCTCAGGTCATGATCCTGGAGTCCTGGATCAAGCCGTGCATCAGGTTCCCTGCTCAGTGGGGAGCCCGCTTCTCCCCCTGCCCCTCCCTCAGCACCAACCCCCCACTCCCCGCCAGTTGTGCGTAGACACACACACGGACACACACACACAAAAGCATGCACTCTCTCTCAAATATTTTTTAAAAAATAAATTTTTAAAGTGGTACCATTCTTACCACCATTTTAACCATTTAGTGGTGCTAAGCTACAGTTTTAAAAGCTTAAAGAGCTTCTGACTTTTATAATGCCCACTTTTGGCTTTATTCCAACAGTCTAAAGAATAGATAATGCTTCATTTGTTCTCCTCATATACTCAGTATTTTCCCTACTTCTTTCCCCACTTAATGTTTTTTTTCCCCCTTAAACCTCATGCAACAGAAATATCTGGCGAAACATAGTGAACTCAAGTTATACTTTTATTAATTCCAAATGTTGATCTCCATCACCACCACCACCAGGAATTTAAACTATGCAAGATTGCAAACTATGCAATCTACATCTACTGTTGTAGATGTAGATTCTACTGTTCTATCATTAAAAACTTATTCTGGATACAGAAACTACGTAGTAACAGTTAATTTGGAAGAGAAACAACTTAAGTACAGAGACATTTTATTTTTTCTGCATTCCATAAACATGCTCTGAGTGTCAATTTATACACAAAAAGCTTAAGAGTTTAGATGGAAAGCACATTTTTTTAAATTTTTTTAAAGATTTTATTTATTTATTCATAGACACACAGAGAGAGAGAGGCAGAGACACAGACAGAGGGAGAAGCAGGCTCCATGCAGGAAGCCCGATGTGGGACTCGATCTCAGGTCTCTAGGATCACACCCCAGGCTGCAGGCGGCGCCAAACTGCTGTGCCACCGGGGCTGCCCAGAAAGCACAACATTTAATTGTTGTAGATGACCAAAAACCTCAAGCTAGGAATGCCCGGGTGGCTCAGTGGTTGAGCATCTGCTTTCAGCTCAGGGTGTGATCCCAGGGTCCTGGGATCAAGTCCTACAGCAGGCTCCCTGCAGGAGCCTATGTCTCTGCCTCTCCCTCTGCCTATGTCTCTGCCTCTCTCTGTGTCTCTCAAGAATAAATAAATAAAATCTTAAAAAAAAAAAACTCAAACTCAAGCTGACTAATAAGATAAACTATAGTTGGCTATTCATTGGTTCCTAGAAGAAATCCATCACCTACAACATCACCTAGTTTCAAGTTAATTTGATTCAAAACATGGACTAAGCTAGGAATTTATGAAGCCACTAAAAAGAGGGGGGAGAAAAGGAAAAAAGGTTAAGAGTCTATTTAATTAAAAGAATGAAGGGGGTGCCTAGGTGGCTCAATCAGCTCAATCAATTCTTGATCTCAGGTCAGGTCTGATTTCAGGGTCGTGAGCTCAAGACCTATACTGGGTTCCACTAAAATTAAAGTGGAGCCTACTTAAAATTAAAAATTAAAAAAAAGAAAAGGAAAAAAAACACATGATCATCTCAATTGATTCAGAAAAAGCATTTTTTTTTTAAAGATTTTATGTATTTATTCATGACAGAGAGAGAGGCAGAGACACAGGCAGAGGGAGAAGCAGGCTCCATGCAGGGAACTCGACGCGGGACTCAATCCCGGGTCCCCAGGATCACACCTCAGGTTGAAGGCGGCACTAAACTACTGGGCCACTGGGGCTGCCCCAGAAAAAGCATTTAATGAAATTCAACACCCATTCATGGTAAAAACACACCATCTACTGAAAACAGAAGGAAATTTCTTCAATACAATTAAGACCATATAGGAAAAATCCACAGCTAACATCATATTCAATGATGAAAGACGGAAAATTTTTCCTCTAAGATCAGAAACAAGACTAAGGGTAGCCCTGGTGGCACAGTGGTTTGGCGCCGCCTGCAGCCCAGGGCGTGATCCTGGAGACCCAGGATCAAGTCCCACATCAGGCTCTCTGTATGGTGCCTGCTTCTCCCTCTGCCTGTCTCTCTCTCTCTCTCTCTCTCTCTGAATAAATAAATAAAATCTTAAAAAAAAAAAAAAAAAGAAAGACTAAAAAAGTCCTGCTTTCACCACTTCTATTCAGCATAGTACTAGAAGTTCTAATCAGCGATTAGCTAAGAAAAAGAAATAAAAGGCATCCACACTGGAAAGGAAGTAAAATTTGTTCACAGATGATATGATCTTTACAAGAGAAGAAGGGGAGTGGGAGAGATAACCCAAGCAGGCTCCACGTCCAGTAAAGCCCAATGTGGGGCTCAATCACACCGTGAGATCATGACCTGAGCCAAAATCAAGAGTCAGATGCTTAACTAACTGAGCCACCCAGGCATGCCAATGACATGATCTTTTATGGAGGAAACTCTGAAAATTGCACGAAAACTATCAGAGCTGATAAACTAACTTAGCAAAGCGGCAGAGTACAAAATCAACACACAAAAGCCTGTTCATTTTTATAAATGAGCAAGCCATGAATGATCCAGAAAGGAAAACAGAATAGAGGTTACCACAGGCTGGGACGGGAAGGGATGGGGAATTTTGTCTAGTGGGTAGTTTCTGTTTGGAATGACAAAAATGTTCTGGAAATGGATTGTGGTGACAGATGCACAATATTGTAAAGTAGTTAATGCCACTGAATTGTACACTTAAAATGGTTAAAATAAGGAACAAGAGAAACACCAGTTGAGCATCTGCCTTCAGCTCAAGGCATGATCCCAGGGTCTGGAATCGAGTCCCACACTGGGCTCCCTGTGAGGAACCTGCTTCTCCCTCTGCCTATGTCTCTACCTCTCTCTGTCTCACATGAATGAATGAATGAATGAATGAATGAATGAATGAATGAGGGACACCTGGGTGGCTGAGTGGTTGAGCATCTGCCTTTGGCTCAGGGCATGATCCCGGTGTGGGGATCGAGCCCCACACTGGGCTCCCTGTGAGGAACCTGATTCTCCCTCTGTCTATGTCTCTGCTTCTCTCTGTGTCTCTCAAGAATAAATAAATAAAATCTTTTAAAAAATAAATAGTCAATTCGTCCATAGTGAGACACTTGGATGGCTCAGCAGTTGAGTGTCTGCCTTCGGCTAAGGGCTCACAAGTGATCCCGCGGTCCTGGGATCGAGTCCTGCAACAGGCTCCCTACAGGGAACCTGCTTCTCCCTCTATATCTCTGCCTCTCTCTCCCATGAATAAATAAAATCTTAAAAAAGAAAAAAAGTCCATACTATCCAAAGCCATCTATTGTCAATGCAATTTTATCAAAATTCCAATGGCATTTTTCACAGAAATAGAAAAAAAACCAACAAGCTAAAAAGTTTCAGCATAGCAAAGAAACCATCAACAAAAGGAAATAGAAACCTACGGAATGGAAGAAAATATTTGCAAATCATGTTTTTAACAAGGGGCTAATATCCAAGAAACTCATACAACTCAATAGCAAAGAAAAAAAAAAGGCAAAGGCAAAGAACCTGAACAGACATTTTTCCAAAAAAGATATGCAAATGGCCGGCAGGTACATGAAAAGGTATTCATCATCCTTAATCATCAGGGAAACGTAAATCAAAACTGTAGTGAGGTATTACCTCACACCTGTTAGAATGAGAATGACTATCAAAAAGACAAAAGTGAACACTTGCACATTACGGTGGGAATGTAAATTGGTATAGTAACTATGTAAAACAGTATGGAGGCGCCTCAAAATATTAAAAATAGAACTACCATATGATTCAGCAATCCCACTTCTGGATATATAACTGAAGGAAATGAAATCACTCTCTCAAAGAAATATCTGCACCGCGACATCAGCCAGGTGATCAAGGTCAACACTAACAGTTATAAATCTGTTGATTTTTTGTTGTTGTTGATAGTCCATGCCCTTGATATAATGTAATGAAAACAACACTTTACCTCTGTGGTCTTCTCCCCAAAAACCTACTGCAGCTTTATTCATAATAGCCAAACATGGAAACTAAGTGTACATGCTACGTGAATGGATAAAGAAAACATGGTGTATAGATACAATGGAATACAAAAAAAAAAAAGAAAGAAAATCCTGTCATTTGTGAAAACATGAATGAACCTCGAGGGCACTAAGCTAAATGAAGTCATAGACAAAAAATTACTGAATGATCTCACTTGTATATGAATCCCAAAAAAAAATGAACAGTAAGAAACAAAGTAGACTGGTGGTTAGTGGGGGAAGGGTGGACAAGTGAAGACCGTCAAGTGGTACAAACTTCCAATTATAAGATGAAGAAGGTCTGAGGATGTAATAAACACAGTGTCTACAGTTAACAATCTTGTACTACATACTTGAAGTTGCTAAAAAAACTAATTTTAAAAGTTCTCAACACAATAAAAGGAAAATACATGAGGTGATGGATGCATTAACCTTATTGTAATCATTTAGCAATATATTTGTATATCAAATCATCATGTTCTACACTTCAAACTTACATAATGTTATGTGTCAATTATATCTCGATAAAGCTAGGAAATGATTTTAAATTTTTAAATGGTCTAGTTGACAATAAATTTAATACCCAAATGATGTACTCTTTTTTAATAAAAAGTTTTCAATGGTTAAAATAGTAAATTTTATGTTTTATCACAATTTTTTAAAAAAGAATGTATTTGACAGATTACATCATTCCACAATATATATGCAGTTTCACTGAATCCTTTTCAGTGTTTGCTTTATTAGAAAAACTACTTATGAGATGCCTGGGTGGCTCAGTAGTTGAGCGTCTGCCTTCGGCTCAGGTCCTGATCCCGAAGTTCCA
The DNA here is from genome assembly GCF_048418805.1 of Vulpes vulpes. Classification (NCBI taxonomy): domain Eukaryota; kingdom Metazoa; phylum Chordata; class Mammalia; order Carnivora; family Canidae; genus Vulpes; species Vulpes vulpes. The sequence goes on from NC_132785.1 coordinate 74,543,428, forward strand.
GGATCTGGTCCCACATCAGGCTCTCTGCATGGAGCCTGCTTCTCCCTCTGCCTGTGTCTCTGCCTCTCTGTAACTCTCATGAGCAAATAAATAAAATCTTTAAAAAAAAAAAAAAAGAAAAGAAAAAGAAAAAAAAGAAAAACTACTTAGAACTATGTATAACTAAAATTATTTGTATAAAGATTAATTATGTAGCAGCAAGGACACAGGAAGACAGAACTTTATCAGAATTCCTACGTATATACCTCAAAAGTCTATTTCTGATTTAAACAAAAAAAAAAACAAGTCGTTTTTCATCATTTTGTGTGTGCATGTGTGTGTATGTGTGTTTGTGGTGTGCTATGACACCCTTTATCCATTACCTTTGGCAATCAAGACATAGTGTGGTCATGCAGGCAGGGCAATTCAAGACAGCATCACTATTTGGAACAGGCTGCTGTTGTTGATATGGTCTCTGTATTCCAAAACCATGGTAGCTAGAATAAAAAAAGAAAACGTGGGGAGGTAGACACACACTTTAAAGCCAGATCTTGATTTTCTTTTTTAAGTAGGCTTCACACCTAAAATGGGGCTTGAACTCAAGACCCCAAGATTAAGAGTCACATGCTCTGGGGCACCTGAGTGGCTCAGTCAATTAAGCATTGAACTCCTGATTCTGGCTCAGGTCATGATCTCAGTGTTGTGAGATCAAGCCCCAAGTCAGGCTCCACTCAGCATGGAACCTGCTTAAGATTCTCTCTCCCCCTCTACCCCTCCCCACCCTCTCAGAAGGAGGGAAGGAAGGAGGGAGGCTCTACCAACTGAGCTAGCCAAGCATCCCCGAGACCTTGATTTCTAATGCCACCCTCCAATAAAAGAACCTAGTACTCCTAAGAGAAATGACTGATTCTAGGAATGAGGCATATGAAATGAACCTGGAGCATCTTGTAGTGCCAGGAAGTAAGGAAGTGCTCAAAAACAATGAGGTAGATATATCAAGGGGCACAGAAGCCAACTCAAAGAATTAGAGTTGGCCAAAGCTGAAACAATTAAAACAATAAAATAAAGCAGTATTGGATACAAAATATAAATAAATACTCACAAGTCCATACTGATACAAATGACTAATGACTGAATGAATGAATGAGGGAAGAACAGAGGGAGGGAGAACAGACAAATGTCCCAGATGGAAGAATAATTTATGAAGATACTCTCCTCTCAAGGAAGTGGAGCATAATGCACATAATGACTTCCTTCCAAAGAGTACAGTATAGACAGGAGGGGCAGAAAGTAACTTTACAGTAGAGAAACCTGACAATTCCTTGCTAAGATGATCAAGGTCAACATTAACTATCATAAATCATGTTGAATAAATAAATAAATAAATCATGTTGACAGTGTGTACCCTTAATTACAATGTGATGAAAATGGCACTTTATTTCTGTGTTCCTCCTCACCAAAACCCATAATCCCAGTGTCTAATCACAAGAAAACCATCACACAAATTCTAATAGTGTGGCCTCCTATAATATACCTGACCAGTACTCCCGAAAACTGTTAAGGTCATCAAAACCAAGTAAAGTCTCAGAAACTGTCATAGTCAAGAAGAGCCTGAAAGAGACATTACAACTACAAGTAACACAGTATGCTGGATGAGCTCCTGGAACAGAAAATGTGCAATAGGTAAAAACTAAGAAAATCCAAATAAAGTATGGGCCTTAGTTTATAATAATGTATAAATACTGGTTCATTAATTGTGACAAATGTACCATCTTAATGTAACATGTAATAATAGGTGAAACCATGTGTGTGTTGTTGTGGGAGAGTATACGGGAACTCTGTTGTTATTGGCTCGATTTCTCTCGAAATCTAAAACTATTCCAAAAACTAAAGTCTCTTGGGGTGTCCGGGCGCCTCAGTCAGTTGACATTCCAACTTTTGGTTCGAACTCATGTCACGATTTCAGGGGTTGTGGGACCAAGCCTGGAATCGGGCTCCACACTTAGGAGACAGTCACCTGAGATTCTCTCCCTCTGCTACTCCCCCATGTGTTTTCTCTCATTCATAAATAAAATAAATAAATAAATAAATAAATAAATAAATAAATAAATAGCCTCTTAATTTGAAAAACCCAGTAAAGCTACATTTAAAAAGCAAGCATGTGGGATCCCTGGGTGGCGCAGCGGTTTGGCGCCTGCCTTTGGCCCAGGGCGCGATCCTGGAGACCCGGGATCGAATCCCATGTTGGGCTCCTGGTGCATGGAGCTTGCTTCTCCCTCTGCCTATGTCTCTGCCTCTCTCCCTCTCTCTCTCTGTGTGACTATCATAAATAAATTAAAAAATTTAAAAAAAAAAAACTTCTGTTGTTTTTTTAAAAAAAAAAAAGCAAGCATGTGGGATGCCTAGGTGGCTCAATGGCTGAGCATCTGCCTTTGGCTCAGGTCATGATGCCGGGATTGAGTCCCACATCAGGCTCCCTACAGAGAGTCTGCTTCTCCCTGTGCCTATGTCTCTGCCTCTCTCTCTCTCATGAATAAATAGAATCTTAAAAAAAAAAAAAAAAAAAAAAAGGCAAGCATGTAAGCTTTAGGCGCGTAAAGACTTTTGTCTGTGTTGTTCCTTGCTGCATTTCAAGAATCTAGAACAGTGTCTGGTACATAGTAAATGTTCAATAAACATTTGCTGATTGCAAAAATATAGCATGGGTGGCTCAGCGGTTTAGCGCCTGCCTTCAGCCCAGGGCATGATCCTGGAGACGCAGGATCAAGTCCCACGTGGGGCCCCTTGCATGGAGCCTGCTTCTTCCTCTGCCTGTGTCTCTGCCTCTCTGTGTCTCTCATGAATAAATAAATAAAATCGTTTAAAATATATAAATATATATATATAGCATGAATCTACTTATAAAAGTACTAAAATATGAAAGTATATATTCTTAAAAGGGACTTATGGTAAATTCCCAAAAACTGAACAACAAAAGATAAATCATTTAACATTACTTCCCAAACTCTTTTAGTGTCTCTGGGGAAAAATACTGAAAATATGTGTACATATTTTATAACTATTGTTAAATCCCTCCAATGCTTATCAGATTTCAAATCCCAAACCCAAGAGAGTAATATATTCATTCAATAGATACTTAATGAGCGCCCATTTAACAAAGTGCATGACTTCTGGGATACAGCAGTGAACAAGACAGCCATGATCACTGCCCTGGTGGCACTTAAAAGGTAGCAAGTTCATTATTTTAAGTTGATTTCTGTGGTCCTAATAGGCAACTACTGGGGGTGCCTTGGTGGCTCAGTTGGTTAAGCATCTGCCTCAGATCATGATCTCAGTCAGGGTCCTGGGATTGAGCCCTGCATCACTGGACTCCCCGCTCAGCAGGGAGTCTGCTTCTCCCTCTCACTCTGCCTGTGCACCTGCATCTTTCTAAAAATTGTAAAAAAAAAAAAAAAAAAAAAAAGACAACTACTGCTTGATGCAGGAATATGAATAAATCAATAAAATGTTATTTCTTCTCAAGATTATATAACGAATGGGGCTCCTGGCTGGCTCAGCTGGTGGAATATTTGACTCTTGATCTTGTGGTCGTGAGTTCAAGCCCTACATTATGGGTAGAGTTTACTTAAAAAAATTTTTTTTGAAGATAACAGAACAATGAAAATACATTCCATCTTACCTCACTGACAAATTCTGTTACCAGAATCGAAAGCTACAGTGTAATTTCCTTAACTATCTCAGTATCATTCAGAGACTTATGTTCATTTTACATTGGGGATAATCAAAAAATATTCCTTAAATAAATGAGAGGGGCAGTTGGAGGAAGTGGTGCATGGGTGAAACTGGGAGAGGAAAAAAGAACAAAGTGGGAGACTGGAGGCTAAAAGGTAAGGTACAAACACCCAACAACACCAAAATCTCTCTGGGCTTAAAAATACTGGATTTATCTTTTGTTGTTCAGTTTTCAAGGGTTTATCATCCTAGCCCCTACCTTAACTAAATCAAAGCTTCCTAGAGTAGGACTCCAGGGTATGCATTTCATCCTTCCCAGGTGATTCTGAAGCACAGCCAGGTTAGGGAAGCACTCGGCAACAGTGGTATACTGACTAGCTTTTAGTTTTGTTTTTTGGGTTTTTTTTTTTTTTAAGATTTTTTATTCATGAAAGACACACAGAGAGAGACACAGGCAGAGACACAGGCAGAGGGAGAAGCAGGCTCCATGCAAGGAGCCCGACACGGGACTCGACCCTGGGTCTCCAGGATCACACCCCAGGCTGCAGGCAGCGCTAAACCGCTGCACCACCAGGGGTGCCCTAGCTTTTAGTTTGATAACAAGTCAGCCTTCATAAAATCAAACTGGAAAACAAGGATGGCATTTCCTCTTGGGATGATGAAAATGGTTTGAAATTAAACAGAGGTGGTAGTTGCATAACACTGTGAATACACTATATGCTACTACATTGTTCGCTGTAAAAAGATTAATTTTAAATCAATTAATTTATTTTTATCTCAATTTTAAAAAATCAAATTTGTGGGGCACCTGGGTGCTTTAGGCAGTTAAGCGTCTGCCTTTAGCTCAGGTCGTGATTCCAGGGCCCTGGGATGGAGCCTCACATGGGGTTCCCCACCCAGCAGGAAGTCTGCTTCTCCCTTTCCCTCTGCCTTTATCCCCTACCCCTGCTCTCCACTCTCCTGTGTGCACATACTCTCTCTCTCAAATAAACAAAACCTTTAAAAAAATCAAATTATTTAAAATTATGTCTATTTGAGAAAAGTCAACTTTGTTTCTTGGAGAGACTGACTACAGCATTTTAAATTCAACAAGTGTTTTAAAAATAAATCATCTGGGGCAGCCCGGGTGGCTCAGCAGTTTAGTGCTGCCTTCGGCCCAGGGCATGATCCTGGAGGCCCAGGATCAACTCCCACATGGGGCTCCCTGCATGGAGCCTGCTTCTCCCTCTGCCTGTGTCTCTGCCTCTCTCTCTCTCATGAATAAATAAAATCTTTAAAATAAACAAATAAATCATCTGACAGGCACCTGAATGGCAGTCAGTTAAGCATCTGTCTCTTGGTTTCAGCTCAGGTTGTGGTCTCAGTGTTGTGGGATCAAGCCCCATGTCGGGCTCTAGGCACAAAACAGAGTCCACATAGGACTCTCTCCTCCTCCTCACCATGCTCATTCTCACTCTCTCTAATTAAATATTTTTTTTAATTAAAAATAAAATAAAATAATCATGACTGAAATGTGCTGGTAAATTTCAAAATAAACAATTCAGCAGGTTTTTTTTTTTCAAAATTCTTTATGTCTATGTGAACATATACATACATTAAAATGTGAATGTAGTGAAAATCCTCTTTTAATTATTTTTCTCTAAAGATTCTAAATATTAAAGTTAAGTTCTTACCCTCTTCTTTGTGCATCAACCCAGGCCTGATCTCTGTTATCTTTTTCAGGATCATATAATAACTCATCATTTGTTGGAATCCTGTGTCGTTTTTTCTTTTTCTTCTTGGTTACCTGTGCTAATTTTGAAAACGTTAAGGATATGGCTAAGTATCATGTCTCAAATACATACCTCTTTAATACAGAACACAGAATCTTCAGCTACATTTTTTTTCTATTTATATTTTCCTTAAAAAAATTCTTAACGCTTCCTCCAAATAAACCTCTTGGCCAATTAACATGGCATTAAAATGAAGATGACAGGGCACCTGGGTGGCTCAGTCAGTTAAGCATCTGCCTTCAGCTCAGGTCATGATCCCAGGGTCCTGAGATCGAGCCCCACATTGGGCTCCCCGCTTAGCAGGGGGCCTGCTTCTCCCTCCCCCTGCTGCTCTCTTTGCTTGTACTCTCTGTCTCTGTCAAATAAATAATTAAAATCTTTAAAAAAAAAATCAAAGATAACAGAAGATGAAAAAATTGTTTCTTCACTAAAAACATAGTGCTGGGGGAAAAAAAAAAAAAAAAAACATAGCGCTGGGCATCCCGGGTGGCTCAGCGGTTTAGCGCTGTCTTCAGCCCAGGGCGTGATCCTAGAGACCCGGGATTGAGTCCCACATCGGGCTCCCTGCATGGAGCCTGCTTCTCCCTCTGCCTGTGTCTCTGCCTCTCTCTCTGCATCTCTCTGTGTCTCTCATGGATAAATAAATAAAATCTTAAAAAAAATAAAAACATAGTGCTATCTCAAGAACTGAACTGACATAATGAGAATTTGGTCTCAGAAAAGCCACTCAAAGTGAACCAAGATCAGAAACATTTTGATGTTATAATTTTCAACAAGTTCCTATATATAAAATGCTACTGAAATCAGAACAAAAATATTTCAAAAATGAAAAAACAAAGGCACCAGGGTGGCTCAGTCACTTGAGTATTCAACTCATGATTTTAGCTTGGATCATGATCTCAGGGTCATGAGATCGAGCCCCACGTAAGGCTCTGAACTCAGGGTGAGTCTGCTTGAGGTTCTGTCTCCCTCTCCTTCTGCCACTCCCCCGACTCCCGTAAGCAGGCACATGCACATGTGATCGCTCTCAAAATAAATAAATAAAATCTTTTTTAAAAAGTGAAAAAACACTGGTTATCCCCATGCACTAGACTTTAAAATGTACTTATATAGGTTAATATTTAAGTACTAACATATAAAAATATAAAATTGTTTCTTGGGGTGCCTGGGTGGCACAGTCAGTTGAGCACTCGGTTTTGGCTCAGGTCATGATCTCAAGTAATAATATATAAAAATATAAAATTGTTTCTTGGGGTGCCTGGGTGGCACAGTCAGTTGAGCACTCGGTTTTGGCTCAGATCATGATCCTACTGAGCCCCACTCTGTAGAGAGTCCGCTTGAAACTCTCCATCTCTCTGTCTCTTTCTCTCTCCCCCCTCTGCTCCTCCCCACCCCATACATGCATGTGCACTTTCTCTAAAATAAACAAATAAATCTTTAAAATATGTATATATAAATTTTTTTCTTTACCATATAAATGTCACTTGTGCATTCCAGTGTAATTATGATATTAATTTTAACTCTTATGTTCACTTTTGCTCAGATTTTATACAAAATCAATTCCAGAGAATAGAGAAGCCAATAAAAAAGCAATGAGTTAGAAAAATATAAAATATATATGTTTGTATATTTTCTGTAAAACTATAGGAACTATTCACAGGTGTGAAAACAAATATTATTGCACTAAGGAACCTTAAGGAAGGGGGGGCCAAGAGCCCTAAGGAAGTCAAGACTGAGTCAGGACACACTCTCCTTGTCGTATGCCCATGCAGCACCATGGCTGGTCCCACGTCCTCATATGTGCATTCCTATCTGTTCTTATTCATCATTCCTGCTTTTGTTTTCATCAATGGCCTACAATTTCTAAAAGATAAAACTCAGAGGGAAACCCTAATGTCCAAAAATTGTTAGGTAAACCTTTTTTCTATAAAATGTAACCACTAAACCTGGTAAACATGCTACTAACCTGTTTTGTCTTCATCTTCAGAATCAGAATCAAAATATATATCATCATAGTACTTTGTCAGAGCTGTTCCAACTTTTCCAGTTCCTGAGGAAGACCCTATTTACATAAGGACAGTTTACAGACTAAATCATATGGAACTAAAAAGGAAAAAAACTCAATATACTCTTCTATCACCTCAAAGTATTATCAATTCATTTCCAATCTCATGTGGGTGGAAAAAGACTTTCACATCAATGACTTACTGAATTTCTGTGCCCTATGCAATTACAGAGGACTATAATTGTTAATTACAGTAATTAAGTGTTCCAGATCATGAGAAAATCTCTCACCTTTCCCACAAATCTAATTCAATAAAATAGCCTATTTCTAAGTTGCCACCATACACAGCTCTACCTTTCAGCCATGCAGTACACTGTGACAAACAAGGAATAAACATCTCATTGTAGGGGGCTTTAAGCGAGAGAGGATAAGAGCCCTAAGAGAGGCAAGGGGCATGATTCAGGGACACACACTCTTCCTTTCTTCAGTCTTCCCTCATGCCATGACTCAGACTATATTCATGTCCTCATATCCCTGTCTCCCTAATTCTTCCTCTTAATTCACATCTGCTTTTGTTTTTATTATTACTATTATATATGTTTTCTGTTCCTAACAATTAATACATGGAAACCAAAGCTGAGGCACAAATCAGTTTTTGGGTAAGGTACACTTTACATAAAAATGAAGTATCAAAATGAAGTATGTTTCATTACTTTCTAAAATGAGATAGGAGGGATCCCTGGGTGGCGCAGCGGTTTGGCGCCTGCCTTTGGCCCAGGGCGTGATCCTGGAGACCTGGGATCAAATCCCACGTCGGGCTCCTGGTGCATGGAGCCTGCTTCTCCCTCTGCCTGTGTCTCTGCCTCTCTCTCTCTCTCTCTCTCTCTCTCTCTGTGTGTGTGACTATCATAAATAAATAAAAATTTAAAAATAAATAAATAAATAAAATAAAATGAGATAGGAATTTGTGGTGACCAATCATTCAATCTGCCATATCAGTGCTATATAATCCTAAAAATACCTTTAAAAGCTTGTGTCTTTTTTATCCTGGGGTAAAAATTACAAAAGGAGGGGAGCCTGGGTGCCTCAGTGGGTTGAACATCTGTCTTCAGCTCAGGTCATAATCTCAGGATCCTGGGATCAAGCCCTACATTAAGCTCCCTGCTCAGCAAGTAGTCTGCTTCTCCCTCTCCCTCTGCTCCCTTCCACCCCCATTCATGTGCACTCATGAATAAAAAAATAAAATCTCTCAAATAAATAAAATCTTTTTTTAATATTTATTTATTTATTTATTCATGATAGACATAGAGAGATAGAAAGGCAGAGACACAGGCAGAGGGAGAAGCAGGCTCCATGTCGGGAGCCCAACGCGGAACTCGATCCCAGGATTCCAGGATCGTGCCCTGGGCCAAAGGCAGGCGCTAAACCGCTGAGCCATCCAGGGATCCCCTCAAATAAATAAAATCTTAAAAAAAAAAAATTACAGGGCACCTGAGTGGCTCAGTTGGTTAAGTGTCTGCCTTCAGCTCAGGTCATGATCCTGGGGCCCTGGGATTAAGCCCCATGTCAGGCTCCTATTCTCGTGGAGCTTAGAAAATTATTTATATGAAAATCTAACTAAAAGTTTACCTGTTTCCAGAGAGGATAACTTGTCCTCCATTGTTTTTATGGTGGAATTTAATTCAGCTTCCATTTCTTTTTCAAATTCATCTTCACTAGATGATTCACTTTCTCCAGTAAGACATTCTCTGATGAGTTTTCTTTTTTGGTCAGGAGTTCCATGTAAAAGCACATCCACTTCATCTTCAGAACTAGTATGCATTAAAAAAAAAAAAAAAAAGAACTAGTATGCATTTAAATCATAAAACATATAAATACTAAAGAATTAAAATAATTTAAAACATCCATCATCTCGCCGTCCAACGATTTTAAGTTTTACAAGGTTGCATTTATCTATCATACTACATATAGCTATTCTCATTTCTTGGAATGTCTGGGTGGCTCAGTCAGTTAAATATCTATCTTTGGCTCAGGTCATGATCATGGAGTCCTGGATAGAGCCCCACATCAATCAGTGGGAAGTCAGGGAGTCAGCTTCTGCCTCTCCCTCTGCCCCTTGCCCCCCCATCATGCACATGTAATTGCACTCTCACAAATAAAAATCTTTAAAAAAAAAAATAAAGATCAACCATTTCTACATATTTCCAAATTCAATTTTAATGTCTGCATTACACTTCCTTTTATAGATGCTGTACACTTGTAACTCTTTGCTAATACAATGAATATCTTTGTAAAGTATAATTTTCTCTCCATTGATTTCCTTAGGATAAATGTCTAGAAGGAGACATATAAACATCTTTCTGACTTCTTGAATTTTCACACTGCTTTCCTAAAGCACTGCATCAATTCCTAACTCCATCAGCAGTGAAAAGTTTACTTCACAGAACTGGGATTTTTTTTAAACTCTGAGTATTTAAATAAAACTTAATATATGTAACTAACATACAGATAATATACCCAAACAAAATGTTAAAATATAATTACATATTAGTTATAAAGGCACAACGCTATAGAAAACTATAAAGAGAAAGTAAGATTATATTACAAATTCTCCTGAGCAATTACTGCTAATTTACTTGGCCCTTTGCACCTGGGTTTCCCATCAGTAACAGTATGACAGGATTAAAGGAGATATCAGAAAGAACGAAATGTTATCAAAATGAAGGAAACACCTAAGGTATTTCTAATATAATCAATAGGACATAAATAATGTCCAATTATTTGTGGTCTGATGAACAGCAACAGAATGCCCCTGGTTTTTATTCCTCTGTTTTCTTCTTCTAGAACAATGCTTTTGAGCCTCCAGCAAAAGATAAATCCAAAAAATGCAATTCACACCAATCAATTTTGCTAATAATGGAGGCCTTAGCCGGATTCTACTCCCAAGAGAATTCCCCATCTAACATTCCTCATCCTGACCAGGATGAGGCTCCCTTTCTCCATTACCACTATATTCATTTGGGTCCTCTTAACTCTGCCCGTCCCACCATATACTAAGAATCTCCAGGCCTTCAAAATCTTTATATTATGTTCCATATGTTCTCTCTCTCTGTCTCTCATGAATAAATAAAAATATTTTTTTAATTGTTTATTTATTTATGATAGTCACAGAGAGAGAGAGAGAGAGAGAGAGGCAGAGACAGGCAGAGGGAGAAGCAGGCTCCATGCACCGGGAGCCCGACATGGGACTCGATCCTGGGTCTCCAGGATCAGGACCTGGACTGAAGGTGGCGCTAAACCGCTGAGCCACCCGGGCTGCCCTCAACTTATCTTTTCAACCTTACATCTCACCCTTGAACTACACCACTGGTCTCCAACTGGGGGGTATTTTGCCCTCTAGGGTACATATAGCATAGCTAGAGACATTTTTTACTGTTACAACAAGGAAGAGGGGCTAGTAGCACTTCGTGGGCAGAGGTCAGGGATGCTGTTAAACATCCTGCAATGCACAGGACAGCCCCCACAATAGATCTCAATGCTACTGAGGCTGAGAAACTCTCATCTATCCTATATTCCAGTTTTTCCAAAGTGGAATGTAGATTATTTTAAGGAGTCTCAGGATAGACAAGCCACTAATAACTCTGAAGCCATTGCTGGTGGGAATCTAAAGTAATACAATTACTATGGAAAACAGCTTGCTTAGTTTCTTATAAAACTAAATGCAACTACCATACAACCCAGCAATCACATTCCTTGGCATTTATCCCAGAGAAATGAAAATACATTCACACAAAAACCCATACATGAATGTTTATAGATGCTTTATTCACGAGTCAAAATTAGAAATAACTAGACATCTTTCAATAAGGGAATGGCTAAAACAAATGTGAAATAGTCCTTAGCAATAAAAAAGGAATGACTCACTGATACTTGCAACAATGTGGATGAATCTCCAGAGAATTACACTGAATGAAAAAAGCCAATCCCCAAAAGTCACATACTGCATGATTCCATTTATTTAATACCCTTGAAAAGGACAAAATTATAGAAGTGGAGAATAGATTAATGGTTACCAGCATTTACGTAGGGCACAATGGGGCAGAAGTGGGCAAATGAGGGATTCTTATGGTGATGGAAATGTTCTCTATCTCGACTACATTAATGTCAATACCCCAGTTGTGATATTACACTAAAATTTTGTAAAATACACTGAGGGAAACTGGGTAGAGGGGACACAGAATCCCTCTGTATTATTTTCTAACTTTTCTTGTGGCATAATTTACTGTCATAAGTTCATGCATTTTTTTTTAATTTTTATTTATTTATGATAGTCACAGAGAGAGAGAGGCAGAGACACAGGCGGAGGGAGAAGCAGGCTCCATGCACCGGGAGCCCGACGTGGGATTCGATCCGGGGTCTCCAGGATCGCGCCCCGGGCCAAAGGCAGGCGCCAAACCGCTGCGCCACCCAGGGATCCCAGTTCATGCATTTTTAAATATAAACTTCACTGATTTTTTTTTAAGATTTTATTTTTATTTATTCATGAGAGACACACAGAGAGAGGCAGAGACATAGGCAGAGGGAGAAGCAAGCTCCCTAAGGGGAGCCCAATGCAGGACTCAATCCCAGAATCCTGGGACCATAACCTAAACCAAAGGCAGACACTCAACCACTGAGCCACCCAGGTGCCCCCAATTCATTGATTTTTTTTTTTTTTAGCATACTACTTCTTACAACTACATGTGAACCTACTTCAAAATAAAGTTTAATTTAAAAACTTAAATCACAAGGCAAGAGAGTTAGTTTTATTACAAACTTTATCTAATCCTTGTGATTATTCCAAGAGAAGTGTTTAGCCCTGCTAGGTGAGGTGATATATTACCGGCCATGTACATTCTTAATGAGTGTGTCAAGAATGCAAGGTTCTCACCACTCAGGCCATTTCTCAGGGTTATGTTTGTAGTATGTAACCTTGAGGGATGAGGTGATGTCTCTTTCCAGAAGAAAGGACTTGCTTATTTACTGACTACTGTAAAAGAAGTGGATGCTCCAAGCTCAAATGGTCCTTAGCCATGATGCCAACCCGTTGAGTGTATAGCATCCACCTGAGTCTCTCTGTGCAACCCCTGTAAGAGTTGGGAAGTAACAGCAACCAACACGAACATGATGCTCATGCTGCTTGCACCGTGAGTAGTCTCTGACCTAGGAGTCTCATATCTTCTGCCAGGTTCTATGAAACAGTAACACGCTATAAAATATTAGCTTATAAATATGGTAAAATCAAATCCTGAGAGACACCTCTTAAACACCTCTCAAATCTCTCCAATCTCCCTTTTTAAGACAACAAGCACTTGGGGCACCTAGGTGGCTGTTGGTTAAGCGTCTGCCTTCAGCTCAGGTCATAATCCCAAGGTCCTGGGATCCAGCCCCACATCAGGCTCGCTGCTCAGTGGAGAGTGTGCTTCTCCCTCTTCTGCTGCTCCCCCGGCTCCTGCTCTCTCTCTGCAGGCCCACTCTCTCTCAAGTAAATAAATAAAATCTAAAAAAAAAAAAAAAAAAAAAAAAAAAGGACAAGCACTAGATTCAGAGCCTCGAGCAGGCCAAAAAAATAAAAAAAACACAACTGTAATTAGTTTCATTTTCACAGCATTTATTTTTAGTTAACCTTACCAGTGGCAACTGTCACAGGATTACAGAGGAAAAGAAAAGAAAAGAAAAGAAAAGAAAAGAAAAGAAAAGAAAAGAAAAGAAAAGAAAAGAAAAGAACTATAAAAAACTTAAAAATCTTAAATAAGTTGTAACATGTGAATGTGGAAATTGTAATGGCTGACTAACTCAGGTCCAGGAAACACTGCTATATTCCAATTAAACTGAATTACTGGGGGATCCCTGGGTGGCTCGGTGGTTTAGTGCCTGCCTTTGGCCCAGGGTGTGATCCTGGAGCTCCGGGATGGGATCAGGTCCCACATTGGGCTCCCTGCATGGAGCCTGCTTCTCCCTCTGCCTGTGTCTCTGCCTCTCTCTCTGTGTTCTCATGAATAAGTGAATAAAATATTTTTTTAAAATAAACTGAAAAAAATAAAAAAATAAACTGAATTACTAAGTGAGGCCTACTAATTCATATACTTCCTTTAACAGACCAGACCCATTACTTGAAACTTTCGCAAGAAATCTTGGAATCCATCTTCACTCCCCACAAGAGAAATCTTCACAGCAGTCCGATCTCCCAAGCCCACAACTCTTCCCCAGGATAATATGAGGAAACATTACGATTGGAGGAAAGACAGTTTCACAGAAAGCTTAGCTGAGCAGAATGCTTTAGAGTTTATGAACAGGATCTGCTGTCAGCTTTTAAAACGGGGTAAGGGACGCCTGGGTGGCTCAGCAGTAGAGGGTCTGCTTTCAGCTCAGGGTGTGACTGGGTCAAGTCCCTCACAGGGCTCCCCGTGGGGAGCCTGCTTCCCCCTCTGCCTGTATCTTTGCCCCTCTCTGTGACTCGTGAATAAAATCTTAAAAAAATAAAAAACGGATAAATCTGCCAAGAAATCTCTTGCCAACATACCTGCATGTTCCCCCCAAGTAGGGTTAATCCCTCTTCCTGGAATTTCCCATGGAACTTCATCTGTGTCTATCTCAGGTCCTTGTTTTCTAAATACTCTTCTGAGAAACATACTTATTTCCAAGGTATATATATATGTTCCGAGATACGCATCTTATTTCCCCTACTACACTGAGAGCCCGTAGAAAACTGTAGCCCCGAGCAAGCATATAATAGGTGCTCAAAAAAAGCCTGAGCATTCCCTTATTTCTGTTGATGGCACTTTAGTCTTCAAGACGGTCATTTCACATCAAGCCCCACTAGTCTCACAACACACTTCAGATATCGCTATTATATTTCCTTTTTATAGGCGAGGAAAATCGAAGGTAAGTGACTTGTTTTCACCCACAGTGCTAATAAGTTGCAGAGGCAGAATTTGATCCCAAGGCTTCTGAAGACTTACGCGTCCTTGCCGAAAATCCCGGTTCCCCGCTCAAGTGTCGGCCCCGCCTCCCCGGGGCTGCGCCACCTCACCAGAACCCCACTCGGCGTCCCACAGGCGAGAGCGGGGCGCAAAAGGCGCCCGAACGGCTGGGCCAAGGGTCCGCAAGGGCCTGGCAGGCGCAGCGACTGGAGAAGGCTAACAAGGCCAGGCCTCGGGCCGAAGCCTCGGGGACCGGAACCGGGCCGGGGCCCACCTGCTCAAAGCGGGTTCCTCGTCGCTAGGCTCTTCCACTGCGTAGGGGTCGTACTCATCCTGGAGCCGGCTCATGGTGACCTACACCCTCGGACGCCGACTACAAGCGTCCACACAGCATCTGTTTACGCCACAAGTACCCGGGCTAGAGCGTCCGCACCTCCACTTCCGCCGACGTTTCCGCGCCCTCCCCGCGCGCCTGCGCAGATCGTCCCAGGGCGGGGGCGGAGTCCTAGTGCCTCTCCGCAGCGGTGCGCGGTTTCTGCTTACCTGGAAGCAGCTGCCTAATTACCGAAAATACTAATCGGCAGCCTCCTAAGTAGCAGTCTCTGAGATGAGCCCTCTATGTGCAGCGTCTCACGTCGTGACGTGAAGAAGCAGAAAACTAGATGCTGGGCAGCCCGGGTGGCTCAGCGGTTTAGCGCCGCCTTCAGCCCAGGGTGTGATCCTGGAGACCGAGGATCGAGTCCCACGTCGGGCTCCCTGCATAGAGCCTGCTTCTGCCTGTCTCTGCCTCTCTCTGTGTGTCTCTATAAATAAATAAATTTTAAAAGAGAAAAAAAAAAAAAAAAAAAAAAACTAGATGCTGAGGGGACATGCAGACAAATCTGAGCCAGTAGGTCCCAGACACCAGCACCTGATTGATGTCCCTCCAACCTTCAAGCCTCAAGGCCTTCTGACTTCTTTTTACCGCACGGCTGCCTCACCTTCATCTTCGCCGCTATTCGCTCCTCTGACTTCGGCCCGACTGTCTACTGAAAGTTGCTAGCTGTCACCAGTTAATTCCTAATTACCTTTTCTTGGCCTCTTCTCAGTCCCAGCCTTTGGTCCTTGTCCATTTCCGCTCAGTACTTGAGGTGAGGCAGATGATAATTTGAAATGAGGCCTCTTGATTGTGAAACTGTTTGCCGCCTTGTTTCTATAGTGGCCTTTTCTCAAGCTCCTGTTCCTCTTCGTGATCCTATTCAGATAACTACCCATTTTATTTGGTCCTTGCCCTCTCCTTGGGTACTATAATGGATTTCCAGTTGCCTGGGCAGATAATCTCCACAGCTGCACCACTGGTAATTCAAATCGGTGTAGTCCAAACCCAACTCAGCATCTTCCACCCCATTTCTATACCTCAACCAATAGCTATTTTGACTCTTGATTTTCTGCTCACTTCCTCCATCCTTACTACTGCTATAGGCTTGAATCTTGGTTGACTCCTTCCTCTGTCCCTCCATGAGCCCTTAATTCCCAAGTCCTATGATCAGTTAGTAATGCCTCTTTCATGCACATCCTATCTCCCCACCTCTCACCTTGACTACTGATATAGGCTCCTAATTGACAGCCTTGTTTGCTTAGTTCCCTCTATGCCACTCTATATAGCAGAGTAACCCTTTCCAATCTGGACAATTTCCTACCTAAAAAGTTCTAATAGTTTGCCTTTACCTGTTGATCTTTTCACCTTATCATGCAGTATTCTTGGCCCTCCACAATGCTTCAATACATCATGCCAAACTGATATCCCTACACATATCCAACACAATTTGCTGATTCAAGAATGTGTCCCAGAAGGAAAAAAAGAATACGTATCATGCCTTCCATGACTAGGCTTTTGTTTATGCTGTTCCTTGGAGCTCCTCCTCCTATCTTTAATTCCATTATCCAAACCCTACCTATCCTTCAAGATGCATTTGCAAGCAATGGATGGGTCAGTAACTAGACAGAATGACCTTTTTAGGGTATCTCTCAGCTATGAGATGCTGCAGTAATAAGAAGTTAACCTGTACCTTTTCTACAGTGCCTTTTCAGATTCTCCCTCTACATGGGATATTTCTCTGCTTTGAACTCTTATGGGATAATGTACCAATCACATACCATGGATTTCTCTGGTTTTCAATTGTTCCACCCACTTTTTGAGAAATATTATACTCTCCCTGAGTCACAGTGATGACAAGAAGATATCTTTTGGGGAACCCATTTTCTCTTTACTGGGACTCATTGCCCTCCTCTGGCATATGCCCTTAACAGCATGTCCATTCTGCTCCACAAAGGTTGGGTCGTTATTTACTGATTCTCATAAAGTTAAAACCAAGAATTGGAGGTTCTAAGGAGTTAGCCGTGGTCCTAGAACTTATAATAGGACAAGGAAGCTCAGGGAATTTGCCAAATGAGACTGCCATTTTGGGGTGGCTGTTGGGGAGTTTTGTGTGCTGATGATGAACAAGCAAAGAAAAGCAGGACTATGTAGCAGAGAGGCTTCCCTTAACTCCCTTGTCAAAAGCTCTAAGCCCTCCTCCCCAGTGCCTTCTCTCTATCCCATCTTCTCTATCCCTTAGCCCACTTTTTTTTTCTTCTACTTCATATTACTTGTTTGCTTGTTTCCATCTCCCTGTTCCATTCTCTACTGCTGCACAAATAAACACCCCAAAACTTGAGAGATTTGAAACAAAAACAGTCCTCTATTTTGATCACAAATATGCAATTTTGGCCGGCCTTACTCTGCTTGGGTCTATTTGGGGTCTCAGTTTGAGATTGAAACAGCTGGGGATTAGCATCACTCTTTCTACACATCTTTCCCCACAAAGCCTTCGGCTTCCTCACAACATGGCAGCCTCGAAGCAATTAGCCTTCTTACATGGTATCCCAAATCTCCCAGACAGTGTTCCCAGAGACCAAGATGGAAGCTGGGTCTTCTGACCTAGCCTCAGAATTCCCTAAACAGGGGCAGCCCGGGGGGGCTCAGCGGTTTAGCGCCGCCTTCAGCCCAGGGCCTGATCCTGGAGACCCAGGATCGAGTCCCACGAGCTCCCTGCATGGAGCCTGCTTCTCCCTCTGCCTGTGTCTCTGCCTCTCTGTGTGTCTCTCATGAATAAATAAATAAAATATTTTTAAAAAAAAAGAATTCCCTGAACATTATGACTGCCACATTCTATTGATCAAGCTAGTCACTACATCCAGATTTCAGGGGAAGGAATAGACTCCACCTCTCAATGGACAGAGCAGCCAAGATGTAAAAGTTCTCAGTTTACAGCCTAAAAAATTGCATTTGGCTCACCATCTAAAAGCAAAATGAGAATGGGGCACCTCAGTTACTTAGGCTTCCAACTGTTGATCTCAGCTCAGGTACTGATCTCAAGGTCCTGAGTTCAGACCCAGTATGAGTCTCCATACTTGGTGTGGAGCCTACTTTAAAAAAAAAAAAAAGAAAGAAAGCTGAACAGACTAAATGGAATGTTTCAGATGTTGTGAATTGACTAGAAAACATAATAGTATACTTATAGTTTCTCAAGTATTTGTAAATATTTTAGGGCAGCTCCAGTGGCTCAGCGGTTTAGCGCCTGCCTTCAGCCCAGGGTGTGATCCTGGAGACCCGGGATCGAGTCCCACATCAGGCTCCCTGCATGGAGCCTGCTTCTCCCTCTGCCTGTGTCTCTGCCTCTCTCTCTCTCTGTCATGAATAAATAAATAAAATCTTTAAAAAAATAAAAATAAAAATATTTTAACAGTAATATGTACTTGGCCCCTGCATAATTTCTTCAGTGGATGAAGTTTGCACTTTGCTGTGTTTTTCTGTCTTCGAGTTTAGAGTCTTGACTTTTTTTCTTTTACGGTGTTTTAGGGTTTTTTTTTTTTTTTTAGAGTAGTAGCAAGGGACAGAGGGAGATGTAGAGAGAGAGACTCTCAAGTAAGCTCCCTGCCCAGGGCAAGCCAAAGTTGGGGCTAGATCCTACCACCCTGAGATCATGACCTGAGCCAAAATCAATAGCTTAACCGACTGAGCCATACAGGCACCCCTCCTTTAGGTTTTACTAGGCTTGCTCATATATGGAGGGGGTTGTTTTGTTTTTGTTGTTTTGAGAGAGAGAGAACACAAAAATGGGGGGAGGGAGAGAGACAAACAGACTCCCAGGATCCTGAAATCATGACCTGTGCAGAAGGCAGACACTTGACTAAGCCACCTAGATACCGCTTTACTTGTGTACTTTGAAGAAGTTCATATATTGAAGGAGTTTATGACAGGCTTACTCAGGAAGATGCCACAAAAAAATGATCCTTGTTAAGTTGGTTGGGGAAGTTTTAGTACTTAAGTGCTTGAGGGGGGAGTGTAACTGAACCTATGTCTGTCTGCCTGATGCACACAAAACCGACCAATGTGACACCAGGTATGCAGTAAATAAAGGGCTTATTGAGAGGCAGCCAAAGGAGGAGATTGGAGAGCAAACCACAAATCTGCTTCCTTGAAGGGGGAGAGAACAAGTTTTTTATAATCATGGGGGCTGCATACATAAATATTGATGAAAAGAGCAAAGAAACATATGACCATTCATGAGTAAAGATGGAGCATGCGCATTGCTCAAGTGTATATGTAACATACTTCCCACGTTCGCTTCAAGTGGAGACTTAACATCAGAAAAAAACAAATTCAGTCCCTCACATCGGGTTATCCTAGGACAATGAGAAGGGGCTATGGGCATGCTCCAAGAGCTGGTATAAACTGGATGAGATCTTGGGTTGGTTACCTTGGGCTATATAGATTATATAGGTCAGAGGCTAGAGAACCAGAATTAGTTGGCCTTGAATCCAGGTTTCTGTAGGGACACCTAGAAAATTCATTAGTGGGGGTCAGAAAAGAGACAATACGGGCACCAGGGTGACTCAGTGGGTTAAACGTCTGCCTTGGGCTCAGGTCATGATGCCAGACTCCAGGATATAGTCCCACATCAGCCTCCCTGCTTAGTGGGGAGCCTGCTTCTCCTTCTCCCTCACTCTCCTTGCCTGTGCTTCCTCTATGTCAAATAAATAAAATCTTTCAAGGAAAAAAAAAAAGACACAATAGCTGATTCGGGGAAAATGTTCTCTGACAAACAAACTAAATTTTCTGCAAGCTTCAACCTCATTAATCCTACGGGACACACTTTCAGAAGGGGAAATGACCTACTAATCTGTCCAATGAGGATGAGCTGACAAGGCGGCTAAGCAAAACCGACTGAAACTTCCTTTTCGCTGAGGGGAACGGGATCAAACTCCGGCCCCCATCCACCCTCTAGTGGGGCGGGCAACGGCTCCACTACCTGGGGGAGACCAGACTTGGGAGAACCTCCCCTTCAACATGCAACTCCTGGCCGCAGACTCCTCACCGCCCATCCCTCCACCCCTACCCCCACCCTCACCCTCACCCCCAAAGCCCCACCTCCCAACCTCCACCCCATATCCCAAATCCCCGCTCCTCCACTTGGCCCTCCAGTCGCCGGCTGCCTCCGCCTGGGAATAGTACGTCCGCTGGCCCAGAGTCCAGGACGGGACTGCGTGGATGACGTCATGACGCGGGCGTGCGTACGCAAATGAGCAGCGCGCAGAGGCTGCTGGGCCGGCACCGTTGTTTACAAATAGTACTTCTAGGACGCCTGGGTGGCTCAGCCGTTGAGCCTCTGCCTTTGGGCCGGGGCATGATCCTGGAGTCCTGGCATTGAGTCCCACATCAGGCTCCCTGCATGGAGCCTGCTTCTCCCTCTCCCTGTGTCTCTGCCTCTCTCTGTGTGTGTGCGTCTCATGAAAAATAAATAAATCTTAAAAAAAAATAGTACCTCTAAGACCGTTCTTGCATATCTTCAGCTGAAAATAAATATGTATTTCTGTTGGGTGTGTATAATCAGGAGGAGAACTAGGAGCCATAGAGTCTCTATGTGAAAAGCCTTCATAGTGCCAAACCGTTCCCCTGTTTCCCAAAGTGATTCTACTAATTTACATTCCCACCAGAAGAAATGTGAGCATTGGGTTGTTGAACAGGCTTGTAATATTTGTTATTTTCTTGTTTTATTTTTTTAAGTTTTTTTTTTAAGATTTTATTTATTTATTCATAGAGAGGCAGAGACACAGGCAGTGGGAGAAGCAGGCAGCATACAGAGAGCCTGACATAGGACTCGATCCAGGGTCTCCAGGATCACGCCCTGGGCTGCAGGCGGCGCTAAACCACTGTGCCACCGGGGCTGCCCTATCTTTTTTGTTTTAGTTATTCTGCAGGATGCGTAGGGTTTTTAAATTATAACTTTATTGCAACAGTAATTTCAGACTTACAGAAAAGTTGCAAGAATAGTACAAAGACGGGAGCCTGGGTGGCTCAGGTGGTAAAGCATCTGCCTTCGGCTCCTATTATATCTCAGGGTGCTGGGATCAAGCCCCATGTCAGGCTCCCTGCTGCGTGGGGAATCTGCTTCTCCCCTCTGCCTGTACTCCCATGCTCTCTTTCTCTCTCACACACACACAAATGAAGAAAATCTTTAAAAAAAAAAAAAAAAGTACAAAGAAACCCTGTTTATGTGTCACCCAGATTTCCTGAATGTTAACATTTTCTACATTGCTTAAAGTACTTTTTCCCAAAGGGGCAACTGGGTACCTCAGCCATTTAACGTCTGATTCCCGATTTCAGCTCAGGGCATGATCTCAGGGTCCTGAGATGGAGCCCGAGTCTGGGTCCGCACTCAATATGGAGTCTGCCTAAGATTTTTTTCTCTCTCTGCCTCTCCCCCTTCTTTTAGAGAGAGCTCTCTCTCTCTAAAATAAGTAAATAAAATATTTCTTTTAGGGATCCCTGGGTGGCGCAGCGGTTTGGTGCCTGCCTTTGGCTCAGGGCGTGATCCTGGAGACTCGGGATCGAATCCCACGTCGGGCTCCCGGTGCATGGAGCCTGCTTCTCTGCCTATGTCTCTGCCTCTCTCTCTCTCTCACTGTGTGCCTATCATAAATAAAAATTTAAAAAAAAAAATTAAAATATTCCTTTTAAAAAGTACTTTTCGGGGATCCCTGGGTGGCGCAGTGGTTTAGCGCCTGCCTTTGGCCCAGGGCGTGATCCTGGAGACCCGGGATCAAATCCCAGGTCGGGCTCCCAGTGCATGGAGCCTGCTTCTCCCTCTGCCTGTGTCTCTGCCCCTCTCTCTCTCTCTCTCTGTTACTATCATAAAAAAAAAAAAAAGAAGTTTTTTAAAAAATCAAAAAAATAAAATAAAAAGTACTTTTCCCCCAAAAGGCCCATATTCATTTCTTCTGCCCTTTGTGCATATCTTTTTTTAAAAAAAGATAAGAATTTTTAAACAGATAAGAATTAATTTTAATATACTCAATACAATTATCTATGATTCCCTTTAATATCATCAAATATTCAGTATGTAGACGATCCCAGTTGCCTAGGATGGCTTTTTACAGTGGAATTCGTTTGAGTTAGGATTCAAACAAGGTCCCTATATTGTATTTGATTGACACAGTACTTTTTTTTTTTTTTTTTTGTCTGTCTCTCCACACTAAATTGACTAGTTTCATCATTTCAGTCTGCCTCAAACTATCTACATCTTTTTATTACTCCTTGGTGGCTGCTGGCACATTTTGTTAATGTTTTGACTATGTTTCTGGTTGTTCTCAGTAGGAAGGCTGCTTTGAATGACCTAGTCTTCCATTGTCAGCCTTTATCACTTTATTTTTTTTAGGGCAGGGGGAGTGGTAAAGGGAGGGGTAGAGAGAATCTTAGGCGGGCTACACACGCAGCATGGAGCCCAACTCGGGCTTGATCTCACAACCCTGAGATCATGACCTGAGCTGAAATCGAGTTGGACGTTTAACCTACTGAGCCACCCAGGCGTCCCAGCCTTCATCACTTTAAAATCATGTGTCCACATCATTGAAATAGTGTAACAAGAGAGAAATACAAGTCATACCGAAAGATATTAAAAGTCATAGCCAAGAACTTGAGTCAAATATAGAGTCCTTCCGTAATTTCAGTCATCTTATCTGATCTCGTTCTTTTTTCTGTTCATTTTTTGTCAGAGTCACAAAGAAAAGGAATAGGCTAGTGGAAAGGGGAAGGCAGGGAACCTCAGGTGGAAAAAGAATGGATACTCTGGTTATTTATTACTTTAAATTTTTTATAGTAGTTAAAGAAAACATTGGCTGTAGAACATGTGCTAATTAAATGCCTAATTTTCCCCCTTTGTCAGAAAATAGAAGCACGAGTGTCTGCCGATGAGGACCTCAAGCTTTCCAACCTTTTAAAATATTACTTAAGAGAATCTCAAGCTGCTAAGGTAATTTGATTCTTCATTGTTTTACAAAAATCCATCTCTTTAGAGGTTGTTAGACTTAAGATTGTTAATGATTATCTTTTAAATTTGATTTTCAAGTGTGAATTTTTGTTCTCCTTTTATAAATTGTTGGTCATTGAACCCCACATAAGTCTCCTCTATAAACTTAACACATGGTATAATCTAGAACTTTTTCGTTTTTGTTAACTTGGTATATTCATTCAGTTAAAATGCCGACAAAACAAAAAGTAAACCTCCAAATAACAGTCTATATAGCTGAAGGATTCCTAAGTTCTCTATTGAAGGTGAAAGAGCTATAAAACCAGGATATGTTTTATTTTAAGGCAAGTCACATTTCCCTTTGGAAGTCTGTGTGCAAGATTAAAACTCTTATGAATCAAAACAATGTTACACAGAAGCATCTTTAAAGCTCTGAAAATGTAGTGGCCCAGATATTCTAAGTTCAGGGCACCTGGGTGGCTCAGTCCATTAAGCGTCTGCCTTTGGCTCAGGTCATGATCCCAGGTCCTTGGATCAAACCACATGTCAGGCTCCCTCCCTGCTCAGTGGGAAGCCTGCTTCTCCCTCTCCCTCTGCCTCTCCCCCAGCTTGTGCTCTCTCACAAATAAATAAATAAAATCTTTAGGGAAAAAAAAAAGATATTCTAAACTCATTGTTAATTTATGAATCGATATATTGTACAGAAAATTCCCATGTGATCAGTGGTGCTTTATACCGGTTTTTCATTCCTTATCAAATTATAAATAACCCTTGGGGACTTGGCTGGCTTAGTTGGTAGAGCATGCAACTCTTGAGGGATCTCAGGATCCCTCAGTTCAAGCCCCACATTGAACACAGAGCTTACTTTATTTTTTTTTAAGATTTTATTTATTTATTTGTGAGAGACAGAGACATAGGCAGAGGGAGAAGCAGACTCCCTGCAGGGAGCCTACTACAGGATTCCATCCCGGCCCAGGATCACACCCAGAGCCAAAGGCAGATGCTAAACCAGTGAGCCACCAGGTGCCTCCACAGAGCTTATTAAAATATATATATATATATATATATATATTATATCATATAATATATATAATATATATAATATATAATATAATAATATATATAATATATAATATATATATATATATATCATAGGGGTGCCTGGCTGGCTCAATCAGAAGAGCATATGATTCTTGATCTCAGGGTCATGAGTTCAATCCCTATGTTGAGTGTAGAGATTACCAGTGAGCCACCAGGTGCCTCCACAGAGCTTATTAAAAAAAAAATATATATATATATATATATTATATCATATAATATATATAATATATATAATATATAATATAATAATATATATAATATATAATATATATATATATATATCATAGGGGTGCCTGGCTGGCTCAATCAGAAGAGCATATGATTCTTGATCTCAGGGTCATGAGTTCAATCCCTATGTTGAGTGTAGAGATTACTTAAATAAATAACCATAAAGTATAAATAACCCTTTTGTTTATTAAGATTGTGTCTGTTCATGAGAAACACAGAGACAGGCAGACACACAGGCAGAGGGAGAAGCAGGCTCCCGGTGGGGAGCCCAATGCGGGACTCAGACTCGGACGAGGCTCATGCCCTGAGCTGAAGGCAGACACTCAACCACTGAGCCACCCGGGTGTCCCTGAATAACTCTTTCAACTTTGAGGACTTAGGTACTTGCAAAAATACTGTCCATATCAGATTATAAACCATTCACATGTGTGGGCAGGGATAAAATGAATTACTTACTTTGAGGACTTTAAATTCATTATTTTATTATACTACGCAGTTGCTAAGGCATACTTTTTAGAACATGGCTTTAAAAATAAATGCAGGGCAGCCCTGGTGGCTCAGCGGTTTAGCGCCTTCAGCCCAGGGCACAATCCCGAAGACACGGGATCCAGTCCCCGATCGGGCTCCCTGCATGGAGCCTACTTCTCTCTCTGCCTGTGTCTCTGCCTGTGTGTGTGTGTGTGTGTGTGTGTGTGTGTGTGTGATGAATAAATAAAATCTTTTAAATAAAGATTAATTAATTAATTGACTAATTAGACGTAAATGCAGGGACGCCAGGGTGGCTCAGCAGTTAAGCATCTGCCTCCCTCTCTCTCAGTTTCTCTCACGATATTAATAAATAAAATCTTTAAAAATAAAAATAAAAGTAAATCCAAATTATTAGTGACCACAAGAAATAATTGAAATTTAATTGCAATAATTAAAACTACAGCGTCGCCTAGGTGGCTCAGCAGTTGGGCATCTGCCTTCAGCGCAGGGTGTGATCCCGGTCGGGGGATCGAGTCCCGCATCAGGTCGCTGCGAGGAGACTGCTTCTTGCTCTATGTCTCTGCCCCTCTCTGTGTGTCTCATGAATAAACAAATAAAATCTTAAAAAAAAAATTAAAACTACGTACAGCAGAGAGAGTATAGGAATCGATGGCACTGCAATAGCATTGTATGGTGTCAGATGGTAGCTGTACTTGTGGTGAGCATAGCATAACATACAGAGTTGTCAGATCACTGTTGCACACCTGAAACTAATGTAATACTGCGTGTCAGCTCTACTTGAACATGAGTGAGTGAATAAAATCTCAAGCATATTCCATGCTGAGCACAGAGACTCTAAAGACCCATTTTTAAAAGGCACCTCAGGGGGCACCTGCGTGGCTCAGTCAGCTGACTGTCTGCCTTCAGCTCAGGTCACGGTTGATAGAGCATGCGACTCTTGATCTCAGGGTCCATGAGTTCAAGCCCCACGCCGGGCTCCCTGCTCGGTGGGGAGTCTGCTTCTCCCTCTCTTTAGGGGCACCTGGGTGACTCGGTTGGTTGGGTGTCTGCCTTTGGCTTGGGATGTGGTGCTGCAGTCCTGGGATCCAGCCCTGCATTGGGCTCTCTGCTCACTGGGGAGCCTGCTCCTCCCTCCCACTTGTGCTTTCTCTCACTCTGTCAAATGAATAAATAAAATCTTTAAAAACTAATAAAAATTAAAATGGGTCTTTAGGGGCGCATGGGTGGTGCAGTAAGTTAAGTATGTAACTCATGGTTTCAGCTTAGGTCATGATCTCGGGATAATGAAATCGAGCCCTGCCTCGGGCTCCAAGCTCAACGTGGAGTCTGCTTGAGATCCTCTCTCCCTCTCCCTCTGCCGTCGCCCCTCATGCACTCTTATTTCTCTCAAATAAATAAATCTTAAACAAACAAATAAGAGTCTTTAGTGGGGAAAAGAAAGATAAGGGCACCTGGCTGGTTCAGTCAGTGGAGCATGCAGCTCTTGATCTCAGAGTTGAGAGTTTGAGAATCTTGAAAAATAAATAAAAATTAAAAATGGCTCAGCTCAGGGGCGCCTGGGTTGGCTTAGTTGGTTAAGCATCTGCCTTTGGCTCAGGTCATGGTCCCGGGGTCCTGGGATTGAGCCCCACATCAGGGTCCCTGCTCAGCAAGGACTCTGCTTCTCCCTGTCCCTCCCCCTCTCCCCCCTCCCCTGCTCATGCTCTGTCGCTGCTCTCTGTCTCCCAAGTCAATAAATAAAATCTTAAAAAATAAGAATAAAATAAAATAAATAAAATAAATTGTCCCTGGCCCATTTTAAATTGGGTTGTTCATTTTCCTACTATTGAATTTATTGTATTCCTTTCCTTTTTTTTTTATTTTTATTTATTTATGATAGTCACACATAGAGAGAGAGAGAGAGAGATGCAGAGACACAGGCAGAGGGAGAAGCAGGCTCCATGCACCGGGAGCCCGACGTGGGACTCAATCCCGGGTCTCCAGGATCGCGCCCTGGGCCAAAGGCAGGCGCCAAACCTCTGCGCCACCCAGGGATCCCTGTTTTTTTTTGTTTTTTTTTTTTTCTATTTTTGGGATAGCGGTCCTTTCTCAGATACATCTCTTGTAAATACTTTGTCTTGGTCTGTGACTTGTCTTCTCATTATCTTGATAGTGTCTTTGGTAGAGGAGACGTTTTTTATTTTAATGAAGCTTACCTTATAATTATTTCTTTCATACATCATGCCTTTAGTATTATATCTAAAAAGTCTTCACCAAACCCAACATGTTCTCTTATGTTACCTTTTAGGGGTTTTATAGGTTTACATTTAGAGCTATAATCCGTTTTGAGTTAATTTTTGTAAAGGGCGTAAGGTCTGTGTGTAAATTCATTTCTCCGTGTGCGGATGTCCAGCTTGCCCAGCACCATTTGTTGAAGACTGTATTATCTGCATGGTATTGCTCCTGTTCCTTTGCCAAAGAACAAATAGGTAACTGTATCTGGTTCTGGGCTCTCCGTCCTGTCTGTTGACTTACGTGTCTGTTCTGTCACCAGTCCCACACTGCCTAGACGGTAGCTGTATAGTCGGGCTTCAAGTACATACGTCGGTCCTCTGACTTTGTTGTTCTCCTTCAATATGTTGATGATTATTGTTTGCCTTTTGCCTCCCTACACTTGAGAATCTGTTCGCCAAGATCCTCAAAATAATTTGCTGGGATTTTGATTGGGATTAGTTAAACCTATCCCCTAGGGGGGAAGAAGGAATAGATCAAGTTGGGAAGAACTGATGTTGACAGTGTTGAGTCTGCATATTCATGATCATGGAATAGCTCTCTGCTTACTTATTAGCTCTTCCTTGATTTCTTTTATCAGGGTTTTGTCGTTTTGGCAGCAGGCAGCAGAAGATGCAACTCCTTCTGTCCATGGGTCCTGCCCCTACACTTGAGTTTTGTAGTTTTCCTCAAGTTGACTTTGTATTTCTTTTGTTAGATTAATCCCTAGGAGTTTCATTTCTGGGGTGCTAATGTAAACATGTTTTTAATTTCAAATTCCACTTGTTCGTTGGTGGTATATAAGAAAACCATGGATTTTTGTGTATTAATGTTGTATTCTACAACCTTATCATACTCCTTCCTTAGTTCCAGGGTTTTTTGTTGCCTTTTACAAATTTCTACGTAAACAAGTCATGTTATCTGTGAATAAATACAGTCTTATTTCTTCCTTCCCGATCTATATACTTCCTATTTCCTTATCACATTAGCTAGGGCTTCCAGTATGATGTTGAGAAGGAGTGATGAGAGGGAACATGCATTATTACTGATATTAGTGGGCAAGCCTCCAGTTTCTCACCATTCAGTGTGATGGTAGCTATAGGGTTTTTGGTAGATGTTCCTTATCCAGTCGAGGAAACACTTTATATTCCTTGTGCGCTGAAACAGTTGCTTTTCTTTAAAGGACAGAAACTTTTTTTTTTTTTTTTTTTTTTTTTTAGGACAGCTGTCAATTGATTTTTTTTTTTTTATTAAGATTTTATTTATTGGGATCCCTGGGTGGCGCAGCGGTTTGGCGCCTTCCTTTGGCCCAGGGCGCGATCCTGGAGACCCGGGATCGAATCCCACATCGGGCTCCCGGTGCATGGAGCCTGCTTCTTCCTCCGCCTGTGTCTCTGCCTCTCTCTCTCTCTCTGTGACTATCATAAAAAAAAAAAAAAAAAAAAAAAGATTTTATTTATTTATTTATTTATTTGAGAGAGCTCAGGCACGAGTTCGAGCTGGGGAAGGAACAGAGGAAGGGGGGAAAAGCAGACCCCCTGCTGAGCAGGGGACCCCCCCCCCATGTGGGGCTTAATCGCAGGACCCCAGGTTCATGACCTAAGCGGAAGGCAGACCAACTGAGCCACCAAGGCCCCCCCAGTCAGTTGATTCTTAACAAAAGTGCTAAGACAATTTAGTGGGGAATAGACTTTTCAACAAATGGTAGTACTGTGTCAGCTGCATAGTCACATGAAAATAAAGTTAGACCCCTTCCTCACACTGTGCATAAAAATTTGCTCAAGATTAATCGAAGACCTAACTGTAACGGCTAAAACTTTAACATTTTTAGAAGAAAACAAATGTAAATCTTTGTGACCTTTGATTAGATGTTGGTTTCTCAGATACACCCGGAACACAGTAACCAAAGTAAAAAAAAATAAATTGGACAAACCTTATTAAAATTAAAAACGTCTGTGTGTCACGGTACACTATGAAGAGAAGTGGAAAGCCAACCCGTAGACTGGGAGAAAATATTTACAAGTCATACGAGTCCCTAATAAGCAGCTGAGATCCAGAGAATGTAGAGAACTAATTTTATCTTCTCGATAAAAAGACAAATAGCCCAGTTACCAAATAGGCAAAGGACTTGAATCAACCTCTCTCCAAAGAAAATATACAAATGGCTAATGAATACATTAAAAGACGCTTCTTCGTCAGGGAAATGCAAATCAAAACCATGGCAAGGGTTGCTGGGTCAGTGGGTAGAGCATGCGACTCTTGATCTTGGAATTGTCAGTTCTAGAGATCAGATCGCTTAACAAATGTAATCTTTAAAAACAAAACCAAACCACAGCAAGATACCACTTCACACCCACTAGGTGGCTTTAATCGAAAAGACAGATAAGGGTTGCCAAGGATGTGGAGAAATTAGAACCCTCATACAGCGGTCAGTGCAAATAGAAAATGGGGAGTGCCTGGTTGGCTCAGTGGGTTAAGCGTCTGCCTTTGGCTCAAGGCAGATCTCAGGATCCTGGGATGGAGGCCTGTGTTGGGCTCTCTGCTCCGTGGATAGTCTGCTTCTCCCTCTCCCTCTGCCCCTCTCCGCCCCCGCCCCCGCTCATGCTTGCTCGCTCTCTCCCCGCCCCCCTCAAATGAATAAATAAAATGTTATAAAAAAAACAAGCAAAGCAAGCAAGAGTGCACCATAAAATGGTACAGCTGCTTTAGAAAACAGTCTGGCAGCTTCTCAAGAGGTTCAACATAGAGTTACCAAATGACCCAGCAATTCCACTCCTAAGTAATGAGATATGAAAGAGAAAGGAAAACATGTTCACACAAAAAACTTGCGCAAGTATTCATAACAGTATTATTCATAATAGGCAAAACATGGTAACAAACCAAATGTCTGTCAACTCATAAGTGGATAAATCAATGTGGTATTTCCATATAATGAAATATTATTTCGCAATAAAAAGGGAGGAAGTACTGGTTCACACAATAACGTGAACGAATTTGAAACTTTATGCTAAGTAAAGAAAGCCAGGCATAAAAGGCCCCATATTATAGGATTCCCTTTTTTTTTTTTTTTTTTTTATGAACTGTCCACAATAGGCAAATCAAAGAAAGCAGATTAGTGGTTGTGGGGGGCGGTGGGGTGGGGGGGGACGGTGGTGTGAGAGGAAATGAAGAATGACTACTGATGGATAGGTTTCCCTTTGGGTTACAGAATTGTTCTAAAACTGATTGCAGTGTTGGATGTGCAATTCTGGTTGTGCAACTAAAAACTGTTGAGCGGTGCCTGGGTGGCTCATTCGGTTAAGCGTTTGCCTTTAGCTCGGGTCATGATCCCAGAGACCCGGGATCAAGCCCCACTTGTTGCTCCCTGCTCAGTAGAGTCTGTTTCTCCTTCTCCCTCTGCGCTCCCGGCCCCACGCGCGCTCATGCGGGATTCTCTTCCGCAAATAAATAAAATGTTCAAATTTCAAAAATAACGAGACGCCTGGGTGGCTGAGCGGTTAAGCGTCTGCCTCGGCCCAGGACGTGATCCTGGAGTCCCGGGATCGAGTCCCGCATCGGGCTCCCCGCATGGAGCCCGCTTGTCCCTCTGCCTGTGTGTCTCTCATGAATACATAAATAAAATATTTTTTAAAAGATTTTCAAATTTTATTTATTCATGAGAGATGGGGCAGGGGCGGGGGGGGTCGCTGCGGGCAAAGACATAGGCAAAGGGAGAAGCAGGCTCCGTGGAGGGAGCCCCATGCGGGACTCGATCCCGGGATCACCACCTGAGCCTAAGGAAGACGCTCAACCACTGAGCCACCCAGGTGCCTCATAGGTGAATTTCTCTCGGTAAAGCTGTTATAAAAACCATCTAGAAGAGTAACTGGCATGTGCTGTATCCATAGTTGAAGTATTCCCTCTGCTGATGATGGGGTGGCGGCGTAACTATTAGAAACATGCAGCGTGGGGTCCCTGGGTGGCGCAGCGGTTTGGCGCCTGCCTTTGGCCCAGGGCACCATCCTGGAGACCCGGATCGAATCCCACGTCGGGCTCCCGGTGCATGGAGCCTGCTTCTCCCTCGGCCTATGTCTCTGCCTCTCTCTCTCTCTCTCTCTCTCTCTCTCTCTGTGTGTGTGTGACTATCATAAATAAAGAAAAATTTTAAAAAAATATATTAAAAAAAAAAAAAAGAAAGAAAAGAAACATGCAGCGTGTATTACCAGGAAGCATTCTGTTTTATAGGATCTCCTGTATCGAAGATCTAGGTCACTAGTGGATTATGAAAATGCGAATAAAGCACTGGATAAAGCAAGAGCAAAAAATAAAGATGTCCTGCAGGCTGAAACATCCCAACAGTTATGTTGTCAGAAATTTGAAAAAATATCTGAATCTGCAAAACAAGGTACTGTTAGCTTACCGTTTGATCCTGAAGTATACTTCAAGCTATTCTATAAAATTAATCTCATTTCTTTTGTTCACAGAACTTATAGATTTTAAGACAAGAAGAGTTGCTGCGTTCAGAAAAAACTTAGTGGAATTGGCAGAGTTAGAACTGAAGCATGCAAAGGTTAGTGTCACATTGAAGGCTTAATAATTTAAATGACTTCTAATTTAGGAATGAGTCAGTTACAGGGTGCCTGGCCAGCTCATTGGGCTCCTGAGTTTGAGCCCCATGTTGGGTGTAAAGGTTACTTTAGGAAGAAAGGAAGAAAGAAAGGAAGAAAGAAGGAACAAAGGAAGAAAGAAGGAACAAAGAAAGAAAGAAAGAGAAAGAAAGAAAGAAAGAAAGAAAGAAAGAAAGAAAGAAAGAAAGAAAGAAATTCATTGTGGAATTGATAATAATTCTTTAATGACCTTTTCCTTCTTCCTACAGGCATACACAAAGAAGTATTTCTGAATTAGAATTCATAATAATTGGAATTATACTTTTTGAAGATTATTTTACTACTTCAAAATAATTCTGATTTAGAAAATAAACATCCTTCTTCTGGGGTTTTTCTGTAGCGTTTGCTTCCTTCACATCAAGCCCTTTCTTGTAGTTAATATAAAGATACAGCTTCGGGGACACCTGGGTGGTTCAGTTGGTTGAGCGTCCAACTCTTGCTTTGGGGTCAGGTGGTGGTCTTGGAGTTGTGGGTTCCAGGCTCAGCATGGAGTCCACCTGAGATTCTTTCTCCCTCTCCTCCTACCGCTCCCACTCGTTTTCTCTCTCTCTCTCAAATAACCATTTTTTTAAATTTTTATTTATTTATGATAGTCACAGAGAGAGAGAGAGAGAGAGAGGCAGAGACATAGGCAGAGGGAGAAGCAGGCTCCATGCACCGGGAGCCTGATGTGGGATTCACTCCTGGGTCTCCAGGATCGCGCCCTGGGCCAAAGGCAGGTGCCAAACCGCTGCACCACCCAGGGATCCCTCAAATAACCATTTTTTTAAAAAGGATAAAGTTTGGCCCAAACCTTATAGTGATTTTAAAACTAAAGAATCTTAGAATTGAGAGGGATGTGGGCGCCGGAGTGGCTCAGTGGTCGAGCGTCTGCCTTTGGCTCAGGTCGTCATCCCGGGGCCCTTGGATCGAGTCCTATATCGGGCTCCCAACGGGGAGCCTGCTTCTCCCTCTGCCTGTGTCCCTGCCTACTCTCTGTCTCTCGTGAATAAATAAATAAAATTTTTAAAAGAGCCAGAGAGAGAAAATTGAGAGGGATTTTACAGAGCACCTAATTCAAACAAGAATATCTACAGTTTCTCCAAACGGTCAGCTCTGCGAGACTCTAGTACCTAGGACGGAAACCAGTATCGTGTTTTGATTAGCTAAAAAAAAAATCACTTTTTTTTTTTTAAAGATTTTATTTATTTATTCATGAGAGACACAGAGAGGCAGAGACATAGGCAGAGGGAGAAGCACGCTCCTGGTCTGGGACGCTAGCCCAGGACCCCGGGACCACGACCTGAGCCAAAGACAGGTGCTCAACCACTGTCCATCCAGGGGCCCCAGTCAATAAATCTGAAAGAGGAAAGAAAGAAAGAAAGAAAGAAAGAAAGAAAGAAAGAAAGAAAGAAAGAAAGAAAGAAAGAAAGAGAAAGAAAGAAAGAAAGAAAGAAAGAAGAAAGAAGGAAGGAAGGAAGGAAGGAAAGAAAGGAAAGAAAGAAAGAAAGAAAGAAAGAAAGAAGAAAGAAAAAGGGAGAGAGAGAGGGAGAGAGAGAAGAGAGAGAGAGAGAGAGAAAGAAAGAAAGAAAAGGAAAAGAAAAGAAAGAAAGAAAAGAAAAAAAGAAAAGAATGTTCAGTAGTTTAACTTGGACACAAAGAGCACCTCTTCTCTCTCAGTAGATCATGCCAGGTAATCCAAAACAGGAATATTGGTGTACATGGACATTTACTGAAGCATCTGGTTATGTGGAAAATATTGTACGTGAAACAGGTTGAATAGTTTTAGGTCTTTAAACAGTTACTTCCGTATAAGGAAGCAGTTGTTTTCCACGTGCTGTGACTTTCCGGTCCGGTTCTTCTGGGCTTCGTAACTTACTCTCCTTTCCTGTTTAGGGTAACCTACAGTTGCTGCAGAACTGCTTGGCAGTGTTAAATGGAGACACATAAGCCGCACTCCACCTTCGGCTAAAAAGGGCTGCCTTCCTTCAGATTTTATTTTTGTTTTCTGAATGATATTAAAGCATCTACTGCTCACCGGGAAGAAAAGAAACAGCTGACAAAGTGCATCTACTCTCCTTTTTTCTGAGAAACAATGGAGCGGAGCCGTCCGTGGGTTCTGCCGATCTGTGGGGGGACACTGCCCTCCTGTACCCGAACGCTCCCTGGGACAGCCGTGGGTCACCTCGCGCTCCTCCCCTTCCAAAGCCCAAAGTTCAGTCTTTTCCTTCAGTAGCCTCCGTAGCTGTGTTTATTTTACGCGTAGTGTTCCTTATGGCTGCCAGCCTCATTTACGTTTAAGTACTTTCTGAAGTTTAACCCTTTTCAAAATACATTGTTCAAACAAGGTAAAGATTGCCGGCCGTCACCTTCTTTTGAATTTTGTTTTCAAAAGACATTGTGTACCACCTTAGTTCATTCATGTATCCTGGTAAAGCATCGTAATCAGACTTATTTTTTAATTAATGAACATTTCTTAGAAGTTTTGGGACAGACTTTATGTAATCTTTATAAGTATGATTTCTGATGAAAAGCAAATGCATTAGTATGTTTGCCTTAAACTGTAGACTAAACCAACTATTATCAAATAAAAAGTGATAACAGTGATAGTTTTTTTTTTAACTCTGTGGTCATTGTATCACTCTAAAATTTGGAGTAGCTATAACCCGTCTACTCCTTTGTTATGCTTTACAGTACAGGTCCTACGTTTTCTTTTTTTCTTTTTCTTAAAATGGCATATTGAACCAAGTTCACCAGTCCCTCTACAAAAGGATGAGCTGCTTTCCTGTGTGCGCTTTTTTGCATTTCATAGAAGATGGAATCGGGCAGAGGCAGGTTAGAAACAGCCATTTCTAAACTACGGGAGCAGACAAAATAAATGGTCTGTTACGGTTTCCTGAATTCAGTCTCCATCTAGTTCAACTAAGGAACCATGCGACGTGCCATTGAGCCACTTGATAGTCATACTGGTGCGTAAATCTGCAGGTAGAGAGGAAGAGTGCTCTAGGGAACAGCACTTGTCGGTGGGGGAACAGTTGGAATAAAAAGGATACTAATTGTCAGTAATTACGAATATTATTGGCCTTTTGGATGTAAATTAACATCCTGTCATTTCTCCTTTAAAATTAGGTTGTATGGTTTTTTTTTTTTTTTTCTTTTTCACTGTCTAAGTTTTCCTCCAGTTGGAAGCCACAGGTATGGTGGGTGGGTTCCTCGTTTACATTTTCCCAGACCCCGTCTGTGGGTCTTAAGGGTAGTCACCATGATTCCAGCCTCGCGTGTTCTCTTGCCTTACTGGTGTGCCATTTAATGTTTCTTTCACTGAGGTGGTTCCCTGATGCCGTTTGAGCCTGATTTTTCTGTTGCCTGAGAAATATCTGTGTTTTCTCCTCCCCCACGTCTCCTTCACTGGTGAAAATAGGCCCCTGCGATGCTCTCCGGTGGGTGAACATGGGACAGAGAGCCCTGGCCTCCGGATTCGGGTGCGGTCCTTTCACCGGCTGCCCTTGTGGCCTGAGGCGGGTTGGCTTGACCCGTGTCTGCCTCATTTTCTCTACCACAAAGGACGTACTGACCTACCTCACAGGGGTGTTGTGAGGATGAATAAACATTGGTACAGTGCTTTGGAAATGTGAAGATGCTGTGTAAATGCTAAGAAATAGCAAGTACAGGGCAGAAAGCAACGTACGACGTTCCACGTAGCCCTCAGCTACTCTGTACCAAGGAGGTCTTTTTGGGGGAAAGGCGTAGGAGAGTGTTAACATACATCCTTTGGTCCCTGGGTTACATTTTTACAGTGTTTGTTGGGGTGGGTTAGACTGGAAGCAGCAGTACGTACGTATTAGAGCATGGGGCGGGGGGGGGGGGGGGGGGGGGGCTTGATGAATACATATAAATGAGTTGACCACACTGTCCCAGGGCCTTCTCACAAAACACAAATAAGAACAAAGGTTACTCCCTCAAGGGCCTACTTAAGGAAAGATTCTACTTGGTACCTCCAGAACGACCGAAGCATTCCATACTTCACTGCTAGTTGCTGACTTCAGAAAACCAAGGTTTCACGGCTCTCGTGCCGTGGCATTCATTACACGTTTGTTGGCCCCCGTGCCCCTGGGGGACACGAAGGAGAAACAGGAGGATGCCCGGTGGCCACCCTGCACGGGTAGTATAGAGTTTCCGGCGGGTGACTGCTGACCCTCTGAGAGGAAAAGATCGACCTAGGCACTGGGAATAATCCGGGATGGGAACGGTGGGATGGGAAGCAGGGGAACGCAGTTCGCGGGTGAGAGCGGGAAAGGAAAAATAAAGAAACTGCAGAGGAGGGGGAACTGTGGAAGCCCGACCAAACAGGAAAACTCCAGCGTTCAGCCGTGGGCAAGCAGGCCGTTGAAACCGGACGCAGGCTCGCGGCGTCCC
Organism: Vulpes vulpes; assembly: GCF_048418805.1. Lineage (NCBI taxonomy): Eukaryota > Metazoa > Chordata > Mammalia > Carnivora > Canidae > Vulpes > Vulpes vulpes. The sequence continues at coordinate 74,579,317 of NC_132785.1, forward strand.
GGCCGTGCGCACAGCGGGAAGTCGCAAATATAAACCGCAGTGGCGCTGCCAGGCTCGAGATAAGAACGCGAAGCGACCCCAACCGCGAAGCCACAGGAACGCTGGACCCGCAAAAAGCATAACTGAAGCTGCTGTTAAACACCCAGATGTCAGGGGAAAGCGCGAACGCAGTCCCCCACTACCACAAATTATGCAGTCGAGTTTCCCACATTTGGGGAAATCGCAGGGGTCAGCACATCCGGAGTGCAATGGATAAGCCTCGCCCTGGGAAAACCACCTTCGTGATCATGGTATCTTCCCTGCCAGGTAAGTATGAGTTGCTCCCCGCCCCGACGCACACACCCTCGCGCTCGCCCCACTCCTTACACACGGTCACTTCACGCCCGCCGCCTCCGCACCCCGCCTCCCCGCGCCACCCCCGCTGACACCTGCGCCCACCCCACGCACCGCCTCCGGCGCCTTTATCTCGCCCCACGCGGGCTCCGCGGGCCCCGGCGCTGCCGGACCAGCGGCCTCTGCGCGCCTGCTCATCTGCATACGCCACGCCCCGTCCCGCCGTTCTCCGGCTTCTGTTCGGCGCCCTGCAGATAAAAATAGACGACCAGGCGGGATCTGCTCTGATTTTTTTTTTTTTTTTTAAGCGAAAATAAGCGTTAGTTTATAGTTCCGGTTTTTGATTTTTGGTGTTTTGTTTTGTTTTGTTTTGTTTTGTTTGTTTTGTTTTGTTTTGAAGTAACCTCCACTCCCAGTGTGGGGGCTTGAGCTCCGCCTCCTAGTCGCCTGCTGTACTCTGAGCCAGCCAGGCTCCCCACACGCTAGGTTGTAGTTTAAGGCCAGACTGAGGCGTTTGACACTCTCCTTATCTTTTTCTAACCTTTTGCCACTGAGAAATAGTCTTTTGGACAGTCATCCCTCCATGGGTGTCTACTTTTTCTTTGGCTGACCTGCGGCTTCCAGCAGGTGAGGGCAGGTTTCCTTGACCTGTAAGTTTCTCTGGGGATGACACGCTAACTATGTTAGGTAATAAATAAATAAATAAATAAATAAATGTCGGGATCCCTGGGTGGCTCAGCGGTTTGGCGCCTGCCTTCGGCCCAGGACGTGATCCTGGAGTCCTGGGATCAAGTCCTGGGATCAAATCCCTCATCCGGCTTCCTGCATGGAGACTGCTTCTCCTTCTGCCTGTGTCTCTGCCTCTCACGAATAAATAAATAAAATCTTAAATATATTATATATATACATATAAACTCCAAAAACATATATAGTATTCTACCGTTTGTCTAGAGAAAATGTGAAAACAAGAAAAGTATACAGTCTTTCAAAAAGACAATAATAAACCAGAACTGATGACAGTTGGGGCGGGGTGAATAGAAAGAGTGATGAGTGAGTGATACTTTACTGAGTGTACCTTCTTTGTAATTCTGATTTTGGGAACTCTATCAATGCTTTACCTGTATTTTTAAACTGCAGGGGGGAAATCCCTAAAATTGCATATAAGCACGGCTGAAACAAACTGTCTCAGATGAGTAGTATAAACCCCACTGAAATAGGAAAAAAATAAAAAATAACCTAGTGAAATGACTTTTGGACACAGTACACTGACTATAAACATCTCATAAACACCTTGTCCAAAGACAAGAACTGCGGACAAACTCTGAACTGTCCCATAGTAGGTTTGTAGTTCATAGCTATGTCTGTGGAACGATTCTGTAACAATGTTGCATGTATGGTAGGCTTAAGCTAATGAGTAAATGGAGATTGGGGAGTCAAGGTTCTCACTGCCAGAGAAAACAGATACAAATAGGAGGTGGTGAAAAAAAAAAAAAAAAAAGGAGGTGGTGGAAGGCAAGGGGAATCCATGTGTGTAAAACTGAAAGTGGAAATTGACGGTATTGGGATGGGCTCATTACTTTTAATAGAATTAATATAACAGGTACGGATACGTATACATACATACATACATATATATATATTTTTTTTTTTCTTTCTTTCTTTTTTACCTCTATCCACCAAAGGGGACTAGAAGGAAAGACAGCATTCAGCTTACCTCCTGCCAGGATCTTGCTTTCTAAATGCCGTTCTCCACTAAAAAGAACCAGGCCGGGCAGCCTGGGTGGCTCAGCGGTTTAGCGCCTGCCTTCGGCCCAGGGCGTGAATCTGGAGTCCCGGGATCGAGTCCCTCATCGGGCTCCCTGCACGAGCCTGCTTCCCCCTCTGCCTGGGTCTCTGCCTCTCTGGGTGTGTGTGTATGTGTGTGTGTGTGTGTCTCAAGAATAAATAAATAAAATCTTAAAAAAAATAAAAAAGTATATAAAAAATTAAAAGAACCAGGCCTCTTGGAAAAGTAGATTTTTTTCAGGAGTCAAGAAAGGCACAAAGTGACCCAGGAACATCTCGTGCCAGAAGACAAAGAAATGCTCCAATAATCGTATGGACGTGTCAAAGGACAGCAGCAGCCACCCTGCACTTGATCTTAGCCAAGAGGCGGAGAAGTGATTCACAGTAGCCACCCTGAACCGACTTTCATAGGCCCAACCTGATAACATCTGAACATCAAAATAAATTTAAAAACAGTTATTGGTTACAAACAACTGAATAAAATAACCACCATGAGTTCATATGGATGGTACACAGGGAAGGAGGCAAAGTTCCTCCGTACACTACAACGCCAACTAATAAATGGAGAATGAATGATGGAATTAGAAGATCAACATTTGTCAATTAGAACGCAAGAGTCCTCAAAGGACGCTATTGTGTTAGGGGTGCCTGGGTGGCTTGGTCGGTTCAACGTTCCCACTCTGTTTCGGCTCAGGTCATGATTTCGGGGGTCCTGAGATCAAGCCCCCCCGCCCTCACTGGCTCAGTCACTCAGAGGGAAGTTGGCTTGAAGATGCTTTTTCTCTGCCCCTCCCTCCACTTGCTTGGGCCCCCCCTAGCAGACTGCCGGAGTGCGGAGTCTGATGGGGGGCCAGATCCTAGGACCGGTGAGATCCTGACCTGAGCTGAAACCAAGAGTCAGACAGACACTTAACCCATGGAGCCACCCAGACGCCCCTAAGTGATCAACGTTAATACCACCAATAATTGAACAAACTCGCTTCCTGGGCCTCCAAAGGTGGTGCCCAGAGGAACACCCCGTATTAATTTGCTAGATCTGCCATCATAAAGTACCACAAAGCGGGTAGCTTCAAAGAACACAGCTGTGTCCTCCTACGGTTCTGGAAGCTACAGGTCCAAAGGCAAGGTGCCAGTAGGACCATGCTCTCTGAGTCTTTGAGTAGAGTCTTTCCTTGCTACTCCCTAGCTTCTGGCGGTCACGGTCAATCCTCGGCTTGCAGCTACATCACTACAATCCCTGCTTCTGTCATCACATCGTGTTCCGTTTGCAAGTATCTTTACCAGGCATTTTCCTCTCATAAGGAAAACAGTCACACTGGATTAGGGCCTACTCTAGTGACCTCGCCTTAACCTGACGGTGCTTGCAAAGATCCTTTTTCCAAATAAGGTCACATTCATAGGTACCGGGTCTTAGGACTTCAACATTTTTGGGGGAAGGACGTGAGCCAACCCATAACAGACACAACATCATTTATGTAGTCTGGGTATCAAAAATACATACCCGGATATACTTAGGAGGAAACATAGGACGACTCAAAAATTGAAGGATATTCTACAAAATAACTGGCCTGTAGTCTTCAGAAATGCCTGCAAAATGAAACGTAAAGAATTACCTGGGAGCCATCTCATAGTAAAGTCGCTTAAAGAGACCTGACAACTGGGCTCCCTGCTCAGCAGGGAGTCTACTCCTCCCCCTCCCCCTGCTCCTCCCCCCCACCCCCACCCCTACCCCATCCCCGCTTGTGCATGTGCACTAGATAGTATTTATTTGACAGAGAGAGAGAGAGAGGAGAGGGAGGGAGGAAGAAGCAGACTCCCTGCAGAGCAGGGAGCCCTATGTGGGGCTCCATCCTAGGACTCTGGGACCATGACCTGATCCGAATACAAATAAATGTTAAACTGACTGAGCCACCCCTCAAATCAATAAAATCTTGAGAGAGAGAGAGAGAGAGAGAGAGAGAGAGAGGTGACAACTGAATGCAACGCACGATTTTGAATTTTCCTCTGCTGTAAAGGACATTATTGGGACAATTGATGGAAATGGAATCATGCCTGTAGAGGAATAATATTGTATCAACGTGAATTCCTTCATTTTGAAAATGTTCCCTTTTTTCAACCAAACAGGATGCTATGCTACATTTCCTCGGATCTTTAAGCTGCTAGAACCTCAGGGAAGCCTTTGCTGACCGTCTCTTGCCTTGCTCTGCTCCGGAGCAGCAATTATCCAGGGACACAAACAATTCAATGATCTTGCTCATATCGGGAGAGGATCTTCATATTTACCTCCACTGGATACCCAGAAAGGATCTTCTTGTATACAAGAGGAAAGGACAAGTGTGGGCAGCGTGAGAGGTAACCTAACCCGGCGGGATGGAAGTGGGACATTTCTGTTCATTTGATTTCGGGAGAGCATTCAACACTCCTCCCCAGCCCACCATCTACTCTGTGAAGGGACTCCTTGCCCTGCCCGGGGTCCTGTTCAAAGGTTCCTTTCCTTGTTGCAAGATTAGGTTACTCCATAATCTGAAAGGTCATAATCAGGGTTAAAAGAATTTTTTTTTTTTTTTTTTAAGATTTTATTTGCTCATTCACCAGAGACGCAGAGGCAGAGGCAGAAGCAGGCTCCCCACGAGGAGTCCGATGCTGGACTAGATTCTGGGACCCCGAGATCACGCCCTGAGCCCAGGGCAGGCGCTAAACTGCTGAGCCAACCGGGCATCCCGGGTAAACAAAATGTCATGTTAAATCGGTGACAAAACTCTCATCTTGGTATGTAACGTTTAGACCACTGTCTGTTGCGTATTGCGTGTAATCTTTGCGGAAAGGAAGGCGAGACCGAACCCCAGCCCTGAGCCACCACCACTCCCGCGGGGCTCCAGCGGACCCCGCCTTCTCGGGTCTCCGATCCGGGTGCCGCCTCCCGGCCGCCCGACCCCCACCCCGGCCCCCTGCCCTCCAGGCGTCCGCGGCCGCCGCGGCCAAAGACTGGGACGTCCGGCGGCGTCCCAGAGCCGGGGACCGGACGGGGGGCGGGGGGGAATGGGGACGCCACGACGGGGGCGTGGCGTATGCAGATGAGCAGGCGCGCAGAGGCCGCTGGTCCGGCAGCGCCGGGGCCCGCGGGGCCCGCGTGGGGCGAGATAAAGGCGCCGGAGGCGGTGCGTGGGGTGGGCGCAGGTGTCAGCGGGGGTGGCGCGGGGAGGCGGGGTGCGGAGGCGGCGGGCGTGAAGTGACCGTGTGTAAGGAGTGGGGCGAGCGCGAGGGTGTGTGCGTCGGGGCGGGGAGCAACTCATACTTACCTGGCAGGGGAGATACCATGATCACGAAGGTGGTTTTCCCAGGGCGAGGCTTATCCATTGCACTCCGGATGTGCTGACCCCTGCGATTTCCCCAAATGTGGGAAACTCGACTGCATAATTTGTGGTAGTGGGGGACTGCGTTCGCGCTTTCCCCTGACAGTCTTGGTGGCTAAGATCAGATCTCGCTTCTGCACGAGGGCGCACCGGGAGGCTCCTCGGTCGCTCCTCTCTCTCTTCTTGTTGTCCTTGTGACCATCCCGGAAAGTGCTCGCTTTCGGGTGTCTCTATGTGGCGAAGAACAACTTCTTTACGTTGAGCGGTGGCCGGATCCCTCAGCAATGGAGAGGTAGTATCCTTTGTTTCAGTGTTTTCGGTATCTTTGAAAAGACTCACCTAGAGAGGCGCAAGTCGCTTTCAGCAAATCTCCTGTGGGTTTGTTTGCTTTGTTAGGATCCTACTTATTCATGAGAGAGAGAGGGCAGAGACACAGGCAGAGGGAAATGCAGGCTCCATGCCGGGCGGGAGCCCCACGCGGGACTCGATCCCAGGACTCCTGGATCAAGCCATGGGCTGAAGGCGGCGCTAAACCGCTGAGCCCTGAGCCACCTGGGCTGCCCAAACCAGGAGAACGCGTTTTCTTTCTAAGATTTTTTTTTATTCTTCAGAGACAGAGACAGAGACACAGGCAATGGAAGGAGCAGGCGCCGTGCAGGGAGCCCGATTTGGGACTCGATCCCGGGACTCCAGGATCTCGCCTGGGCAGAAGGCAGGCGCTAAGCCACTGAGTCACCCGAGCTACCTTTTCTTTTTTTTTTTTTTTTTTCTTTTCTTTCCTTTTCTTTTTTCTTTCTTTTCTTTTCTTCTCTTCTCTTCTTTTCTCTTTTCTTCTTTTCTTTTCCTCTTTTCTCCTCCTCCTCCTCCTTTCTTTCTTTTCTTCTTCTTCTTTTTTGAAGATTTTTATTTGAGAACCCTTTTTCAACTCAACACTTCTTCCTGCCCATCTTCTTTCCTGCAGAATTATTATCAAGGCTTTATCAAAACCTTCATTAGTGTGGTCCAGTGACCAGCAGTCTCAGAAGCGTCACCTGCCACCCTGGGGGCATGCTTAAGAATGCAGCATCTTAGGGACTCCTAGCTGTCACGCTGGGTTAAGCCTCAGACTCTTGATACCAGCTCAGGTCGTGATCTCAGGGTCTCAGTGGAACCTGCGTAACTTTCTCCCTCTCCCTCTCCCTCACCCTCTGCCGCTCCCTCTGCCCCAAAGGATGAGGCATCTTAGGCTTCCCCTTTGCACAACTTACCAAATCATACTCGCCAGTTTAACAAGAGTCCCAGTTGATTCTATACACATTGATGTGTGAGAAGCACGGATCTAACACGGTGTATATTTGGGTTTTCTAACTTTACCCACTGGGACCTAACTTCCCTGAGGGCAGGCATTCTTGCTTATTTTGTTGACTCTTCCATTCATACTTGGCTGGAATAGCGCATGGCTATGTAATAGGCTTTTAATATACTTCATGAATTCACTTACTGATCTCAGGCTTAAAAAAGTAGATTCCAACCATGTTCCAGATTCTAGCTCTGAGTCCAGGTAAGATTATTAACACTGTATCCTTCCTACAGAGAAATCACAGAGTTGGAAACACTCTCTCCTTGGTCATTTTCAACAGTAGTGTCTCTGAAGGTCATTTGCTTGGGCGCTTGGGCCCCTCCGTGAGAGCTGTGAAAAAACAGTCCATGAGCTCAGGGGGAGGATCCGCTGGTCTACACCATGAGCCCCCAACCTAGTCTCCTTCAGCCCCTTCTCGCGTTGGAAGAATGGGAGGGATCATCTTACAGACATCAGAAAAAGGAAAGTCAGGGGTATGCGCCTTAACTGCTCTCACATGCCTGCCTCCTGCTCCTGCATTGCTTCACCCTGGGTCAAGCTGTAGGGGAGCCAGAGCCTTATTTTGATCCTTCTGGGTCTCCAGCAGGCCCTTAGAATTAAATGGACAAAAAACAGAATAACAGGAGGAAAGCACACGGGGTTTTACGTGTACATAGAGGACCACATAGTAAAATGAAGACCCAAAGAAGTGGCTGGGTGGTTCTCCAAGGAGCCCTGGTCCCTTTTGCTTTTTATTTTATTTGTTTGAAGACCAAGATCTGGTGCTTAATGTTCACTGATAACTGGTGTGTCATTGCATCGCCAGTTTAACAAGGCTCCGCGCCTATGTTACATCCATTGTTATCATTGTCTTATCTTGCCTTGGCCGGTGGGAAGCCTTTCAAACTGGCTCTGGTGTGCTTGACACGCCCACATCAGTCATTGTACATTTCTTTACTTTTTGACACAGCTACACGTTCCGGGCTTGACGAGGCCCATCGAGACCCAGCCGTGGGGGCCCTTCTGGTGGCTTGGCTCCTTTGCCCCTCCTTTGGCCACCGACCTGGATTCCTTTGACAGAGGTGGCCACCACCTGGAATAGGTCAAGATTCTTTGGATCTCCTGGAGAGGCCCTGGACTCAAAGGAAGAAGAAGAGAACACCAGTGCCCAGATGGGACTCCTTGCCCCGCTCCATGTGTTTTAACACACGGTTCAGATCCCATCTAGTGTGTGCCACCCAAGACCACTCACCCACCCGACGCAGGTCCCACAGAGGCACAGCAGGCCGCATCTGCATAGCCTTCCCTTGACTGAGTGTGTTGCCACCCCTGCACCCTCAAGGACGGTGCGGGGGAGGGAGTACCTTGGAAGCCACCCACTGCTCTCCATGACTGCCAGACAGGAAGGACCGGCCATGCTTGGGGCCCACACCTGCAATGGCTGGTCACCAAAACCCGCCGGCCCCCCCCCCACACACACCTCTCATCCTACTTCCCCAAAGCACCAAAGCTAGGTCCCCGGGGCATTCCACACCTCTGCATCTCATCGGAGATGATGGGGGCCCCGTCCCACGAAGGTCTTAAGGTTTCCTCTTCGGTCCCTGTCTGCTGGTCTCTGTAGACGGTGACATTAGAGGCTGGGGTCTCTGGGCGACTTCCAAGCCGTACCATCTTCCTGAAGGTCCCCTGTTGGACTTCCGCGGCAGGGCCTCCTGAACCCGCAGAGGGTCCCCTTCAGTCCTTCTTGGTGAGCAGTGGGACTGGGACTGGGTTGGGGAGAGAACCAGGAGGAGCCTTCCGGGAGAGGAAGGCGTGTGGGGAAACGCAGTGTCCCGGCGGAGAGACAGAACCCAAACCAAAAAGGAGCCTGTGGGCTCAGAGGCCGGGGATGGCGGCGGCTGGGTCCCCGAGGCCTCAAGAGCCACATTCCCACTGCGGTTCCGCTGCCAGTCCCCCCCCTCCCCCCGGGCATGCACCCCAGCTGCACTGGAGCCTCTGGAGTTTCCTTCCCACAGGCAGGAAGAGAACACTCCCCCCACCACCCCCAACAGCCTGGCTCCGTCTGTCTCCACAGCGAACGAGGCCCACGTTCTCCCCGGGGCTCTCCGGCTGGGCCTCAGTGTCCTCCTCCTCAGGCCTTGTCAGTACAGCCTGAAGGGTCTGGCTCCAGGTCAGCCAGCTGGTCAGGGCCCAGCCGCCGGCGGCCCGTGCAAGGGGGTGAATTTGCGTGCGGGTCCAAGAGGGCAGCCGTCCAACCCGCACCCACCGCCACCCCCGCTCTCTGCGCCCTGCCTCCAGCCCCCATTGCCCGACTCCCCGGCTCTCCCTCAGCTCTAAGTCTGCGCTCTGGGGGCCAATCTCGCCTTCCTTCCCCCCTGCCCCTTTCTGCAGGTGGAGACCCCAGCGGTCGGAGGCCGGAGAGCGGACAAGGTGCAAGTATTGCGTCTGTCTTACCTCCCCGGGCCACACGCACACGTGCAGCGGGGGAATCGGCGCCCCGGCTGACTACCGAGGTGCGGGTGTGGCGCGGCGTGCGAGCCGTCCCTGCTCCCTCGGCGGGAACACTGCCCCCCCGCGGCTGCAGGGACAGGTGCAACGGCACGGGAAGCCTCGAGGGTCCTCGGGCCACCCCCGGGCCTCGCGTCGCCCAGAGACCTGAAGGCGCCTCCGAGGTTCTCGCTCATCACCACGGCCCGGCCCGTGGGGGCCCCCGCGGCATCTCGCTTCGGCCAACGTCCGCCTCGACGCGAGCGCGCGGTGGGCAATGGCTTGGGAACTAGCACCCTGAGGTGCTAGTCGCGTCCCACCAAGTAGATCAGACGGTCTTCTGTCTCCGTAAGTCTGTATCTTTCGGGACCATACGAGGGGCAGGAAAGAGGGCGACAGAGCCTGCAGCCGGGAGGGACGGAAGCAGGGACCGCCCCAGGAGGTGGGGCAGGAGGCCGAGACCGAGACCGAGACCGAGACCCAGGTGGAGAGGGGCAGTTTTCACGAACGCCCAGACGCCGGGCCGCCTCGGGGGCTGGCCGAGGGCACAAGCCCTTTGCCCACTGCTGTCTGTCTGGGGCGGGGGCGGGGGCGGGGGCGGGAAAGGAGTGGAAAGGGCGCGGGGACGCGCGTGTAGGTAGGCTGCGGGAAGAAGGCGCAGGCGTGTGCCCCTGGCGACGGCACGCGCGCGGCTGAGTAGGGGGCTGTCCCCTAAAGGTTTCCCCGACTTGGGCCTGGGGGAAGACGACGACGCAGGCTGCCAGGGCCGGCGCTGCGGGGCCGTGGCTTCCCGGAGGGCGCAAAAGCGTCAGGCACCTCCTTCGAGCCGGAATCGAACCAGCGACCTAAGGATGTCCGTGCCTAGCCAGCCTACAGTCCTCCGCTCTACCAGCTGAGCTACCGAAGGGTGCGCGCTCACACGCCTGGGTCGTTACTCCAAGTAACGTTTCTGCAAGTGACGGAGGCCACCGCCCTGGCGTGCCGCCGCCCCCGCCTGCCTCGGCGGCGCGGTGGGAACCGCCGCGGAAGGAGCGGAGCCCGCGCCGCCCGCCGCGCCGCTTTCCCCGCGGGGCGGCGAGTGCCTGCGCTCGGCAGCTGCCCGGCCGGGGCCGGCCTCCCGGGTCGACGACTGTCCGCGGCCTGGGCTCGGGCTCGGGCTCGGGCTCTCGCCCGCTGCCTCAGTCCCCCTCCCGTCCCCGGGTGGGGACGACCCGGTTCCGGGGGTGGGGGGGCGCGCTGGCGAGCCGGCGAGCTGGCGAGCCCCACGCGTGCGGTGGGGGAGGGAGGCCCCCCTCCCCGGACCCCACAAGGCGCGCACCAGGTAGGCGGCTGCGACCGCCTCACTACCTGCTGAGTGTTTAAATGCCTTTAGTTCAAAATGATCCTTAGGCCAAAACGACATTTCCTGGCTATGCCGCCCGCCCTTCAAAGCCAATAGCATCCTTTAAAAAAAAAAAAAAAAAAAAAAAAAAAGATTTTATTTACTTATCCATAGAGACACAGAGAGAGAGGGGCAGAGGCACAAGCCGGCTCCGTGCAGGGAGTCCGACGTGGGACTTGATCCACGGTCCCCAGGATCAGACTCTGGGCTGCAGGCGGCGCTAAACCGCTGCGCCACCGGGGCCGCCCGGCCAATAGCATCCTTGATTGATTTCTTTGCTTTCGCCCCTGCGGCGAGATTTCTTATTTTTATTTTATGTATTTACTATTCCTATTGTTTAAAAAATAATAATGGGGAGTGGGAAGTGGAGGATTCAGATCAAGCCACTCCTCTGCTCAAAACCTATCAGTTCAGGGGTGCCTGGCTGGATCAGTCTCTAGAGCAGGTAACTCTTGATCTTGGGGCGGTGAGATCGCCACTCCCCGCCCCCCACCCCCACTCCGCCCATTGGGTGTGGAGCTTACTTTTTTGGTGTGATTTTTATTTATAAGTAGTCTCTGCACCCTACATGGGGCTCTAACTCACCACCCGAGATCAAGATTCCATATTCAGGGGGATCCCTCGGTGGCTCAGCGGTTTGGCGCCTGCCCTTGGCCCAGGGCGCGATCCTGGAGTCCCGGGATCGGGTCCCACGTTGGGTTCCCTGCATGGAGCCTGCTTCTCCCTCCTCCTGTGTCTCTGCCTCTCTCTCTCTCTCTCTCTCTCTCTCTCTCTCTCTCTCTGTCTATCATAAATAAATAAATCTTAAAAAAAAACAAAGTCCCATATTCAGGTGACTGAGCAAGCCAGGCACCCCCATCTAGAGCTTACTTAAACAAAATAAACACATAAACCTTTTTGATTCACTCAGAAATAAAGTCTTAACAATGGCCTGCAAAGAGTGGAGAGGGCGCTTGAGATGCCTGATGGTCCGTTCTGGGGAAAGGCCAGGGGACCCCTTACACGGGGCTGGACTCCCGAAGGGCACTACCAGAGGTGGAAGTCCAAATCAAGAGTGTCCGCAGTCGGTGCCCAAGGGGATCTCCGCAGCAGCGAGCACCTGCGGTGGATTTCCAGGCGGAACTGAGAGACCAAGAGGTGAGGGGGTAATAAAAACACTATCCACGAAGGGGTGCCTGAGTGGCCCAGTGGGTAAAGCGTCCGACTCGATTTCGGCTTATGTTATGAGCTGAGAGTCATGAGATCGAGCCCTGTGACGGGCTCTGCGCTGAGCATGGAACTGCTTACGCTTCTCTCTCCTCCCTCTGCCCCTGCCCTTCCCCATTCTCTTTCCTGCTCACTCTCGCTCTCTCGCACTCTCTCAAAGAAGAAGGAAGGAAGGAAGGAAGGAAGGAAGGCCATAAGAAAACAGTCTGACGATGATCTACAAGACCCTCATGATCTTACCCCCACCTAGTCCCCTCTCTGACTTAATTTTGTACAATTCTTCAAGGCTGCTCTGGACCCGAGGCCTCCTTGCTAGTCACACACACTCCTACCCGGGCCTTTGCTCTAGCCCATCTCTGCGCTCTGGGTGCTTCTCCCCAGGGAGCCATGACGGATTGCCTCACCCCCTTCAAGCCTTTGCTCATACAGCACCGTCTCACTGTAACCTCTTCTGACCACCCCGCTTTTCCACAGCAACCTGCCCCCCACTCAACTCCTGATGCCCTCTCCCTCCTCAGCGTTGGCTTTTCACAGCTCCTAACCCCTCACAACGCCACTGAATTACCTAGTGTGTCCACTGGCGGTTTTCTCCCGCTCCCCCTGCCCCTTCTACAAAATATGAGCACCAAGAGGCCCTTCTGGCACCAATTCCCGAAGCATCTGGCACAGCCTATATACTCAACAGACAGTTGTCAAGTGGACAAACTCTCAGTGTCATCAAAGAGGAGATGAGAATGTAAAAGAGGGGGGAAAAGAGAGAGAATATAAAAGAGGGGGCCGGGGCCAAGAGCCAGGGTTCAGCCAGGGGGAGGTGTGGAGTTATCTTGTTGGATCACGAAGCAGGATCTCTTAGGTTGAGAACTGCAGAACTCTCTCAGCACAGAACAACCCCTCCAGACTGTGTCCTTCGCTGAGATTTGACCAGACTCCTTGTAGCAGCACAAGGTTCTGTCCCTAAGATGGACCGCCAGCCGGAGAGATTCGTGACACAGCTGACACAGGCCCCCAACCCCTCTTTCTGAGGGCATCTGGGGGGTGGTGGGGGAAGGACAGGGCCCATCTCCGTGTCCCCGAGGGAGGAGAGCATCCCCACTTCCGTAGCTGCCAGCTCACTGACACAGCCGCCTACCAGCAGTTATACTGACCTCCCCCATCGGGAGCTTTTCACTTCTCCGACTGGCCTGAGCCCCCTTTCCCGCGTTCTTGCTGCCAAACGGCCACATCACCTCTGCACGATTGGGAACGGAGCTCAGCTCTTTCCCCTCCTGTCACTTTAACTATTGTCTGCTGCGATTATCTTTGACAGGGTCCAAGTCAGAAAGCGCCAGAGGGCACCGGGTGGGGCCGCCCCGAGTGGGTGCTGGGGGGCAGGAGGAGGCTGAAGGGCGCCAGCCCCCGACTGCCCGCTGGGGCTCCCGGGAGACACGCCACCCGCCGCGGTGGAAGGGCACCGTTTAACGCTTGCCTTCCTTTTCTTGCTTGCAAACTTAGCATCGTGGCTTTCCTTCCAGCGTTTACTAGATCAGGCCACTACCGGGCGTTCTGAAGAAGCACTTTCACTCAGAGCCACGCCGTAAATGAACATCGCCGGGGATTCTCATTCGGGCGGCTTAGCACTGCGGGTGAGCCGGCGGAAAGGCCTTTCCTGAGTTTTCGATTGTATTTGCAAATGAGTTTCGAACACGCGAGGACACAAATGGGCTGAGACGTTCTTCGTGCCGAAAGGAAGGCGAGACCGAACCCCAGCCCTGAGCCGCCACCACCACTCCCGCGGGGCTCCAGCGGACCCCGCCTTCTCGGGTCTCCGATCCGGGTGCCGCCTCCCGGCCGCCCGACCCCCACCCCGGCCCCCTGCCCTCCAGGCGTCCGCCGCCGCCGCGGCCAAAGACTGGGACGTCCGCCGGCGTCCCAGAGCGGGGGACCGGACCGGGGGGGGAGGGGGGGGGATGGGAACGCCACGACGGGGGCGTGGCGTATGCAGATGAGCAGGCGCGCAGAGGCCGCTGGTCCGGCAGCGCCGGGGCCCGCGGGGCCCGCGTGGGGCGAGATAAAGGCGCCGGAGGCGGTGCGTGGGGTGGGCGCAGGTGTCAGCGGGGGTGGCGCGGGGAGGCGGGGTGCGGAGGCGGCGGGCGTGAAGTGACCGTGTGTAAGGAGTGGGGCGAGCGCGAGGGTGTGTGCGTCGGGGCGGGGAGCAACTCATACTTACCTGGCAGGGGAGATACCATGATCACGAAGGTGGTTTTCCCAGGGCGAGGCTTATCCATTGCACTCCGGATGTGCTGACCCCTGCGATTTCCCCAAATGTGGGAAACTCGACTGCATAATTTGTGGTAGTGGGGGACTGCGTTCGCGCTTTCCCCTGGCTTATTCCTGGTGGAAAGAAAGAGTTCCAGGTTTCTTGCGCGCTTCTCGCTGCCTGCCCGGCTTCCCCTCCACGGGGCTGTGCTATGTGTTCTTCTCGTTCGGTCGCGTTTCTCGTTCGCGGCAAGGCGTGGGCTTGGTCGCACGACGGCGCCTCCTTTCGCCGTTCTCCCGAGTAGCTCTTTCTTTTCGGGCTAAGCTGAGGACCGTGCTGCCGACGTGCGTACGTCGAGCTTGCGGGCTTCCGAGCGAGTGCCCAAGAGTTGCGAGGGCTTTGTGGGGTGGCGGGCGGTCACGCCTACTCCAGAGAAGGTGGTTCCTACGCCGGATCCGACAGCCAAGCTGGCCGGGTAACCGGTTGCTGGAGAAGAGTTGGAGTCCCTTGGCACGGAGGTCAATTTGCATTGCACGTGAGTCGCGGGGCTTTCTTTAAAGCGGTGGGAAGGGGGGCCCGGCGCCACACCGGGGGGACATACCCTGGGTTCCGGAATTGCATGCAGAATTAACAAATTTTTCCCAGTGGCTTTAGGAGGACCCGTGGGCCTGAGCCCCTCCACCGGAGGCCGCCGTAGAGTCAATCTCTACCGAGCTTTCCGGGAAGGTCTGGAACTCTGTCATTCTGCTCACTCCCAAGTGCGTCTATATGTGTGGAGGCAGCGTAGGCCCGTCGGATGGACGGGAGACCGGGCAAGACCAGCCGGCCATCTCAAAAAGACCTTTCAGGGACGCCCGGGTGGCTCAGCGCTTGAGCGCCTGCCTTCGGCCCAGGGCGCGATCCTGGAGACCGGGGATCGAGTCCCGCATCGGGCCCCCTGCCTGGAGCCTGCTTCGGTCTCCGCCTGTGTGTGTGTGCCTCTCGGCGTCTCTCCTGAACAAATAGCACAGCACATATACTGTGTCTCATGAATGAATAAATAAAAATCTTTTTAAAAGAATACCTGGGGGATAGATCCCAGGGTACGAATTGCATGCCTCGCCTGTCAAAAAGCCTAAAGTGTATTGTATCATCACGGGTTGTGCTGTAACTTTGCCATTATTATCTTTGCAGCAATTAATAGTTATATTGACTCAAACCAGTACCATTGTGAAGGTGAGAGGAAAAACTCACCAATGCGTTTACTTATTCCTAAGGTTCTTATAGTTAACGGGGATTCCTTTCTTTTATTCAAACCCCTCCAATCAAGTCGGTTTACAAAACATTTTTGGATCAAATGTAGGGCTGGAGTATCTCTGATACATACTAGTTTTACTTTAGTATTAAAAAAAAAAAAGGTTATCAAGGAAGATGACCCACATGTAACCTACCAGTAATCACTAATAGTTGAAGTGTTGAAGTTAAATCTGACCATACCTATATACTGTGTGGAGGCCGAGAAAATTAAGGCCATTCCACCTCAAGTTTAGCGTTAGCACAAGTACAGCCATCTCGGGCCCCTGTGAATAAGAGCTGAACTCTACAGGAAAAAACGCAGAATGCCCTTGACAGAGACGGAAAGTCCCATGTTGGAATGAAAACAGAAATTCCTCCAGCCCTTCTGAAAATCCCCTAGACCAGCCCATAAAAACCCAGCTGTAACCCACCTCGGGGTCCAAGTCCCTGCCCCACTGTGTCCGGTATACTTGGACCCAAGCTCGAGCTTGCTAATAAACCCTCGTGTACTTGCATAGGTGTCGGCTACTTGGTGGTTTTCTCGGATTCGCAGTCTTGGGCACAACAACTGAGAGTGGGGAGTGGGATTAGTTGGAAATCTGTAACTGTAGGGAATCAGTACCTTCTCAGTTGCATTCAGTAGCAATATGTTATTCTAGGAAACTCAGGTGTCAAGTCCTTGTGAAAACCATTGTCCAGTCCTCCTGAAGTCAGTGCTGGCTGTACTTGGAAAACTTGAATCCAACTGTTGTTTCCTTTCACTTTGACAGCAAATAAGTGACCTCGGTGAACCTTTTCAAAAAGTGTAGCGGCCACTGCCACAGCTTTCGAAGCACTAGCCCAGGAACCGGCATCCAGAACTGAGAAATAGACTATTGCTTTATAGCCGAATTCAATTTTTGAGCTGACTCCACTAGCAGCATCTTTTTTTTTTTATTTAATTTTTATTTTTAAAAAGATTTTATTTATTCATTCACAAGAGACACACACAGAGAGGCAGAGACACAGGCAGAGGGAGAAGCAGAGGTTCCCTGCAGGGAACCCGACGCGGGACTCGATCCCGGGACTCCAGGATCACGCCCTGGGCTGAGGGCAGGCGCCAAACGGCTGAGCCGCCCAGGCGTCCTAGCATCTTTATTTTTATGACAAAATAAGTGGAAAGGTTTTTCAAATTTTGGAAAAAGTGGAGGGAATGACTATAGCTGATTTCATTTCTTCAAAATATTTTTCTCGGGCAGCCCGGGTGGCTCAGCAGTTTGGCGCCGCCTTCAAGCCCGGGGTGTGATTCTGGAGTCCCGGGACCGAGTCCCACGTCGGGCTCCCTGCATGGAGCCTGCTTCTCCCTCCCTGCCTCTCTCTCTCTGTGTGTCTCATGAATAAATGAGTAAAAGCTTTAAAAAAAAATTTTTTTTTTTTCTCCTAAGGAACCCAACCACAGGATCTTGGGAATTTTCATGCAGTGTTTTCAGTGGTTTTGCCTGTTCTGTAAAACCTGAAGCCTACTGTCTGTCTATAAGACCCTAGTAGTCCACCAATTTTTAATTTTTTTTATTGTTTTGGTAGCATACCAAACTTTGAGTTTGGTGACTTTGAGACTGTAACTTTGTAACGCTTTGCAGGCCTTAGCTGACATGTCCTAGATGTTATACTTCAGTTTCACAGTTCTTGCAATGTGGAGGCCCTATGTCCCTTTGAAGCAAGGGATTGTAACAAAGCCCAAATGCCCATTTCACATTGGCTCACCCAGGGATTCCCCTAAATAAATAAAATCTTTACTTTTTTTTTTTTATTTATTTATGATAGTCACACACAGAGAGAGAGGGAGGCAGAGACATAGGCAGAGGGAGAAGCAGGCTCCATGCACCGGGAGCCCGACGTGGGATTCGATCCCGGGTCTCCAGGATCGCGCCCTGGGCCAAAGGCAGGCGCTAAACCGCTGCGCCACCCAGGGATCCCTAAATAAAATCTTTAAAAAAAGAATGAGCTACTTACAACTAGGCACAGTTACAAAAAAAAAGAAAAAAGAAAAGAAAAAAAGGAATTCCATACATTGCCAATACCTCCTCACTCTCCCTCTTTACGAACAGCTCCCACCCACTGCCCCCTTGCAGACAGCCTCTCCTCTGCTATCCTGCCGCTACTCCCTTGTGCTGTATTCCATAAACTTCTGTCTCCTTTGTTCTGTCTCAGGTGGATTCTATCACTGCCTGAGCCTCCTGTTTCCACCAAAATGCCACCCCATATTTGTGGGCCCCCATCTGATCTGAACAGACACCACAAGGGATGCTGTGAGTTATGCGGGTGGAGAAATATAGGAAGCCAGAAACATTGCAGGTGAGAGGCCTTTTTCTTCAATAACCTCTGTCTCATTTGGAATGGGTAAGTCTATGAGAATTCAGATGTGTAGACTGAAGAGGGTTCCTTTGACTTGAATAAGTTAATGCATTTGTAGAAGTCCTTAGAAGAGCCTCATCCCAAGTGAATGCATTATTGCATGTGTAGGATTAGTATCATTCTAAGAGGAAAGTTAAAAATTATTTGAATAGGGATGTCTGGGTGGCTCAGGGCGTGATCCCAGGATCCAGGATCGAGTCCCATATTGGGCTTCTTGCAGGGAGCCTACTTCTCCCTCTACCTATGTCTCTGCCTCTCTCTGTGTGTCTCTCATAAATAAATAAATAAATAAATAAATAAATAAATAAATAAATAAATAAAATCTCTTAAAAATTATTTGAATAGACAGAAAGAAAAATTGAGAACAATGGAAAAGGAACTGTGAGGATGGCAGTTTCTCTCTCACAAAACCATCTTCCTCTTTCCTCTGTTGCCCCTGCTCCCTCTGGTCCTCCAGCATCCCTTTATCCCTTACAGCTTCAAATCAACTCCTGGGGAGGGAGAAAAAGATGAAGGCACACTTCTTTACTGGTAATAAGTCACCTGCTCTGTTTGAGGGCACAGATTCGTGTGCCTCCAGTCCTAGCCATGTCATGTCGGATCCCAGAGTCCCAGAATCAAGTCCCACATCAGGTTCCCTGCACGGAGCCTGCTTCTCCCTCTCCCTGTGTTTTTGTCTCTCTCTCCGTGTCTCGCATGTATAAATAAATAGAATCGTTTGAAAAAAAAAAGAGCAAAGCTAAAAAGCATTGAGAAACAACTCAGCCTTCACCATCTCATCCTTCACATGCCCTTCTGACCAGCTAGTTATCATTCAAAAGCTGCTTTTTCTGTATCCCAGGAAGGCTGCCAAAGTTTACAGTGTGTTTCCACTTAACAGCTCCACTGGTGGGGATGTGCACGGGCTGCTCTCTGTGGAATTCTGCAACCAGGAGACTTGGCTCCTTGGATGGAGCAAGCACACTGGGGACTATGTGACTTACCAAACCAAGGAGTATTCAAGACCAAGGGAAGCCAACTCTCTGCCACGTCCCCTCCCACCCCCCAATGTGGAAGAACTGAGAGCTTTAGAGAACTATCCAGAAGCAAATTGAAGCCTTTACTGCTACAGGTAAGCTAGCAGAAATTACAGTAGTGTGCCACAAGACCTCAAGTTCCATACTAATTTCCATCAGCAATTTGCTGATTGAAAATTTTCAGAATGGGGCACCCCCGGTGGCTCAGCAGTTTAGCGCTGCCTTGGGCCCCCAGGGTGTGATGCTGGAGACCTGGGATCGAGTCCCACATCCGGCTCCCTGCATGGAGCCTGCTTCTCCCTCTGCCTGTCTGTGCCTCTCTCTCTCTGTGTCTCTCGTGAATGAATAACAATCTTTAAAAAAAAAAATTCTCAGAATATACAGGGGCAAGGATCCAGGTGCAAATCAGAAGTGCTATCAATCTAATCACCTTTCTCTCAGCTCTCATACTGACTATCCAAACTCAAGTCAGGGTGGTGGCAGGATGGCAAGGGCACACTGTTGTTCAGATCTCCTCAGCAGCTGTACAGTTTGGGGACAATTTTTTTAAGATTTTATTATTTATTCATGAGAGATACAAATAGAGAGACAGAGACATAGGCAGAGGGAGAAGCGGGAAGCCTGATCTGGGACTTGATCCTAGGACCCTGAGATCCCAACTTGAGCCTAAGGCAGATGCTCAAACACTGAGCCACTCAGGTGCCCATTTTGGGAACATCTAAAGGAAGAATGAAGGGCAGCCCAGGTGGCTCAGTGGTTTAGCGCTGCCTTCAGCCCAGGGCGTGATCCTGGAGACCCAAGATCGAGGCCCACGTCCAGCTCCCTGCGTTGAGCCTGCTTCTCCGTCTGCCTCTCTCTCTGTGCTGCTCATGAATAAATAAATAAAATATTTAAAAAAAATAAAGTAAGAATGAAGGAAGGGCTCCTGGTTGGCTCAGTGACTTGATTTCAGCTCAGGTCATGATCTCAGGGTTGTGGGAATTGAGCCCTGTGTCAGGCTCCATGATGAGAATGGAGCCTAGTTAAGATTCTCTCCCTCTCTCTCTGCTCCTCCAGCTTTAAAATAAACAAATAAATCTTAAAAAAGAAGAAGAAGAAGAAGAAGAAGAAGAAGAAGAAGAAGAAGAAGAAGAAGAAATAATGAAGGAATTTAAAACTGTTGTGGGATGCCTCGGTGGCTCAGCAGTTGAGTGTCTGCCTTCAGCTCAGGGCATGATCCTGGGGTCCAGGGATAGAGTCCCACATCAGGCTTCCTGTGGGAGCCTGCTTCTTCCTCGACCTATGTCTCTCATGAATAAATAAATAAAATTATTTAAATGAATGAATTTAAAAACTGCTGTTGTTACCTGCTCAGAAGAATAAGAGATTAATCCCTACTCTGGAAAACCTATGAAGAGAGCAAAAGAAGGAAAAGCTATATGTATGTTATTAGTGGGACAGGATGGACATAGGAAGAAGGATTGTAGAAAGAAACTCCAGAGGGACGCCTGGGTGGCTCAGCGGGTGAGCATCTGCCTTCAGCTCAGGGTGTGATCCCAGACCTGGGATTGAGTCTCTCATCAGGTTCCCTGCATTGAACCTGTTTTTCCCTCTGCCTGTGTCTCTGCCTCTGTGTGTGTGTGTGTGTCTCTCATGAATAAAACCTTTAAAAAAAATAGTAAATGGTTCAAAGTTGACTGAGAAAATCTCTGAGGTAGGAATGGTTAGCCAACTACATGCACCAAAAACTTTTCTTGGGGGTGCCTGGGTGGCTCAGTCGGTTGAGCCTCGGACTTTTGATTTTGGCTCAGTTCATGATCTCAGAACTGGTAGAATCGAGTCCCAAGACAGGTTCCATGCTGAGCATGGAGCCTGCTGAAGGTACTTTCCCCCTCTCTCTGCTCCCCCCAACTTCTTCTCTCTTGCTCTCTCTCTATAAATTAATTAATTAATTAATAATAAATAAAGTAAAAAATAAAAAAAGAAACAACTTTTCCTTGGCCTAATAGAGCCTTACCTTTTCTGCTAGATACTGGTACTACATATTCTGTAGTTTCCTGGAAATGTCTTACTTTCCAGCTGGTGAGAGATCAATATAGGTTGTTGGTTTTTCAGGTCACCTTTCTAGTTGTTCTTTCCTCTGCAGTTCCTATATAGATAGACCTTCTGAGGAACGTGTTTTTACTTTGTTCTGATTCTCCTGTTAACCTGTTGGGGAAGACTTGCTGTGCAAACTAAAGGCTACCATACCCTATATTACAGATGAAATATTTGTGAAGCTCCCTGGAGAAAAAAGTCCCTAATTTGCTATGTGCCTTCTGAAAGAAAAGAGGTATGGCAGAGAATGATAATTCAAGAGCACTGGAAAGGAACTCAGAGTTGAAAGAAACTGGTGTACAGAGTTGGGTTTAGGGAATAATGGTACTGATTTAATTAAAGATATAGACTAAATGAAAATAACTGAGGGATCCCTGGGTGGCGCAGCGGTTTAGCGCCTGCCTTTGGCCCAGGGCGCGATCCTGGAGACCCGGGATCGAATCCCACGTCGGGCTCCCGGTGCATGGAGCCTGCTTCTCCCTCTGCCTATGTCTCTGCCTCCCTCTCTCTCTGTGTGTGACTATCATAAATAAATAAAAAAAAAAAAGTAAAGATTTTATTTATTTAGGGGAATCCCTGGGTGAGCCAATGTGAAATGGGCATTTGGGCTTTGTTACAATCCCTTGCTTCAAAGGGACATAGGGCCTCCACATTGCAATAACTGTGAAACTGAAGTATGACATCTAGGACATGTCAGCTAAGGCCTGCAAAGCGTTACAAAGTTACAGTCTCAAAGTCACCAAACTCAAAGTTTGGTATGCTACCAAAACAATAAAAAAAATTAAAAATTGGTGGACTACTAGGGTCTTATAGACAGACAGTAGGCTTCAGGTTTTACAGAACAGGCAAAACCACTGAAAACACTGCATGAAAATTCCCAAGATCCTGTGGTTGGGTTCCTTAGGAGAAAAAAAAAAATTTTTTTTTTTAAAGCTTTTACTCATTTATTCATGAGACACACAGAGAGAGAGAGGCAGGGAGGGAGAAGCAGGCTCCATGCAGGGAGCCCGACGTGGGACTCGGTCCCGGGACTCCAGAATCACACCCCGGGCTTGAAGGCGGCGCCAAACTGCTGAGCCACCCGGGCTGCCCGAGAAAAATATTTTGAAGAAATGAAATCAGCTATAGTCATTCCCTCCACTTTTTCCAAAATTTGAAAAACCTTTCCACTTATTTTGTCATAAAAATAAAGATGCTAGGACGCCTGGGCGGCTCAGCCGTTTGGCGCCTGCCCTCAGCCCAGGGCCTGATCCTGGAGTCCCGGGATCGAGTCCCGCGTCGGGTTCCCTGCAGGGAACCTCTGCTTCTCCCTCTGCCTGTGTCTCTGCCTCTCTGTGTGTGTCTCTTGTGAATGAATAAAATCTTTTTAAAAATAAAAATTAAATAAAAAAAAAAAGATGCTGCTAGTGGAGTCAGCTCAAAAATTGAATTCGGCTATAAAGCAATAGTCTATTTCTCAGTTCTGGATGCCGGTTCCTGGGCTAGTGCTTCGAAAGCTGTGGCAGTGGCCGCTACACTTTTTGAAAAGGTTCACCGAGGTCACTTATTTGCTGTCAAAGTGAAAGGAAACAACAGTTGGATTCAAGTTTTCCAAGTACAGCCAGCACTGACTTCAGGAGGACTGGACAATGGTTTTCACAAGGACTTGACACCTGAGTTTCCTAGAATAACATATTGCTACTGAATGCAACTGAGAAGGTACTGATTCCCTCCAGTTACAGATTTCCAACTAATCCCACTCCCCACTCTCAGTTGTTGTGCCCAAGACTGCGAATCCGAGAAAACCACCAAGTAGCCGACACCTATGCAAGTACACGAGGGTTTATTAGCAAGCTCGAGCTTGGGTCCAAGTATACCGGACACAGTGGGGCAGGGACTTGGACCCCGAGGTGGGTTACAGCTGGGTTTTTATGGGCTGGTCTAGGGGATTTTCAGAAGGGCTGGAGGAATTTCTGTTTTCATTCCAACATGGGACTTTCCGTCTCTGTCAAGGGCATTCTGCGTTTTTTCCTGTAGAGTTCAGCTCTTATTCACAGGGGCCCGAGATGGCTGTACTTGTGCTAACGCTAAACTTGAGGTGGAATGGCCTTAATTTTCTCGGCCTCCACACAGTATATAGGTATGGTCAGATTTAACTTCAACACTTCAACTATTAGTGATTACTGGTAGGTTACATGTGGGTCATCTTCCTTGATAACCTTTTTTTTTTTTTAATACTAAAGTAAAACTAGTATGTATCAGAGATACTCCAGCCCTACATTTGATCCAAAAATGTTTTGTAAACCGACTTGATTGGAGGGGTTTGAATAAAAGAAAGGAATCCCCGTTAACTATAAGAACCTTAGGAATAAGTAAACGCATTGGTGAGTTTTTCCTCTCACCTTCACAATGGTACTGGTTTGAGTCAATATAACTATTAATTGCTGCAAAGATAATAATGGCAAAGTTACAGCACAACCCGTGATGATACAATACACTTTAGGCTTTTTGACAGGCGAGGCATGCAATTCGTACCCTGGGATCTATCCCCCAGGTATTCTTTTAAAAAGATTTTTATTTATTCATTCATGAGACACAGTATATGTGCTGTGCTATTTGTTCAGGAGAGACGCCGAGAGGCACACACACACAGGCGGAGACCGAAGCAGGCTCCAGGCAGGGGGCCCGATGCGGGACTCGATCCCCGGTCTCCAGGATCGCGCCCTGGGCCGAAGGCAGGCGCTCAAGCGCTGAGCCACCCGGGCGTCCCTGAAAGGTCTTTTTGAGATGGCCGGCTGGTCTTGCCCGGTCTCCCGTCCATCCGACGGGCCTACGCTGCCTCCACACATATAGACGTACTTGGGAGTGAGCAGAATGACAGAGTTCCAGACCTTCCCGGAAAGCTCGGTAGAGATTGACTCTACGGCGGCCTCCGGTGGAGGGGCTCAGGCCCACGGGTCCTCCTAAAGCCACTGGGAAAAATTTGTTAATTCTGCATGCAATTCCGGAACCCAGGGTATGTCCCCCCGGTGTGGCGCCGGGCCCCCCTTCCCACCGCTTTAAAGAAAGCCCCGCGACTCACGTGCAATGCAAATTGACCTCCGTGCCAAGGGACTCCAACTCTTCTCCAGCAACCGGTTACCCGGCCAGCTTGGCTGTCGGATCCGGCGTAGGAACCACCTTCTCTGGAGTAGGCGTGACCGCCCGCCACCCCACAAAGCCCTCGCAACTCTTGGGCACTCGCTCGGAAGCCCGCAAGCTCGACGTACGCACGTCGGCAGCACGGTCCTCAGCTTAGCCCGAAAAGAAAGAGCTACTCGGGAGAACAGCGAAAGGAGGCGCCGTCGTGCGACCAAGCCCACGCCTTGCCGCGAACGAGAAACGCGACCGAACGAGAAGAACATATAGCACAGCCCGGTGGAGGGGAAGCCGGGCAGGTAGCGAGAAGCGCGCAAGAAACCTGGAACTCTTTCTTTCCACCAGGAATAAGCCAGGGGAAAGCGCGAACGCAGTCCCCCACTACCACAAATTATGCAGTCGAGTTTCCCACATTTGGGGAAATCGCAGGGGTCAGCACATCCGGAGTGCAATGGATAAGCCTCGCCCTGGGAAAACCACCTTCGTGATCATGGTATCTCCCCTGCCAGGTAAGTATGAGTTGCTCCCCGCCCCGACGCACACACCCTCGCGCTCGCCCCACTCCTTACACACGGTCACTTCACGCCCGCCGCCTCCGCACCCCGCCTCCCCGCGCCACCCCCGCTGACACCTGCGCCCACCCCACGCACCGCCTCCGGCGCCTTTATCTCGCCCCACGCGGGCCCCGCGGGCCCCGGCGCTGCCGGACCAGCGGCCTCTGCGCGCCTGCTCATCTGCATACGCCACGCCCCCGTCGTGGCGTTCCCATCCCCCCCCCTCCCCCCCGGTCCGGTCCCCCGCTCTGGGACGCCGGCGGACGTCCCAGTCTTTGGCCGCGGCGGCGGCGGACGCCTGGAGGGCAGGGGGCCGGGGTGGGGGTCGGGCGGCCGGGAGGCGGCACCCGGATCGGAGACCCGAGAAGGCGGGGTCCGCTGGAGCCCCGCGGGAGTGGTGGTGGCGGCTCAGGGCTGGGGTTCGGTCTCGCCTTCCTTTCGGCACGAAGAACGTCTCAGCCCATTTGTGTCCTCGCGTGTTCGAAACTCATTTGCAAATACAATCGAAAACTCAGGAAAGGCCTTTCCGCCGGCTCACCCGCAGTGCTAAGCCGCCCGAATGAGAATCCCCGGCGATGTTCATTTACGGCGTGGCTCTGAGTGAAAGTGCTTCTTCAGAACGCCCGGTAGTGGCCTGATCTAGTAAACGCTGGAAGGAAAGCCACGATGCTAAGTTTGCAAGCAAGAAAAGGAAGGCAAGCGTTAAACGGTGCCCTTCCACCGCGGCGGGTGGCGTGTCTCCCGGGAGCCCCAGCGGGCAGTCGGGGGCTGGCGCCCTTCAGCCTCCTCCTGCCCCCCAGCACCCACTCGGGGCGGCCCCACCCGGTGCCCTCTGGCGCTTTCTGACTTGGACCCTGTCAAAGATAATCGCAGCAGACAATAGTTAAAGTGACAGGAGGGGAAAGAGCTGAGCTCCGTTCCCAATCGTGCAGAGGTGATGTGGCCGTTTGGCAGCAAGAACGCGGGAAAGGGGGCTCAGGCCAGTCGGAGAAGTGAAAAGCTCCCGATGGGGGAGGTCAGTATAACTGCTGGTAGGCGGCTGTGTCAGTGAGCTGGCAGCTACGGAAGTGGGGATGCTCTCCTCCCTCGGGGACACGGAGATGGGCCCTGTCCTTCCCCCACCACCCCCCAGATGCCCTCAGAAAGAGGGGTTGGGGGCCTGTGTCAGCTGTGTCACGAATCTCTCCGGCTGGCGGTCCATCTTAGGGACAGAACCTTGTGCTGCTACAAGGAGTCTGGTCAAATCTCAGCGAAGGACACAGTCTGGAGGGGTTGTTCTGTGCTGAGAGAGTTCTGCAGTTCTCAACCTAAGAGATCCTGCTTGGTGATCCAACAAGATAACTCCACACCTCCCCCTGGCTGAACCCTGGCTCTTGGCCCCGGCCCCCTCTTTTATATTCTCTCTCTTTTCCCCCCTCTTTTACATTCTCATCTCCTCTTTGATGACACTGAGAGTTTGTCCACTTGACAACTGTCTGTTGAGTATATAGGCTGTGCCAGATGCTTCGGGAATTGGTGCCAGAAGGGCCTCTTGGTGCTCATATTTTGTAGAAGGGGCAGGGGGAGCGGGAGAAAACCGCCAGTGGACACACTAGGTAATTCAGTGGCGTTGTGAGGGGTTAGGAGCTGTGAAAAGCCAACGCTGAGGAGGGAGAGGGCATCAGGAGTTGAGTGGGGGGCAGGTTGCTGTGGAAAAGCGGGGTGGTCAGAAGAGGTTACAGTGAGACGGTGCTGTATGAGCAAAGGCTTGAAGGGGGTGAGGCAATCCGTCATGGCTCCCTGGGGAGAAGCACCCAGAGCGCAGAGATGGGCTAGAGCAAAGGCCCGGGTAGGAGTGTGTGTGACTAGCAAGGAGGCCTCGGGTCCAGAGCAGCCTTGAAGAATTGTACAAAATTAAGTCAGAGAGGGGACTAGGTGGGGGTAAGATCATGAGGGTCTTGTAGATCATCGTCAGACTGTTTTCTTATGGCCTTCCTTCCTTCCTTCCTTCCTTCCTTCTTCTTTGAGAGAGTGCGAGAGAGCGAGAGTGAGCAAGAAAGAATGGGGAAGGGCAGGGGCAGAGGGAGGAGAGAGAAGCGTAAGCAGTTCCATGCTCAGCGCAGAGCCCGTCACAGGGCTCGATCTCATGACTCTCAGCTCATAACATAAGCCGAAATCGAGTCGGACGCTTTACCCACTGGGCCACTCAGGCACCCCTTCGTGGATAGTGTTTTTATTACCCCCTCACCTCTTGGGTCTCTCAGTTCCGCCTGGAAATCCACCGCAGGTGCTCGCTGCTGCGGAGATCCCCTTGGGCACCGACTGCGGACACTCTTGATTTGGACTTCCACCTCTGGTAGTGCCCTTCGGGAGTCCAGCCCCGTGTAAGGGGTCCCCTGGCCTTTCCCCAGAACGGACCATCAGGCATCTCAAGCGCCCTCTCCACTCTTTGCAGGCCATTGTTAAGACTTTATTTCTGAGTGAATCAAAAAGGTTTATGTGTTTATTTTGTTTAAGTAAGCTCTAGATGGGGGTGCCTGGCTTGCTCAGTCACCTGAATATGGGACTTTGTTTTTTTTTAAGATTTATTTATTTATGATAGACAGAGAGAGAGAGAGAGAGAGAGAGAGAGAGAGAGAGAGGCAGAGACACAGGAGGAGGGAGAAGCAGGCTCCATGCAGGGAACCCAACGTGGGACCCGATCCCGGGACTCCAGGATCGCGCCCTGGGCCAAGGGCAGGCGCCAAACCGCTGAGCCACCGAGGGATCCCCCTGAATATGGAATCTTGATCTCGGGTGGTGAGTTAGAGCCCCATGTAGGGTGCAGAGACTACTTATAAATAAAAATCACACCAAAAAAGTAAGCTCCACACCCAATGGGCGGAGTGGGGGTGGGGGGCGGGGAGTGGCGATCTCACCGCCCCAAGATCAAGAGTTACCTGCTCTAGAGACTGATCCAGCCAGGCACCCCTGAACTGATAGGTTTTGAGCAGAGGAGTGGCTTGATCTGAATCCTCCACTTCCCACTCCCCATTATTATTTTTTAAACAATAGGAATAGTAAATACATAAAATAAAAATAAGAAATCTCGCCGCAGGGGCGAAAGCAAAGAAATCAATCAAGGATGCTATTGGCCGGGCGGCCCCGGTGGCGCAGCGGTTTAGCGCCGCCTGCAGCCCAGGGTCTGATCCTGGGGACCGTGGATCAAGTCCCACGTCGGACTCCCTGCACGGAGCCGGCTTGTGCCTCTGCCCCTCTCTCTCTGTGTCTCTATGGATAAGTAAATAAAATCTTTTTTTTTTTTTTTTTTAAAGGATGCTATTGGCTTTGAAGGGCGGGCGGCATAGCCAGGAAATGTCGTTTTGGCCTAAGGATCATTTTGAACTAAAGGCATTTAAACACTCAGCAGGTAGTGAGGCGGTCGCAGCCGCCTACCTGGTGCGCGCCTTGTGGGGTCCGGGGAGGGGGGCCTCCCTCCCCCACCGCACGCGTGGGGCTCGCCAGCTCGCCGGCTCGCCAGCGCGCCCCCCCACCCCCGGAACCGGGTCGTCCCCACCCGTAGAAAGCGGAGCCGGGAGGGGGACTGAGGCAGCGGGCGATAGCCCGAGCCCGAGCCCGAGCCCAGGCCGCGGACAGTCGTCGACCCGGGAGGCCGGCCCCGGCCGGGCAGCTGCCGAGCGCAGGCACTCGCCGCCCCGCGGGGAAAGCGGCGCGGCGGGCGGCGCGGGCTCCGCTCCTTCCGCGGCGGTTCCCACCGGGCCGCCGAGGCAGGCGGGGGCGGCGGCACGCCAGGGCGGTGGCCTCCGTCACTTGCAGAAACGTTACTTGGAGTAACGACCCAGGCGTGTGAGCGCGCACCCTTCGGTAGCTCAGCTGGTAGAGCGGAGGACTGTAGGCTGGCTAGGCGCGGACATCCTTAGGTCGCTGGTTCGATTCCGGCTCGAAGGAGGTGCCTGACGCTTTTGCGCCCTCCGGGAAGCCACGGCCCCGCAGCGCCCGCCCGGCCTCTGCCCCGCGCCGGCCCTGGCAGCCTGCGTCGTCGTCTTCCCCCAGGCCCAAGTCGGGGAAACCTTTAGGGGACAGCCCCCTACTCAGCCGCGCGCGTGCCGTCGCCAGGGGCACACGCCTGCGCCTTCTTCCCGCAGCCTACCTACACGCGCGTCCCCGCGCCCTTTCCACTCCTTTCCCGCCCCCGCCCCCGCCCCCGCCCCAGACAGACAGCAGTGGGCAAAGGGCTTGTGCCCTCGGCCAGCCCCCGAGGCGGCCCGGCGTCTGGGCGTTCGTGAAAACTGCCCCTCTCCACCTGGGTCTCGGTCTCGGTCTCGGTCTCGGCCTCCTGCCCCACCTCCTGGGGCGGTCCCTGCTTCCGTCCCTCCCGGCTGCAGGCTCTGTCGCCCTCTTTCCTGCCCCTCGTATGGTCCCGAAAGATACAGACTTACGGAGACAGAAGACCGTCTGATCTACTTGGTGGGACGCGACTAGCACCTCAGGGTGCTAGTTCCCAAGCCATTGCCCACCGCGCGCTCGCGTCGAGGCGGACGTTGGCCGAAGCGAGATGCCGCGGGGGCCCCCACGGGCCGGGCCGTGGTGATGAGCGAGAACCTCGGAGGCGCCTTCAGGTCTCTGGGCGACGCGAGGCCCGGGGGTGGCCCGAGGACCCTCGAGGCTTCCCGTGCCGTTGCACCTGTCCCTGCAGCCGCGGGGGGGCAGTGTTCCCGCCGAGGGAGCAGGGACGGCTCGCACGCCGCGCCACACCCGCACCTCGGTAGTCAGCCGGGGCGCCGATTCCCCCGCTGCACGTGTGCGTGTGGCCCGGGGAGGTAAGACAGACGCAATACTTGCACCTTGTCCGCTCTCCGGCCTCCGACCGCTGGGGTCTCCACCTGCAGAAAGGGGCAGGGGGGAAGGAAGGCGAGACTGGCCCCCAGAGCGCAGACTTAGAGCTGAGGGAGAGCCGGGGAGTCGGGCAATGGGGGCTGGAGGCAGGGCGCAGAGAGCGGGGGTGGCGGTGGGTGCGGGTTGGACGGCTGCCCTCTTGGACCCGCACGCAAATTCACCCCCTTGCACGGGCCGCCGGCGGCTGGGCCCTGACCAGCTGGCTGACCTGGAGCCAGACCCTTCAGGCTGTACTGACAAGGCCTGAGGAGGAGGACACTGAGGCCCAGCCGGAGAGCCCCGGGGAGAACGTGGGCCTCGTTCGCTGTGGAGACAGACGGAGCCAGGCTGTTGGGGGTGGTGGGGGGAGTGTTCTCTTCCTGCCTGTGGGAAGGAAACTCCAGAGGCTCCAGTGCAGCTGGGGTGCATGCCCGGGGGGAGGGGGGGGACTGGCAGCGGAACCGCAGTGGGAATGTGGCTCTTGAGGCCTCGGGGACCCAGCCGCCGCCATCCCCGGCCTCTGAGCCCACAGGCTCCTTTTTGGTTTGGGTTCTGTCTCTCCGCCGGGACACTGCGTTTCCCCACACGCCTTCCTCTCCCGGAAGGCTCCTCCTGGTTCTCTCCCCAACCCAGTCCCAGTCCCACTGCTCACCAAGAAGGACTGAAGGGGACCCTCTGCGGGTTCAGGAGGCCCTGCCGCGGAAGTCCAACAGGGGACCTTCAGGAAGATGGTACGGCTTGGAAGTCGCCCAGAGACCCCAGCCTCTAATGTCACCGTCTACAGAGACCAGCAGACAGGGACCGAAGAGGAAACCTTAAGACCTTCGTGGGACGGGGCCCCCATCATCTCCGATGAGATGCAGAGGTGTGGAATGCCCCGGGGACCTAGCTTTGGTGCTTTGGGGAAGTAGGATGAGAGGTGTGTGTGGGGGGGGGGCCGGCGGGTTTTGGTGACCAGCCATTGCAGGTGTGGGCCCCAAGCATGGCCGGTCCTTCCTGTCTGGCAGTCATGGAGAGCAGTGGGTGGCTTCCAAGGTACTCCCTCCCCCGCACCGTCCTTGAGGGTGCAGGGGTGGCAACACACTCAGTCAAGGGAAGGCTATGCAGATGCGGCCTGCTGTGCCTCTGTGGGACCTGCGTCGGGTGGGTGAGTGGTCTTGGGTGGCACACACTAGATGGGATCTGAACCGTGTGTTAAAACACATGGAGCGGGGCAAGGAGTCCCATCTGGGCACTGGTGTTCTCTTCTTCTTCCTTTGAGTCCAGGGCCTCTCCAGGAGATCCAAAGAATCTTGACCTATTCCAGGTGGTGGCCACCTCTGTCAAAGGAATCCAGGTCGGTGGCCAAAGGAGGGGCAAAGGAGCCAAGCCACCAGAAGGGCCCCCACGGCTGGGTCTCGATGGGCCTCGTCAAGCCCGGAACGTGTAGCTGTGTCAAAAAGTAAAGAAATGTACAATGACTGATGTGGGCGTGTCAAGCACACCAGAGCCAGTTTGAAAGGCTTCCCACCGGCCAAGGCAAGATAAGACAATGATAACAATGGATGTAACATAGGCGCGGAGCCTTGTTAAACTGGCGATGCAATGACACACCAGTTATCAGTGAACATTAAGCACCAGATCTTGGTCTTCAAACAAATAAAATAAAAAGCAAAAGGGACCAGGGCTCCTTGGAGAACCACCCAGCCACTTCTTTGGGTCTTCATTTTACTATGTGGTCCTCTATGTACACGTAAAACCCCGTGTGCTTTCCTCCTGTTATTCTGTTTTTTGTCCATTTAATTCTAAGGGCCTGCTGGAGACCCAGAAGGATCAAAATAAGGCTCTGGCTCCCCTACAGCTTGACCCAGGGTGAAGCAATGCAGGAGCAGGAGGCAGGCATGTGAGAGCAGTTAAGGCGCATACCCCTGACTTTCCTTTTTCTGATGTCTGTAAGATGATCCCTCCCATTCTTCCAACGCGAGAAGGGGCTGAAGGAGACTAGGTTGGGGGCTCATGGTGTAGACCAGCGGATCCTCCCCCTGAGCTCATGGACTGTTTTTTCACAGCTCTCACGGAGGGGCCCAAGCGCCCAAGCAAATGACCTTCAGAGACACTACTGTTGAAAATGACCAAGGAGAGAGTGTTTCCAACTCTGTGATTTCTCTGTAGGAAGGATACAGTGTTAATAATCTTACCTGGACTCAGAGCTAGAATCTGGAACATGGTTGGAATCTACTTTTTTAAGCCTGAGATCAGTAAGTGAATTCATGAATTATATTAAAAGCCTATTACATAGCCATGCGCTATTCCAGCCAAGTATGAATGGAAGAGTCAACAAAATAAGCAAGAATGCCTGCCCTCAGGGAAGTTAGGTCCCAGTGGGTAAAGTTAGAAAACCCAAATATACACCGTGTTAGATCCGTGCTTCTCACACATCAATGTGTATAGAATCAACTGGGACTCTTGTTAAACTGGCGAGTATGATTTGGTAAGTTGTGCAAAGGGGAAGCCTAAGATGCCTCATCCTTTGGGGCAGAGGGAGCGGCAGAGGGTGAGGGAGAGGGAGAGGGAGAAAGTTACGCAGGTTCCACTGAGACCCTGAGATCACGACCTGAGCTGGTATCAAGAGTCTGAGGCTTAACCCAGCGTGACAGCTAGGAGTCCCTAAGATGCTGCATTCTTAAGCATGCCCCCAGGGTGGCAGGTGACGCTTCTGAGACTGCTGGTCACTGGACCACACTAATGAAGGTTTTGATAAAGCCTTGATAATAATTCTGCAGGAAAGAAGATGGGCAGGAAGAAGTGTTGAGTTGAAAAAGGGTTCTCAAATAAAAATCTTCAAAAAAGAAGAAGAAGAAAAGAAAGAAAGGAGGAGGAGGAGGAGGAGAAAAGAGGAAAAGAAAAGAAGAAAAGAGAAAAGAAGAGAAGAGAAGAAAAGAAAAGAAAGAAAAGAAAAGAAAAGGAAAGAAAAGAAAAAAAAAAAAAAAAAAAAAGAAAAGGTAGCTCGGGTGACTCAGTGGCTTAGCGCCTGCCTTCTGCCCAGGCGAGATCCTGGAGTCCCGGGATCGAGTCCCAAATCGGGCTCCCTGCACGGCGCCTGCTCCTTCCATTGCCTGTGTCTCTGTCTCTGTCTCTGAAGAATAAAAAAAAATCTTAGAAAGAAAACGCGTTCTCCTGGTTTGGGCAGCCCAGGTGGCTCAGGGCTCAGCGGTTTAGCGCCGCCTTCAGCCCATGGCTTGATCCAGGAGTCCTGGGATCGAGTCCCGCGTGGGGCTCCCGCCCGGCATGGAGCCCGCATTTCCCTCTGCCTGTGTCTCTGCCCTCTCTCTCTCATGAATAAGTAAGATCCTAACAAAGCAAACAAACCCACAGGAGATTTGCTGAAAGCGACTTGCGCCTCTCTAGGTGAGTCTTTTCAAAGATACCGAAAACACTGAAACAAAGGATACTACCTCTCCATTACTGAGGGATCCGGCCACCGCTCAACGTAAAGAAGTTGTTCCTCGCCACATAGAGACAACCGAAAGCGAGCACTTTCCGGGATGGTCACAAGGACAACAAGAAGAGAGAGAGGAGCGACCGAGGAGCCTCCCGGTGCGCCCTCGTGCAGAAGCGAGATCTGATCTTAGCCACCAAGACTGTCAGGGGAAAGCGCGAACGCAGTCCCCCACTACCACAAATTATGCAGTCGAGTTTCCCACATTTGGGGAAATCGCAGGGGTCAGCACATCCGGAGTGCAATGGATAAGCCTCGCCCTGGGAAAACCACCTTCGTGATCATGGTATCTCCCCTGCCAGGTAAGTATGAGTTGCTCCCCGCCCCGACGCACACACCCTCGCGCTCGCCCCACTCCTTACACACGGTCACTTCACGCCCGCCGCCTCCGCACCCCGTCTCCCCGCGCCACCCCCGCTGACACCTGCGCCCACCCCACGCACCGCCTCCGGCGCCTTTATCTCGCCCCACGCGGGCCCCGCGGGCCCCGGCGCTGCCGGACCAGCGGCCTCTGCGCGCCTGCTCATCTGCATACGCCACGCCCCCGTCGTGGCGTCCCCATTCCCCCCCGCCCCCCGTCCGGTCCCCGGCTCTGGGACGCCGCCGGACGTCCCAGTCTTTGGCCGCGGCGGCCGCGGACGCCTGGAGGGCAGGGGGCCGGGGTGGGGGTCGGGCGGCCGGGAGGCGGCACCCGGATCGGAGACCCGAGAAGGCGGGGTCCGCTGGAGCCCCGCGGGAGTGGTGGTGGCTCAGGGCTGGGGTTCGGTCTCGCCTTCCTTTCCGCAAAGATTACACGCAATACGCAACAGACAGTGGTCTAAACGTTACATACCAAGATGAGAGTTTTGTCACCGATTTAACATGACATTTTGTTTACCCGGGATGCCCGGTTGGCTCAGCAGTTTAGCGCCTGCCCTGGGCTCAGGGCGTGATCTCGGGGTCCCAGAATCTAGTCCAGCATCGGACTCCTCGTGGGGAGCCTGCTTCTGCCTCTGCCTCTGCGTCTCTGGTGAATGAGCAAATAAAATCTTTAAAAAAAAAAAAAAAATTCTTTTAACCCTGATTATGACCTTTCAGATTATGGAGTAACCTAATCTTGCAACAAGGAAAGGAACCTTTGAACAGGACCCCGGGCAGGGCAAGGAGTCCCTTCACAGAGTAGATGGTGGGCTGGGGAGGAGTGTTGAATGCTCTCCCGAAATCAAATGAACAGAAATGTCCCACTTCCATCCCGCCGGGTTAGGTTACCTCTCACGCTGCCCACACTTGTCCTTTCCTCTTGTATACAAGAAGATCCTTTCTGGGTATCCAGTGGAGGTAAATATGAAGATCCTCTCCCGATATGAGCAAGATCATTGAATTGTTTGTGTCCCTGGATAATTGCTGCTCCGGAGCAGAGCAAGGCAAGAGACGGTCAGCAAAGGCTTCCCTGAGGTTCTAGCAGCTTAAAGATCCGAGGAAATGTAGCATAGCATCCTGTTTGGTTGAAAAAAGGGAACATTTTCAAAATGAAGGAATTCACGTTGATACAATATTATTCCTCTACAGGCATGATTCCATTTCCATCAATTGTCCCAATAATGTCCTTTACAGCAGAGGAAAATTCAAAATCGTGCGTTGCATTCAGTTGTCACCTCTCTCTCTCTCTCTCTCTCTCTCTCTCTCTCTCAAGATTTTATTGATTTGAGGGGTGGCTCAGTCAGTTTAACATTTATTTGTATTCGGATCAGGTCATGGTCCCAGAGTCCTAGGATGGAGCCCCACATAGGGCTCCCTGCTCTGCAGGGAGTCTGCTTCTTCCTCCCTCCCTCTCCTCTCTCTCTCTCTCTGTCAAATAAATACTATCTAGTGCACATGCACAAGCGGGGATGGGGTAGGGGTGGGGGTGGGGGGGAGGAGCAGGGGGAGGGGGAGGAGTAGACTCCCTGCTGAGCAGGGAGCCCAGTTGTCAGGTCTCTTTAAGCGACTTTACTATGAGATGGCTCCCAGGTAATTCTTTACGTTTCATTTTGCAGGCATTTCTGAAGACTACAGGCCAGTTATTTTGTAGAATATCCTTCAATTTTTGAGTCGTCCTATGTTTCCTCCTAAGTATATCCGGGTATGTATTTTTGATACCCAGACTACATAAATGATGTTGTGTCTGTTATGGGTTGGCTCACGTCCTTCCCCCAAAAATGTTGAAGTCCTAAGACCCGGTACCTATGAATGTGACCTTATTTGGAAAAAGGATCTTTGCAAGCACCGTCAGGTTAAGGCGAGGTCACTAGAGTAGGCCCTAATCCAGTGTGACTGTTTTCCTTATGAGAGGAAAATGCCTGGTAAAGATACTTGCAAACGGAACACGATGTGATGACAGAAGCAGGGATTGTAGTGATGTAGCTGCAAGCCGAGGATTGACCGTGACCGCCAGAAGCTAGGGAGTAGCAAGGAAAGACTCTACTCAAAGACTCAGAGAGCATGGTCCTACTGGCACCTTGCCTTTGGACCTGTAGCTTCCAGAACCGTAGGAGGACACAGCTGTGTTCTTTGAAGCTACCCGCTTTGTGGTACTTTATGATGGCAGATCTAGCAAATTAATACGGGGTGTTCCTCTGGGCACCACCTTTGGAGGCCCAGGAAGCGAGTTTGTTCAATTATTGGTGGTATTAACGTTGATCACTTAGGGGCGTCTGGGTGGCTCCATGGGTTAAGTGTCTGTCTGACTCTTGGTTTCAGCTCAGGTCAGGATCTCACCGGTCCTAGGATCTGGCCCCCCATCAGACTCCGCACTCCGGCAGTCTGCTAGGGGGGGCCCAAGCAAGTGGAGGGAGGGGCAGAGAAAAAGCATCTTCAAGCCAACTTCCCTCTGAGTGACTGAGCCAGTGAGGGCGGGGGGGCTTGATCTCAGGACCCCCGAAATCATGACCTGAGCCGAAACAGAGTGGGAACGTTGAACCGACCAAGCCACCCAGGCACCCCTAACACAATAGCGTCCTTTGAGGACTCTTGCGTTCTAATTGACAAATGTTGATCTTCTAATTCCATCATTCATTCTCCATTTATTAGTTGGCGTTGTAGTGTACGGAGGAACTTTGCCTCCTTCCCTGTGTACCATCCATATGAACTCATGGTGGTTATTTTATTCAGTTGTTTGTAACCAATAACTGTTTTTAAATTTATTTTGATGTTCAGATGTTATCAGGTTGGGCCTATGAAAGTCGGTTCAGGGTGGCTACTGTGAATCACTTCTCCGCCTCTTGGCTAAGATCAAGTGCAGGGTGGCTGCTGCTGTCCTTTGACACGTCCATACGATTATTGGAGCATTTCTTTGTCTTCTGGCACGAGATGTTCCTGGGTCACTTTGTGCCTTTCTTGACTCCTGAAAAAAATCTACTTTTCCAAGAGGCCTGGTTCTTTTAATTTTTTATATACTTTTTTATTTTTTTTAAGATTTTATTTATTTATTCTTGAGACACACACACACACACATACACACACACCCAGAGAGGCAGAGACCCAGGCAGAGGGGGAAGCAGGCTCGTGCAGGGAGCCCGATGAGGGACTCGATCCCGGGACTCCAGATTCACGCCCTGGGCCGAAGGCAGGCGCTAAACCGCTGAGCCACCCAGGCTGCCCGGCCTGGTTCTTTTTAGTGGAGAACGGCATTTAGAAAGCAAGATCCTGGCAGGAGGTAAGCTGAATGCTGTCTTTCCTTCTAGTCCCCTTTGGTGGATAGAGGTAAAAAAGAAAGAAAGAAAAAAAAAAATATATATATATGTATGTATGTATGTATACGTATCCGTACCTGTTATATTAATTCTATTAAAAGTAATGAGCCCATCCCAATACCGTCAATTTCCACTTTCAGTTTTACACACATGGATTCCCCTTGCCTTCCACCACCTCCTATTTGTATCTGTTTTCTCTGGCAGTGAGAACCTTGACTCCCCAATCTCCATTTACTCATTAGCTTAAGCCTACCATACATGCAACATTGTTACAGAATCGTTCCACAGACATAGCTATGAACTACAAACCTACTATGGGACAGTTCAGAGTTTGTCCGCAGTTCTTGTCTTTGGACAAGGTGTTTATGAGATGTTTATAGTCAGTGTACTGTGTCCAAAAGTCATTTCACTAGGTTATTTTTTATTTTTTTCCTATTTCAGTGGGGTTTATACTACTCATCTGAGACAGTTTGTTTCAGCCGTGCTTATATGCAATTTTAGGGATTTCCCCCCTGCAGTTTAAAAATACAGGTAAAGCATTGATAGAGTTCCCAAAATCAGAATTACAAAGAAGGTACACTCAGTAAAGTATCACTCACTCATCACTCTTTCTATTCACCCCGCCCCAACTGTCATCAGTTCTGGTTTATTATTGTCTTTTTGAAAGACTGTATACTTTTCTTGTTTTCACATTTTCCCTAGACAAACGGTAGAATACTATATATGTTTTTGGAGTTTATATGTATATATATAATATATTTAAGATTTTATTTATTTATTCGTGAGAGGCAGAGACACAGGCAGAAGGAGAAGCAGTCTCCATGCAGGAAGCCGGATGAGGGATTTGATCCCAGGACTTGATCCCAGGACTCCAGGATCACGTCCTGGGCCGAAGGCAGGCGCCAAACCGCTGAGCCACCCAGGGATCCCGACATTTATTTATTTATTTATTTATTTATTTATTTATTTATTTATTACCTAACATAGTTAGCGTGTCATCCCCAGAGAAACTTACAGGTCAAGGAAACCTGCCCTCACCTGCTGGAAGCCGCAGGTCAGCCAAAGAAAAAGTAGACACCCATGGAGGGATGACTGTCCAAAAGACTATTTCTCAGTGGCAAAAGGTTAGAAAAAGATAAGGAGAGTGTCAAACGCCTCAGTCTGGCCTTAAACTACAACCTAGCGTGTGGGGAGCCTGGCTGGCTCAGAGTACAGCAGGCGACTAGGAGGCGGAGCTCAAGCCCCCACACTGGGAGTGGAGGTTACTTCAAAACAAAACAAAACAAACAAAACAAAACAAAACAAAACAAAACAAAACACCAAAAATCAAAAACCGGAACTATAAACTAACGCTTATTTTCGCTTAAAAAAAAAAAAAAATCAGAGCAGATCCCGCCTGGTCGTCTATTTTTATCTGCAGGGCGCGGAACACAAGCCGGAGAACGGCGGGACGGGGCGTGGCGTATGCAGATGAGCAGGCGCGCAGAGGCCGCTGGTCCGGCAGCGCCGGGGCCCGCGGAGCCCGCGTGGGGCGAGATAAAGGCGCCGGAGGCGGTGCGTGGGGTGGGCGCAGGTGTCAGCGGGGGTGGCGCGGGGAGGCGGGGTGCGGAGGCGGCGGGCGTGAAGTGACCGTGTGTAAGGAGTGGGGCGAGCGCGAGGGTGTGTGCGTCGGGGCGGGGAGCAACTCATACTTACCTGGCAGGGGAGATACCATGATCACGAAGGTGGTTTTCCCAGGGCGAGGCTTATCCATTGCACTCCGGATGTGCTGACCCCTGCGATTTCCCCAAATGTGGGAAACTCGACTGCATAATTTGTGGTAGTGGGGGACTGCGTTCGCGCTTTCCCCTGACATCTGGGTGTTTAACAGCAGTTTCAGTTATGCTTTTTGCGGGTCCAGCGTTCCTGTGGCTTCGTGGTTGGGGGCGCTTCGCGTTCTTATCTCGAGGCTGGCAGCGTCACTGCGGTTTATATTTGCGACTTCCCGCTGTGCGCACGGCCGGGACGCCGCGAGCCTGCGTCCGGTTTCAACGGCCTGCTTGCCCACGGCTGAACGCTGGAGTTTTCCTGTTTGGTCGGGCTTCCACAGTTCCCCCTCCTCTGCAGTTTCTTTATTTTTCCTTTCCCGCTCTCACCCGCGAACTGCGTTCCCCTGCTTCCCATCCCACCGTTCCCATCCCGGATTATTCCCAGTGCCTAGGTCGATCTTTTCCTCTCAGAGGGTCAGCAGTCACCCGCCGGAAACTCTATACTACCCGTGCAGGGTGGCCACCGGGCATCCTCCTGTTTCTCCTTCGTGTCCCCCAGGGGCACGGGGGCCAACAAACGTGTAATGAATGCCACGGCACGAGAGCCGTGAAACCTTGGTTTTCTGAAGTCAGCAACTAGCAGTGAAGTATGGAATGCTTCGGTCGTTCTGGAGGTACCAAGTAGAATCTTTCCTTAAGTAGGCCCTTGAGGGAGTAACCTTTGTTCTTATTTGTGTTTTGTGAGAAGGCCCTGGGACAGTGTGGTCAACTCATTTATATGTATTCATCAAGCCCCCCCCCCCCCCCCCCCGCCCCATGCTCTAATACGTACGTACTGCTGCTTCCAGTCTAACCCACCCCAACAAACACTGTAAAAATGTAACCCAGGGACCAAAGGATGTATGTTAACACTCTCCTACGCCTTTCCCCCAAAAAGACCTCCTTGGTACAGAGTAGCTGAGGGCTACGTGGAACGTCGTACGTTGCTTTCTGCCCTGTACTTGCTATTTCTTAGCATTTACACAGCATCTTCACATTTCCAAAGCACTGTACCAATGTTTATTCATCCTCACAACACCCCTGTGAGGTAGGTCAGTACGTCCTTTGTGGTAGAGAAAATGAGGCAGACACGGGTCAAGCCAACCCGCCTCAGGCCACAAGGGCAGCCGGTGAAAGGACCGCACCCGAATCCGGAGGCCAGGGCTCTCTGTCCCATGTTCACCCACCGGAGAGCATCGCAGGGGCCTATTTTCACCAGTGAAGGAGACGTGGGGGAGGAGAAAACACAGAGATTTCTCAGGCAACAGAAAAATCAGGCTCAAACGGCATCAGGGAACCACCTCAGTGAAAGAAACATTAAATGGCACACCAGTAAGGCAAGAGAACACGCGAGGCTGGAATCATGGTGACTACCCTTAAGACCCACAGACGGGGTCTGGGAAAATGTAAACGAGGAACCCACCCACCATACCTGTGGCTTCCAACTGGAGGAAAACTTAGACAGTGAAAAAGAAAAAAAAAAAAAAAACCATACAACCTAATTTTAAAGGAGAAATGACAGGATGTTAATTTACATCCAAAAGGCCAATAATATTCGTAATTACTGACAATTAGTATCCTTTTTATTCCAACTGTTCCCCCACCGACAAGTGCTGTTCCCTAGAGCACTCTTCCTCTCTACCTGCAGATTTACGCACCAGTATGACTATCAAGTGGCTCAATGGCACGTCGCATGGTTCCTTAGTTGAACTAGATGGAGACTGAATTCAGGAAACCGTAACAGACCATTTATTTTGTCTGCTCCCGTAGTTTAGAAATGGCTGTTTCTAACCTGCCTCTGCCCGATTCCATCTTCTATGAAATGCAAAAAAGCGCACACAGGAAAGCAGCTCATCCTTTTGTAGAGGGACTGGTGAACTTGGTTCAATATGCCATTTTAAGAAAAAGAAAAAAAGAAAACGTAGGACCTGTACTGTAAAGCATAACAAAGGAGTAGACGGGTTATAGCTACTCCAAATTTTAGAGTGATACAATGACCACAGAGTTAAAAAAAAAACTATCACTGTTATCACTTTTTATTTGATAATAGTTGGTTTAGTCTACAGTTTAAGGCAAACATACTAATGCATTTGCTTTTCATCAGAAATCATACTTATAAAGATTACATAAAGTCTGTCCCAAAACTTCTAAGAAATGTTCATTAATTAAAAAATAAGTCTGATTACGATGCTTTACCAGGATACATGAATGAACTAAGGTGGTACACAATGTCTTTTGAAAACAAAATTCAAAAGAAGGTGACGGCCGGCAATCTTTACCTTGTTTGAACAATGTATTTTGAAAAGGGTTAAACTTCAGAAAGTACTTAAACGTAAATGAGGCTGGCAGCCATAAGGAACACTACGCGTAAAATAAACACAGCTACGGAGGCTACTGAAGGAAAAGACTGAACTTTGGGCTTTGGAAGGGGAGGAGCGCGAGGTGACCCACGGCTGTCCCAGGGAGCGTTCGGGTACAGGAGGGCAGTGTCCCCCCACAGATCGGCAGAACCCACGGACGGCTCCGCTCCATTGTTTCTCAGAAAAAAGGAGAGTAGATGCACTTTGTCAGCTGTTTCTTTTCTTCCCGGTGAGCAGTAGATGCTTTAATATCATTCAGAAAACAAAAATAAAATCTGAAGGAAGGCAGCCCTTTTTAGCCGAAGGTGGAGTGCGGCTTATGTGTCTCCATTTAACACTGCCAAGCAGTTCTGCAGCAACTGTAGGTTACCCTAAACAGGAAAGGAGAGTAAGTTACGAAGCCCAGAAGAACCGGACCGGAAAGTCACAGCACGTGGAAAACAACTGCTTCCTTATACGGAAGTAACTGTTTAAAGACCTAAAACTATTCAACCTGTTTCACGTACAATATTTTCCACATAACCAGATGCTTCAGTAAATGTCCATGTACACCAATATTCCTGTTTTGGATTACCTGGCATGATCTACTGAGAGAGAAGAGGTGCTCTTTGTGTCCAAGTTAAACTACTGAACATTCTTTTCTTTTTTTCTTTTCTTTCTTTCTTTTCTTTTCCTTTTCTTTCTTTCTTTCTCTCTCTCTCTCTCTCTTCTCTCTCTCCCTCTCTCTCTCCCTTTTTCTTTCTTCTTTCTTTCTTTCTTTCTTTCTTTCTTTCCTTTCTTTCCTTCCTTCCTTCCTTCCTTCTTTCTTCTTTCTTTCTTTCTTTCTTTCTTTCTTTCTTTCTTTCTTTCTTTCTCTTTCTTTCTTTCTTTCTTTCTTTCTTTCTTTCTTTCTTTCTTTCTTTCTTTCTTTCTTTCTTTCTTTCTTTCTTTCTTTCTTTCTTTCTTTCTTTCTTTCTTTCTTTCTTTCTTTCTTTCTTTCTTTCTTTCTTTCTTTCTTTCTTTCTTTCTTTCTTTCTTTCTTTCTTTCTTTCTTTCTTTCTTTCTTTCTTTCTTTCTTTCTTTCTTTCTTTCCTCTTTCAGATTTATTGACTGGGGCCCCTGGATGGACAGTGGTTGAGCACCTGTCTTTGGCTCAGGTCGTGGTCCCGGGGTCCTGGGCTAGCGTCCCAGACCAGGAGCGTGCTTCTCCCTCTGCCTATGTCTCTGCCTCTCTGTGTCTCTCATGAATAAATAAATAAAATCTTTAAAAAAAAAAAAGTGATTTTTTTTTTAGCTAATCAAAACACGATACTGGTTTCCGTCCTAGGTACTAGAGTCTCGCAGAGCTGACCGTTTGGAGAAACTGTAGATATTCTTGTTTGAATTAGGTGCTCTGTAAAATCCCTCTCAATTTTCTCTCTCTGGCTCTTTTAAAAATTTTATTTATTTATTCACGAGAGACAGAGAGTAGGCAGGGACACAGGCAGAGGGAGAAGCAGGCTCCCCGTTGGGAGCCCGATATAGGACTCGATCCAAGGGCCCCGGGATGACGACCTGAGCCAAAGGCAGACGCTCGACCACTGAGCCACTCCGGCGCCCACATCCCTCTCAATTCTAAGATTCTTTAGTTTTAAAATCACTATAAGGTTTGGGCCAAACTTTATCCTTTTTAAAAAAATGGTTATTTGAGGGATCCCTGGGTGGTGCAGCGGTTTGGCACCTGCCTTTGGCCCAGGGCGCGATCCTGGAGACCCAGGAGTGAATCCCACATCAGGCTCCCGGTGCATGGAGCCTGCTTCTCCCTCTGCCTATGTCTCTGCCTCTCTCTCTCTCTCTCTCTCTCTCTCTCTCTCTCTGTGTGACTATCATAAATAAATAAAAATTAAAAAAAATGGTTATTTGAGAGAGAGAGAGAAAACGAGTGGGAGCGGTAGGAGGAGAGGGAGAAAGAATCTCAGGTGGACTCCATGCTGAGCCTGGAACCCACAACTCCAAGACCACCACCTGACCCCAAAGCAAGAGTTGGACGCTCAACCAACTGAACCACCCAGGTGTCCCCGAAGCTGTATCTTTATATTAACTACAAGAAAGGGCTTGATGTGAAGGAAGCAAACGCTACAGAAAAACCCCAGAAGAAGGATGTTTATTTTCTAAATCAGAATTATTTTGAAGTAGTAAAATAATCTTCAAAAAGTATAATTCCAATTATTATGAATTCTAATTCAGAAATACTTCTTTGTGTATGCCTGTAGGAAGAAGGAAAAGGTCATTAAAGAATTATTATCAATTCCACAATGAATTTCTTTCTTTCTTTCTTTCTTTCTTTCTTTCTTTCTTTCTTTCTTTCTTTCTTTCTCTTTCTTTCTTTCTTTCTTTGTTCCTTCTTTCTTCCTTTGTTCCTTCTTTCTTCCTTTCTTTCTTCCTTTCTTCCTAAAGTAACCTTTACACCCAACATGGGGCTCAAACTCAGGAGCCCAATGAGCTGGCCAGGCACCCTGTAACTGACTCATTCCTAAATTAGAAGTCATTTAAATTATTAAGCCTTCAATGTGACACTAACCTTTGCATGCTTCAGTTCTAACTCTGCCAATTCCACTAAGTT
The DNA here is from genome assembly GCF_048418805.1 of Vulpes vulpes. Lineage (NCBI taxonomy): Eukaryota > Metazoa > Chordata > Mammalia > Carnivora > Canidae > Vulpes > Vulpes vulpes. The sequence goes on from NC_132785.1 coordinate 74,622,618, forward strand.
TTTTCTGAACGCAGCAACTCTTCTTGTCTTAAAATCTATAAGTTCTGTGAACAAAAGAAATGAGATTAATTTTATAGAATAGCTTGAAGTATACTTCAGGATCAAACGGTAAGCTAACAGTACCTTGTTTTGCAGATTCAGATATTTTTTCAAATTTCTGACAACATAACTGTTGGGATGTTTCAGCCTGCAGGACATCTTTATTTTTTGCTCTTGCTTTATCCAGTGCTTTATTCGCATTTTCATAATCCACTAGTGACCTAGATCTTCGATACAGGAGATCCTATAAAACAGAATGCTTCCTGGTAATACACGCTGCATGTTTCTTTTCTTTCTTTTTTTTTTTTTAAATATATTTTTTTAAAATTTTTCTTTATTTATGATAGTCACACACACACACAGAGAGAGAGAGAGAGAGAGAGAGAGAGAGAGAGGCAGAGACATAGGCCGAGGGAGAAGCAGGCTCCATGCACCGGGAGCCCGACGTGGGATTCGATCCGGGTCTCCAGGATGGTGCCCTGGGCCAAAGGCAGGCGCCAAACCGCTGCGCCACCCAGGGACCCCACGCTGCATGTTTCTAATAGTTACGCCGCCACCCCATCATCAGCAGAGGGAATACTTCAACTATGGATACAGCACATGCCAGTTACTCTTCTAGATGGTTTTTATAACAGCTTTACCGAGAGAAATTCACCTATGAGGCACCTGGGTGGCTCAGTGGTTGAGCGTCTTCCTTAGGCTCAGGTGGTGATCCCGGGATCGAGTCCCGCATGGGGCTCCCTCCACGGAGCCTGCTTCTCCCTTTGCCTATGTCTTTGCCCGCAGCGACCCCCCCGCCCCTGCCCCATCTCTCATGAATAAATAAAATTTGAAAATCTTTTAAAAAATATTTTATTTATGTATTCATGAGAGACACACAGGCAGAGGGACAAGCGGGCTCCATGCGGGGAGCCCGATGCGGGACTCGATCCCGGGACTCCAGGATCACGTCCTGGGCCGAGGCAGACGCTTAACCGCTCAGCCACCCAGGCGTCTCGTTATTTTTGAAATTTGAACATTTTATTTATTTGCGGAAGAGAATCCCGCATGAGCGCGCGTGGGGCCGGGAGCGCAGAGGGAGAAGGAGAAACAGACTCTACTGAGCAGGGAGCAACAAGTGGGGCTTGATCCCGGGTCTCTGGGATCATGACCCGAGCTAAAGGCAAACGCTTAACCGAATGAGCCACCCAGGCACCGCTCAACAGTTTTTAGTTGCACAACCAGAATTGCACATCCAACACTGCAATCAGTTTTAGAACAATTCTGTAACCCAAAGGGAAACCTATCCATCAGTAGTCATTCTTCATTTCCTCTCACACCACCGTCCCCCCCCACCCCACCGCCCCCCACAACCACTAATCTGCTTTCTTTGATTTGCCTATTGTGGACAGTTCATAAAAAAAAAAAAAAAAAAAAGGGAATCCTATAATATGGGGCCTTTTATGCCTGGCTTTCTTTACTTAGCATAAAGTTTCAAATTCGTTCACGTTATTGTGTGAACCAGTACTTCCTCCCTTTTTATTGCGAAATAATATTTCATTATATGGAAATACCACATTGATTTATCCACTTATGAGTTGACAGACATTTGGTTTGTTACCATGTTTTGCCTATTATGAATAATACTGTTATGAATACTTGCGCAAGTTTTTTGTGTGAACATGTTTTCCTTTCTCTTTCATATCTCATTACTTAGGAGTGGAATTGCTGGGTCATTTGGTAACTCTATGTTGAACCTCTTGAGAAGCTGCCAGACTGTTTTCTAAAGCAGCTGTACCATTTTATGGTGCACTCTTGCTTGCTTTGCTTGTTTTTTTTATAACATTTTATTTATTCATTTGAGGGGGGCGGGGAGAGAGCGAGCAAGCATGAGCGGGGGCAGGGGCGGAGAGGGGCAGAGGGAGAGGGAGAAGCAGACTATCCACGGAGCAGAGAGCCCAACACAGGCCTCCATCCCAGGATCCTGAGATCTGCCTTGAGCCAAAGGCAGACGCTTAACCCACTGAGCCAACCAGGCACTCCCCATTTTCTATTTCCACTGACCGCTGTATGAGGGTTCTAATTTCTCCACATCCTTGGCAACCCTTATCTGTCTTTTCGATTAAAGCCACCTAGTGGGTGTGAAGTGGTATCTTGCTGTGGTTTGGTTTTGTTTTTAAAGATTATATTTGTTAAGCGATCTGATCTCTAGAACTGACAATTCCAAGATCAAGAGTCGCATGCTCTACCCACTGACCCAGCAACCCTTGCCATGGTTTTGACTTGCATTTCCCTGACGAAGAAGCGTCTTTTAATGTATTCATTAGCCATTTGTATATTTTCTTTGGAGAGAGGTTGATTCAAGTCCTTTGCCTATTTGGTAACTGGGCTATTTGTCTTTTTATCGAGAAGATAAAATTAGTTCTCTACATTCTCTGGATCTCAGCTGCTTATTAGGGACTCGTATGACTTGTAAATATTTTCTCCCAGTCTACGGGTTGGCTTTCCACTTCTCTTCATAGTGTACCGTGACACACAGACGTTTTTAATTTTAATAAGGTTTGTCCAATTTATTTTTTTTTCCTTTGGTTACTGTGTTCCGGGTGTATCTGAGAAACCAACATCTAATCAAAGGTCACAAAGATTTACATTTGTTTTCTTCTAAAAATGTTAAAGTTTTAGCCGTTACAGTTAGGTCTTCGATTAATCTTGAGCAAATTTTTATGCACAGTGTGAGGAAGGGGTCTAACTTTATTTTCATGTGACTATGCAGCTGACACAGTACTACCATTTGTTGAAAAGTCTATTCCCCACTAAATTGTCTTAGCACTTTTGTTAAGAATCAACTGACTGGGGGGGCCTTGGTGGCTCAGTTGGTCTGCCTTCCGCTTAGGTCATGAACCTGGGGTCCTGCGATTAAGCCCCACATGGGGGGGGGGTCCCCTGCTCAGCAGGGGGTCTGCTTTTCCCCCCTTCCTCTGTTCCTTCCCCAGCTCGAACTCGTGCCTGAGCTCTCTCAAATAAATAAATAAATAAATAAATAAAATCTTTTTTTTTTTTTTTTTTTTAATGATAGTCACAGAGAGAGAGAGAGAGGCAGAGACACAGGCGGAGGAAGAAGCAGGCTCCATGCACCGGGAGCCCGATGTGGGATTCGATCCCGGGTCTCCAGGATCGCGCCCTGGGCCAAAGGCAGGCGCCAAACCGCTGCGCCACCCAGGGATCCCAATAAATAAAATCTTTTTTTTTTTTTTCCAATAAATAAAATCTTTTTTTTTTTTTTTTTTAATTTTTATTTATTTATGATAATCACAGAGAGAGAGAGAGAGAGAGGCAGAGACATAGGCAGAGGGAGAAGCAGGCTCCATGCACCGGGAGCCCGACGTGGGACTCGATCCCGTGTCTCCAGGATCGCGCCCTGGGCTAAAGGCAGGCGCCAAACCGCTGCGCCACCCAGGGATCCCTCCAATAAATAAAATCTTAATAAAAAAAAAAAAATCAATTGACAGCTGTCCTAAAAAAAAAAAAAAAAAAAAAAAGTTTCTGTCCTTTAAAGAAAAGCAACTGTTTCAGCGCACAAGGAATATAAAGTGTTTCCTCGACTGGATAAGGAACATCTACCAAAAACCCTATAGCTACCATCACACTGAATGGTGAGAAACTGGAGGCTTGCCCACTAATATCAGTAATAATGCATGTTCCCTCTCATCACTCCTTCTCAACATCATACTGGAAGCCCTAGCTAATGTGATAAGGAAATAGGAAGTATATAGATCGGGAAGGAAGAAATAAGACTGCATTTATTCACAGATAACATGACTTGTTTACGTAGAAATTTGTAAAAGGCAACAAAAAACCCTGGAACTAAGGAAGGAGTATGATAAGGTTGTAGAATACAACATTAATACACAAAAATCCATGGTTTTCTTATATACCACCAACGAACAAGTGGAATTTGAAATTAAAAACATGTTTACATTAGCACCCCAGAAATGAAACTCCTAGGGATTAATCTAACAAAAGAAATACAAAGTCAACTTGAGGAAAACTACAAAACTCAAGTGTAGGGGCAGGACCCATGGACAGAAGGAGTTGCATCTTCTGCTGCCTGCTGCCAAAACGACAAAACCCTGATAAAAGAAATCAAGGAAGAGCTAATAAGTAAGCAGAGAGCTATTCCATGATCATGAATATGCAGACTCAACACTGTCAACATCAGTTCTTCCCAACTTGATCTATTCCTTCTTCCCCCCTAGGGGATAGGTTTAACTAATCCCAATCAAAATCCCAGCAAATTATTTTGAGGATCTTGGCGAACAGATTCTCAAGTGTAGGGAGGCAAAAGGCAAACAATAATCATCAACATATTGAAGGAGAACAACAAAGTCAGAGGACCGACGTATGTACTTGAAGCCCGACTATACAGCTACCGTCTAGGCAGTGTGGGACTGGTGACAGAACAGACACGTAAGTCAACAGACAGGACGGAGAGCCCAGAACCAGATACAGTTACCTATTTGTTCTTTGGCAAAGGAACAGGAGCAATACCATGCAGATAATACAGTCTTCAACAAATGGTGCTGGGCAAGCTGGACATCCGCACACGGAGAAATGAATTTACACACAGACCTTACGCCCTTTACAAAAATTAACTCAAAACGGATTATAGCTCTAAATGTAAACCTATAAAACCCCTAAAAGGTAACATAAGAGAACATGTTGGGTTTGGTGAAGACTTTTTAGATATAATACTAAAGGCATGATGTATGAAAGAAATAATTATAAGGTAAGCTTCATTAAAATAAAAAACGTCTCCTCTACCAAAGACACTATCAAGATAATGAGAAGACAAGTCACAGACCAAGACAAAGTATTTACAAGAGATGTATCTGAGAAAGGACCGCTATCCCAAAAATAGAAAAAAAAAAAAAAAAAAAAAACCAGGGATCCCTGGGTGGCGCAGAGGTTTGGCGCCTGCCTTTGGCCCAGGGCGCGATCCTGGAGACCCGGGATTGAGTCCCACGTCGGGCTCCCGGTGCATGGAGCCTGCTTCTCCCTCTGCCTGTGTCTCTGCATCTCTCTCTCTCTCTCTATGTGTGACTATCATAAATAAATAAAAATAAAAAAAAAAGGAAAGGAATACAATAAATTCAATAGTAGGAAAATGAACAACCCAATTTAAAATGGGCCAGGGACAATTTATTTTATTTATTTTATTTTATTCTTATTTTTTAAGATTTTATTTATTGACTTGGGAGACAGAGAGCAGCGACAGAGCATGAGCAGGGGAGGGGGGAGAGGGGGAGGGACAGGGAGAAGCAGAGTCCTTGCTGAGCAGGGACCCTGATGTGGGGCTCAATCCCAGGACCCCGGGACCATGACCTGAGCCAAAGGCAGATGCTTAACCAACTAAGCCAACCCAGGCGCCCCTGAGCTGAGCCATTTTTAATTTTTATTTATTTTTCAAGATTCTCAAACTCTCAACTCTGAGATCAAGAGCTGCATGCTCCACTGACTGAACCAGCCAGGTGCCCTTATCTTTCTTTTCCCCACTAAAGACTCTTATTTGTTTGTTTAAGATTTATTTATTTGAGAGAAATAAGAGTGCATGAGGGGCGACGGCAGAGGGAGAGGGAGAGAGGATCTCAAGCAGACTCCACGTTGAGCTTGGAGCCCGAGGCAGGGCTCGATTTCATTATCCCGAGATCATGACCTAAGCTGAAACCATGAGTTACATACTTAACTTACTGCACCACCCATGCACCCCTAAAGACCCATTTTAATTTTTATTAGTTTTTAAAGATTTTATTTATTCATTTGACAGAGTGAGAGAAAGCACAAGTGGGAGGGAGGAGCAGGCTCCCCAGTGAGCAGAGAGCCCAATGCAGGGCTGGATCCCAGGACTGCAGCACCACATCCCAAGCCAAAGGCAGACACCCAACCAACCGAGTCACCCAGGTGCCCCTAAAGAGAGGGAGAAGCAGACTCCCCACCGAGCAGGGAGCCCGGCGTGGGGCTTGAACTCATGGACCCTGAGATCAAGAGTCGCATGCTCTATCAACCGTGACCTGAGCTGAAGGCAGACAGTCAGCTGACTGAGCCACGCAGGTGCCCCCTGAGGTGCCTTTTAAAAATGGGTCTTTAGAGTCTCTGTGCTCAGCATGGAATATGCTTGAGATTTTATTCACTCACTCATGTTCAAGTAGAGCTGACACGCAGTATTACATTAGTTTCAGGTGTGCAACAGTGATCTGACAACTCTGTATGTTATGCTATGCTCACCACAAGTACAGCTACCATCTGACACCATACAATGCTATCACAGTGCCATCGATTCCTATACTCTCTCTGCTGTACGTAGTTTTAATTTTTTTTTTAAGATTTTATTTGTTTATTCATGAGACACACAGAGAGGGGCAGAGACATAGAGCAAGAAGCAGTCTCCTCGCAGCGACCTGATGCGGGACTCGATCCCCCGACTGGGATCACACCCTGCTCTGAAGGCAGATGCCCAACTGCTGAGCCACCTAGGCGATGCTGTAGTTTTAATTATTGCAATTAAATTTCAATTATTTCTTGTGGTCACTAATAATTTGGATTTACTTTTATTTTTATTTTTAAAGATTTTATTTATTAATATCGTGAGAGAAACTGAGAGAGAGGGAGGCAGATGCTTAACTGCTGAGCCACCCTGGCGTCCCTGCATTTACGTCTAATTAGTCAATTAATTAATTAATCTTTATTTAAAAGATTTTATTTATTCATCACACACACACACACACACACACACACACACACAGGCAGAGACACAGGCAGAGAGAGAAGTAGGCTCCATGCAGGGAGCCCGATCGGGGACTGGATCCCGTGTCTTCGGGATTGTGCCCTGGGCTGAAGGCGCTAAACCGCTGAGCCACCAGGGCTGCCCTGCATTTATTTTTAAAGCCATGTTCTAAAAAGTATGCCTTAGCAACTGCGTACTATAATAAAATAATGAATTTAAAGTCCTCAAAGTAAGTAATTCATTTTATCCCTGCCCACACATGTGAATGGTTTTTTTTTTTTTTTTTATTTAATTTATTTATGATAGTCACAGAGAGACAGAGAGAGAGGCAGAGACACAGGCAGAGGGAGAAACAGGCTCTATGCACCGGGAGCCTGATGTGGGATTCGATCCCGGGTCTCCAGGATCGCGCCCTGGGCCAAAGGCAAGCGCCAAACCACTGCGCCACCCAGGGATCCCCCTGTGAATGGTTTATAATCTGATATGGACAGTATTTTTGCAAGTACCTAAGTCCTCAAAGTTGAAAGAGTTTTCAGGGACACCCGGGTGGCTCAGTGGTTGAGTGTCTGCCTTCAGCTCAGGGCGTGAAACTCGAGTCCCAGGATCGAGTCCTGCATTGGGCTCCCCACGGGGAGCCTGCTTCTCCCTCTGCCTGTGTGTCTGCCTGTCTCTGTGTTTCTCATGAACAGACACAATCTTAATAAACAAAAGGGTTATTTATCCTTTATGGTTATTTATTTAAGTAATCTCTACACTCAACATAGGGATTGAACTCATGACCCTGACATCAAGAATCATATGCTCTTCTGATTGAGCCAGCCTGGCACCCCTATAATATATATATATATTTTTAATAAGCTCTGTGGAGGCACCTGGTGGCTCACTGGTTTAGCATCTGCCTTTGGCTCTGGGTGTGATTCTGGCTGGGATGGAATCCTGTAGTAGGCTCCCTGCAGGGAGTCTGCTTCTCCCTCTGCCTATGTCTCTGTCTCTCACAAATAAATAAATAAAATCTTAAAAAAAAATAAAGTAAGCTCTGTGTTCAATGTGGGGCTTGAACTGAGGGATCCTGAGATCCCTCAAGAGTTGCATGCTCTACCAACTAAGCCAGCCAGGTCCCCAAGGGTTATTTATAATTTGATAAGGAATGAAAAACCGGTATAAAGCACCACTGATCACATGGGAATTTTCTGTACAATATATCGATTCATAAATTAACAATGAGTTTAGAATATCTTTTTTTTTTTTCCCCTAAAGATTTTATTTATTTATTTGTGAGAGAGCACAAGCTGGGGGAGAGGCAGAGGGAGAGGGAGAAGCAGGCTTCCCACTGAGCAGGGAGGGAGCCTGACATGTGGTTTGATCCAAGGACCTGGAATCATGACCTGAGCCAAAGGCAGACGCTTAATGGACTGAGCCACCCAGGTGCCCTGAACTTAGAATATCTGGGCCACTACATTTTCAGCGCTTTAAAGATGCTTCTGTGTAACATTGTTTTGATTAGTAAGAGTTTTAATCTTGCTCACAGACTTCCAAAGGGAAATGTGACTTGCCTTAAAATAAAACATATCCTGGTTTCATAGCTCTCTCACCTTCAATAGAGAGCTTAGGAATCCTTCAGCTATATAGACTGTTATTTGGAGGTTTACTTTTTGTTTTGTCGGCATTTTAACTGAATGAATATACCAAGTTAACAAAAACGAAAAAGTTCTAGATTATACCATGTGATAAGTTTATAGAGGAGACTTATGTGGGGTTCAATGACCAACAATTTATAAAAGGAGAACAAAAATTCACACTTGAAAATAAAATTTAAAAGATAATCATTAATAATCTTAAGTCTAACAACCTCTAAAGAGATGGATTTTTGTAAAACAATGAAGAATCAAATTACCTTAGCAGCTTGAGATTCTCTTAAGTAATATTTTAAAAGGTCGGAAAGCTTGAGGTCCTCATCGGCAGACACTCGTGCTTCTATTTTCTGACAAAGGGGGAAAAATTAGGCATTTAATTAGCACATGTTCTACAGCCAATGTTTTCTTTAACTACCATAAAAAATTTAAAGTAATAAATAACCAGAGTATCCATTCTTATTCCACCTGAGGTTCCCTGCCTTCCCCTTTCCGCTAGCCTATTCCTTTTCTTTGTGACTCTGACAAAAAATGAACAGAAAAAAGAACGAGATCAGATAAGATGACTGAAATTACGGAAGGACTCTATATTTGACTCAAGTTCTTGGCTATGACTTCTAATATCTTTCGGTATGACTTGTATTTCTCTCTTGTTACACTATTTCAATGATGTGGACACATGATTTTAAAGTGATGAAGGCTGGGACGCCTGGGTGGCTCAGTAGGTTAAACGTCCAACTCGATTTCAGCTCAGGTCATGATCTCAGGATTGTGAGATCAAGCCCGAGTTGGGCTCCATGCTGCGTGTGTAGCCCGCCTAAGATTCTCTCTACCCCTCCCTTTACCACTCCCCCTGCCCTTAAAAAAAATAAAGTGATAAAGGCTGACAATGGAAGACTAGGTCATTCAAAGCAGCCTTCCTACTGAGAACAACCAGAAACATAGTCAAAACATTAACAAAATGTGCCAGCAGCCACCAAGGAGTAATAAAAAGATGTGGATAGTTTGAGGCAGACTGAAATGATGAAACTAGTCAATTTAGTGTGGAGAGACAGACAAAAAAAAAAAAAAAAAAGTACTGTGTCAATCAAATACAATATAGGGACCTTGTTTGAATCCTAACTCAAACGAATTCCACTGTAAAAAGCCATCCTAGGCAACTGGGATCGTCTACATACTGAATATTTGATGATATTAAAGGGAATCATAGATAATTGTATTGAGTATATTAAAATTAATTCTTTTTAAAAATTCTTATCTTTTTAAAAAAGAGATATGCACAAAGGGCAGAAGAAATGAATATGGGCCTTTTGGGGGAAAAGTACTTTTTATTTTATTTTTTTGATTTTTTTAAAAACTTCTTTTTTTTTTTTTTTTTTATGATAGTAACAGAGAGAGAGAGAGAGAGGGGCAGAGACACAGGCAGAGGGAGAAGCAGGCTCCATGCACTGGGAGCCCGATATGGGATTTGATCCCGGGTCTCCAGGATCACGCCCTGGGCCAAAGACAGGCGCTAAACCACTGCACCACCCAGGGATCCCCGAGAAGTACTTTTTAAAAGAAATATTTTATTTACTTATTTTAGAGAGAGAGAGAGCTTGAGAAGGGGGAGAGGCAGAGAGAGAAAAAAATCTTAGGCAGACTCCATATTGAGTGCGGACCCAGACTCGGGCTCCAACTCACGACCCTGAGATCATGCCCTGAGCTGAAATCGGGAATCAGACGTTAAATGGCTGAGGTACCTAGTTGCCCCTTTGGGAAAAAGTACTTTAAGCAATGTAGAAAATGTTAACATTCAGGAAATCTGGGTGACACATAAACAGGGTTTCTTTGTACTTTTTTTTTTTTTTTTTTTAAGATTTTCTTCATTTGTGTGTGTGTGAGAGAGAAAGAGAGCATGGGAGTACAGGCAGAGGGGAGAAGCAGATTCCCCACGCAGCAGGGAGCCTGACATGGGGCTTGATCCCAGGACCCTGAGATATAATAGGAGTCGAAGGCAGATGCTTTACCACCTGAGCCACCCAGGCTCCCGTCTTTGTACTATTCTTGCAACTTTTTTGTAAGTCTGAAATTACTGTTGCAATAAAGTTATAATTTAAAAACCCTACGCATCCTGCAGAATAACTAAAACAAAAAAGATAGGGCAGCCCCCGTGGCACAGTGGTTTAGCGCCGCCTGCAGCTCAGGGCGTGATCCTGGAGACCCTGGATCGAGTCCTATGTCAGGCTCTCTGTATGATGCCTGCTTCTCCCACTGCCTGTGTCTCTGCCTCTCTGTCTCTATGAATAAATAAATAAAATCTTAAAAAAAAACTTAAAAAAATAAAACAAGAAAATAACAAATATTACAAGCCTGTTCAACAACCCAATGCTCACATTTCTTCTGGTGGGAATGTAAATTAGTAGAATCACTTTGGGAAACAGGGAAACGGTTTGGCACTATCTATGAAGGCTTTTCACATAGAGACTCTATGGCTCCTAGTTCTCCTGATTATACACACCCAACAGAAATACATATTTATTTTCAGCTGAAGATATGCAAGAATGGTCTTTGAGGAACTATTTTTTTAAAAAGATGTATTTATTTTTCATGACACACACACACACACACACACACACACACACACACACACACACAGAGGCAGAGACACAGGGAGAGGGAGAAGCAGGCTCCCCACGTGGAGCCCGATTGGGAACTTGATCCTAGATCCCAGGATCATGCCCTGAGCCAAAGGCAGAGGCTCAAGGGCTGAGCCACCCAGGCTTCCCAGAAGTACTATTTGTAAACAGCCACAAACTAGAAAGTATCCAAAATGCCTACCAACAGTAAAACAGAAGAATAAATTTACGTATGTTTTTGCAAAGGAAAGCTACATAGGAAGAATGAAGGAACTATATACACATGCAACAACATTGACGAATCTTATATAGGTAATGCTGAGTAATGAAATCAGACATAAAAGAATATATACCAGATAAAATACTTATATAAGATAGTGGTTACCCTTGCAGGAGGTGCTGACTCAGAAAGCAGCTCAAGGGATCCCTGGGTGGCCTGCCTTTGGCCCAGGGCGCGATCCTGGAGACCCAGGATCGAATCCCACATCAGGCTCCCGGTGCATGGAGCCTGCTTCTCCCTCTGCCTATGTCTCTGCCTCTCTCTCTCTCTCTCTGTGACTATCATAAATAAATAAAAAAAATTAAAAAAAAATAGAAAGCAGCTCAAGAGGAGCAAGGCATGTGAGTTGCTGGTAAATATTCTATTTTTTGATCTGAGTATTCATGATATGGGTGTGTTAAAATTTGTAAAATTTCACTGAGTTGTGTACTAGTACTACTTTTTTTTTAAAGATTTTATTTTTCATGAGAAATACACAGAGAGAGGCAGAGACATAGAGAGAGGGAGAAGCAGGCTCCTCACAGGGAGCCCGATGCGGTACTCAATCCCCAAACCTAGGATCACGCCCTGAACCCAAGACAGATCTCAATGCTGAGCCACTGAGGCGGTCCCGAGTTGTATACTTCTGATGTGTGCTCTTTCCTATATGTATAACATACTTCAATAAAAAGAAAAAACCTTGAAGCTTAAATTCCTTTATTTTTATTTTTTATGAAACATTCCTTTATAATACAGAAAAAACTTATTAAACTTCTTAATCTAACAGATAAATGCACAGACACAAAGTATATTCAAAACTGACTTAGATAAATCTAGGTAACATGTTAGATGGATGTTGTGTGCTTTAAATATGGTTCCTCTCCTTCCAATAAGATATGGGGTATATCTCCTTGAATCTGGGCTCTAAGATTGACCAATAAAGAAGTGATGCTGTCCCAGTTTCTAGGCCTTAATGAAAATAGCAATTTCTGCTTCCCATCTTTTGGGATGCTTGCTTTTGGAACCTACCCACCATATTGTGAGGAAACCTAAGCAGCAGTGTGGAAAGGCAACATGCAAATGTTGCAGCTAAGAGCCCTGGCTGAAGTCTCAGCTGATGGCCAGTATCACCCCCAACATCGGAGTAAAAGTCTTCAGAGGATCCCAGCCCCTGGCCTTCATATGTTCCCTGTTGAGGCCCCAAATATCATGCAGCAGAGGCAAGCCATCTTTGTTCTGTCTTTTCTGAATTCTTGACCCAAAGAACTCATTACCATAATAAAATGTTTTAAGCTACTGATTTTAGGATGGTTTGTTACACAGCAAATAAGACCACCACAAAAACACTAAAAAAGAAATGAAGATTGTGGTGGGTATGGCAATGTGCCACCTAGATATCCTTCAAGAGAAACTGCTTGCTGCAAGGAGCATAGATGGTTCAGAGTCCCAACCGCAATCTCTCTAGATTCAGAACAATATTCATTCCAAGGTTATGATGCATCCTCCCCTACCCACCTCAGCTGCAACCATGACAGAGCACAGGGGCAGTAATGTCAGCCCATTCTTGCCTGATGCAGTACTCCCTGTAATGATCAACTCTGGGTGACTTGGACAAAACTTTCTTGGGACTACGCTACAGTCTGAAACTCTTCCTACCCAGTCCCCTCTTCCTCTGCTCTCTCCTTTCACAATATAGACCTGCATTATGTATGGTCTGAAGGCTCTTCCTATCTATCTTGCTCCTTCCTCTTTGTTATTCTCAAGAAGTCTCTTGCACATCTAATTCCATTTGGTATCTGCTTGCACATCTACTGACATATAAAGCTATTTTGTGATAAATCCCTGTTCTTTTGATGTAAATGCATAGAAAAACAACTATATCTTCCCAGAAAATGCTCACTGGTACAAATACCAAAAGCAGAATAATGGACCCCAGTATAACAACATTTATGTATTTAATGACTCTTTCCTTTGTGAGAAAATATCTCCTTTCCTTTCCTTGTCTTCACCACACATTACTCAACTGACAAAGTCATGCTGAAATCTGATTTATACAATGGACTAGCCACCTCCACCTCAGTTTCGTACGCTTAAACATTTTCATTATTCCATCAACTTTATCAAAAGTGTTTAAATATTACTGTGTCTAAGACTGATCCCTGAAAAAATATGTCAACATTAAATTATTATTACTATGAATTAAACTTTTCTGCAGTTGTGTATTTGTCTTGTATTGGTACAACTCATTCTTATTTCTTAAAAGATTTTATTTAGGGCAGCCCGGGTGGCTCAGCGGTTTAGCGCCACCTTCAGCCCAGGGCGTGATCCTGGAGACCCAGGATCGAGTCCCACGTCTGGCTCCCTGCATGGAGCCTGTTTCTCCCTCTGCCTGTGTCTCTGCCTCCCTCTCTCTCTGTCATGAATAAATAAAATCTTAAAAAAAAAAAAAAAAAGATTTTATTTATTTGAGAGAGAGCGAGAGATTGAGAGGCAGAAGAGGAAGCAGGCTTCCTGATGAGTCCAAAGCTACAAGGAGCTGGATCCTGAGACTCTAGGATTGTGACCTGAGTTGAAGGCAGATGCTTAACTGACTGAGCCACCCAGGTGCCCCAATACAACTAATTTTTCAAAAAAGATTTATTTATTTGAGAGAGAGAGAGAGAGAGAGAGAGAGAGAACGAGTGGGGTGAGGGGCAGAGGAAGAAGTAGACTCCCACTGAGTAGGGAGCCTGATGCAGAACTTGATCCTGGAACTCTGGGATCATGACCTAAGCTGAAGGCAGACACTCAACCGACTGAGCCATCCAGGCATCCAATACAACTCATTTTTAAACCAGTGTCATGGGGAATCAAAAGCAGTATCATCTTGGTAAAATTAAAATGAATCTAAGACTTTCTTCTAGCTTACAAAGCCCCAGGAAAAGATCATTCTTCATAAAACTAAACACAGCTATAAAATGAACATGTTCTCTGATCAAGGATATGAATTTTTATACAAATACCAAAAGGCCGTAACAAAAAAAGAAATTGAAAGAAAAAAAAAGTCAAATTTTCAAATCTAAATCTGTCTCTTCATCCTTCTGAAGTATATCACTCATCTTTCTCAATAAAGTTAAACGCAACCACAACAGGTTACACACATGACTGTATGCAAAGATTTAGACTCTCAAAGGTTACTGATAGTACTTACTCTTGTTTTATCAAACAGTTCTGAAACTTTGAGAAAAAACCTGGAAGGGAAAAATATTTCATCAGAAGTCACCTTTGAAATGATTTTTCATTTCAAATGTTCAGAGCAATATGCCTCTAAAACCGTATTAATAATGAACTTTCTTATTTCATTATAGTATTATTTGATGATCTTGTTTACTGCAGACTTCATTTTAGTTCAACATCTCTGTACTTCCACCTAATGGGAAAATCTTCTCATTTCAGGTAACAGTCTAAACCATTTATTTATTTATTTAATATACATTAAAAAAAAAAAAATACATTTTCAAAGTAATCTCTACACCCAGCATGGGGCTCAAACTCACAACCTCGAGATCAAGAGTCACAGGATCCCCTGACTGAGCCAGCCAGGTACCCCTAAGCCATGCATTAAAATTAAAAAAAATTTTTCTTATATTCTTCAGCAGTATGCCACATAATACTAAATAAAGCCTGTATCTTCAAAATTACTACAGAAGTAAAGAACAATCAGATCCAAAGAGGCTGATATTCACTTTTAACTAAATAGCCTATCTCTCAAAGGCTGACACCAACTAAAAAATGTCCCAATGTAGAACTATTAAGAGGGTATTGTGTAAATTAATACATAATTTATTGGTGACTGGATTAGGGCAAGTACTACTGAAAGTTAAAATACTATTTTATTAACTTTGTTTTACTAAAAAGAACTTGCTCTGACAGGTTTATGTCCAATAACTCATGGCAACGTTGACTTTTTTCTCTTATCAAAGACTTAAGAACTAACTCTTTGGGAAGGTAGCATGTTAATCAATGTAAGCTACATATAGAATCTTGTTTTGCTGAAAAACTTGGATCTTACATATCTGCTAAGACAGAATATACCAGAAAAAAGTTCAAGGATGTGGTTTAGAAAAAGGCATAAACTATGAGAATAGTTTTGCCACTTAAAATTGAAAAAAAAAAAAAAAGTTTGGATTATTTTTCAGTGAAGAGTTGGGTTTAAACAATATTATAGGAACTAAAATTAACTGGTTAGATTAATATGAAAAACTAGTATAAAATAAATAAAGGACAGCTGCGTAAGCAAATATCCAAAGAGTGTTTCTATACTAACATGTGTAATACCTTCCCATCAGGTTACTCTAGGACTGCCCTAAGATTCATTAAACTTATTTATTTATTTTTTCATTAAACTTATAAACTAGAATAACCAGCCTCTTTAAAAAGTATAAACTGATAGCATATTTTACTTTAAAAGTCAATTTGGCCTCCAAAGAAATACATACATATATATCCTGTATATTCCAATTCTAAAACATTTATTTATAATAAACTTCAAAACCTAAGAACATTTTGATATGAATTCCCTTCCTGTTCCTTATACACATGTATCAGCAAATTTTCATCAAATAAAACTTTGTAAATGTTAAAATTACATATATTAAAGTCAATTTTTACTTTTCAGATTTAAAATAAAAGAAAGAAATGGTAGAGAAAAAAAAGACACTGATCCAAGTTTATAAGAAGCTCCTTATTACTGATGTATTTTGAAGAAGATATTCTAAATGCCTCTTGGGTCAAATATTGTGTGCCCAGGCTGCCAACAAAATTTTCACTTAATGTTTTAAATCAAAATCCTTACTTGCATATATCTGTAGAATCCTGAGTTCCTAAAGCATATAATGAAGAACCAATTCTATTGTAATCATCTGCAGCACCTATGGAAAAAAATTTTTAGACCGATTTATTCGATGATTCAAAAATACTTATTGAGCACCTACCTGCCAAAAAATGTGTATGTAGTATGAGATACCTCAAGTCTGGTGAAGGAAATGACAATAGCTATAATAAAATTTGATGAGTATTATTTATTTTAATTAAAGATTTTTATTTATTCATTTGACAGAGAGAGTGAGTACAAGCAAGGGGAGAAGCAGGTAGAGGGAGAGGGAGAAGCAGGCTCCTTACTGAGCAGGGAGCCCAATGTGGTGCTTGATTCCAGGACCCTGGGATCATGACCTGAGCTGAAGGCAGACTAAGCCACCCAGGTGCCCCAGATGAATATTATATTAGAAGTAGGAACAAACTACTTTGGGAGCAGGGGAAACAGATTCCACCTAAGTTAGGGAAAGATTTATAGACATTATTGAGTGAGTCAGAAATTATAGGAGAAGCAAATCTTTGCAGGCAAAAGGGAAGGGGAGAGCATGGACAAAGGCCAATGAGATATAAAAGAGCACAGTATATTTAGACAGCCTTCTAAGAAGAAGGCATTAGAGGGTACAAAGGGGAAAGGATAGAGTTGAAGATGGAAAAATAGGGATGCCTGGGTGGCTCGGCAGTTGAGTGTCTGTCTTTGGCTCAGGGCATGTTTCCGGGGTCCTGGGATCAAGTCCCACGTCGGGCTCCCTGCATGGAGCCTGCTTCTCCCTGTGCCTGTATCTCTGCCTCTCATGAATGAATAAATAAAATCTTAAAAAAAAAAAAGATGGAAAAATAAACGAATTGTCTTAGGGGGAGGAAAACGGGTTTTTGTAAGACACGATAAAGTTTGGATTTGATCTTATAGGAATGGGTGTCATTAAACATTTAAAAATAACAGTAGTGGTAAAATCAACTTGTTAAGGATTTTAGATAAAAAATTCTGCCGTCTGGAATAAAGTCTAGAAATGGAGGGACACAGAAGGCAACTGGAAATGTGTTGTGTCAGACACTGATGGTCAGGATCAAGATAGCAAAAACAGTGACAGCAGAGAGAAACAACAAATAGGTAGGATTTACAAACAGGAAACCTGAGGTAGGAAGGAAAATTATGGAGCTTGAAAAGCTAGATGAATGGTGGCAGCACCATTATCCTTGGGTACTAGGAAACAAAGTATTCAACTTCAGCACAATACTTTTCCTAGAGCTCACCCCAGAGGACAACTTGTTGAGAAAACAGCACTCATTTCAGAAAAAGGATAGGATAGTTCAATGGTTAAGAGCATGGACCTGGAACAAAACTGTTTAGGGTTCAATTCCAATTTACCGCAGTTCAATCCCAATCTACGCAACCTTGAGCTTTTCACTTAACCTGCATATGCCTCACTTTCCTCATCTGGAAATGGGGATAATGGTACCAGGTCCATGTAATTACTTGGACTAAATGAGTTAATAAATGTTACTATATACCTGGCACATAGCAAGTATAGTGTTATACAAATGTTGGCTATTTTTTTTTTTAAAGATTTTATTCATTTATTTACTCATGAGAGACAGAGAGAGAGAGGTAGACATAGGCAGAGGAAGAAGCAGGCTCCATGCAGGAAGCCCAGTGTGGGACTCGATCCCAGGACTCTGGGATCACGCCCTGATCCAAAGGCAGACACTCAACCGCTGAGCCACCCAGGCGTCCAATGTTTGCTATTATTAATGAAATCTGAGACATGTCTACTTTGTATGGAAATTTCCATTTATGCCAGTAGTATCTTTACAGGATTTTAATGTGTTTATTCTCTAACAAAACAGTAATCTTATGCTGTACAAAGTTACATTCAACAAATAAAGCTGAAATTTGGTGACTCTATTTACTCTTTTTAATTATTCAAAAACAGATCTATCTTGATATTTTTCAAAGAAAAAAAAATTTAAAGTAGGCGCTATACCCAAAACAGGGCTCAAACTCGCAACCCTGAGATCAAGAGTTTCATGCTCTACCCAAGTAAGCCAGCCAGTGCCTCAATAAAGAAACTGAATACAGGGATCCCTGGGTGGCGCAGCTGTTTAGCGCCTGCCTTTGGCCCAGGGCGCGATCCTGGAGACCCGGGATCAAATCCCACGTCGGGCTCCCGGTGCATGGAGCCTGCTTCTCCCTCTGCCTATGTCTCTGCCTCTCTCTCTCACTGTGTGCCTATCATAAATTAAAAAAAAAAAAAAAAAACTGAATACAAACTTCAGATCTGATTGGTAAACTGTATATGTAAGACTGTTCACTATAATCCTAAAAGTTAAAAAAAAACACTTAAAAAATCTCACAAAGGGTGAAAATTAATAAGACAGGAAACAACAAATGTTGGAGAGGATGTGGAGAAAGGGGAATCCTCTTGCACTGTTGGTGGGAATGTGAACTGGTACAGCCACCCTGGAAAACTGTGTGGAGGTTCCTCAAAGAGTTAAAAATAGAACTGACCTACAACCCAGCAATTGCACTGCTGGGGATTTATGCCAAAGATACAGAGGCAGTGAAAGGGCAGGACACCTGCACCCCAATGTTTACAGCAGCAATATCTACAATAGCCAAACTGTGGAAGGAGCTTCAGTGTCCATTGAAAGATGAATGGATAAAGATGTGGTGTACGTATACAATGGAATATTACTCAGCCATTAGAAATGACAAATACCCATCATTTGCTTCAATGTGGATGGAACTGGAGGGTATTATGCTGAGTGAAGTCAATCGGAGGAAGACAAACATTATATGGTCTCATTCATTTGGGGAATATAAAAAGTAGTGAAAGGGATTATAGGGGAAAGGAGAGAAAATGAGTGGGAAATATCAGTGAGGGTGAAAGAACATGAGAGACTCCTAACTCTGGGAAAGGAACAAGGGGTGGTGGAAAGGGAGTTGGGCAGAGGGTTGGGGTGACTGGGTGACGGGCACTGAGGGGGGCACTTGATGGGATGAGCACTGGGTGTTATGCTATATGTTAGCAAATTGAACTCCAATAAAAATTATACAAAAAAAGTATGCTAATAACCAGACTACCTAATAAATAGCCTAACAATATTTGCTAAAAAAAAAAAAAAAATCTCACAAAGGTTGGTTGAAGCAGCAATCAACAATGATTTGTGTTTCACATCAAATACATTAATATTTTATACTTAAACTGACCCTGAAATTATTTTTTAAAGCAAGAAATTAAAAAAAAAATAATAAAGCAAGAAATTCCTGGATCCTAATGCTATCTGGCTCTGGCCCTAGTACTATATAACCTCCTTAGCTGTTTCAGCACGTGATTACAGAAAATAAGCAAATTGCCCTGATTTTATACATCACAGTGATGCTGAAGGCTTAATTTTTCATAGTTCAGATAGCAAGTTCATGCATCATAAAGAAATAAATTACTTTATAACTTTGTAAAATTGTATGTAATGTACTTGTATGTAGTAATTATAATTTTCTAAATAGGTTCATAATAGTCTTTCTTAAAAGCATTGTTCCATTTGGCCAAATAAATAAAGAAGAATTACTAATATTTTCTTCAGTTTCTTTTTCTTTTTCTTTTTTTTTTTTTAAAGATTTTATTTTTTTATTCATAGAGATGCGGGGGGGGGGGGGGGCAGAGACACAGGCAGAGGGAGAAGCAGGCTCCTTGCAGAGAGCCCGACGTGGGACTCGATCCCGCGGCTCCAGGATCACGCCCTGGGCTGCAGGCGGCGCTAAACCGCTGCGCCACTGGGGCTGCCCTCTTCAGTTTCTTAACAGATGATTCTCCACCTTTACAGTTCTCTATGTTTCCATGACATGAATATACACCTCTATTACAGGACTGATTACTGTATACCGTAGTTTTTTGCTTATCATGATTATTTCATCTGCAAAACTGGTGAACAGTTAAAAAACTGGTTATTTTTAAGACTTTATTTATTTGAGCGAAAGAGAATGAGCAGGGGAAGGTGCAGAGGGAGCAGACTCTTCACCAAGCAGGGAGCCTGACACAGGGCTTGATCCCAGGATCCCGGGATTATGACCTGAGCTGAAAGCAGATGCTTAACTGATTTGATTGAGCTACCCAAGTGCCCCTTTCACCTGCAAAATTATTATTTAATTTAAATTCAATTAATTAACAAATAGTATATTATTAGTTTCAGAGTAGAGTTCAGTGCTTCATCAGCTTTATTTAATACCCAGTGCTCATTACATTATATGCCCTCCTTAATGTCCATCACACAATTAACCCCATCCTCCACCCCTCTCCCCTCTAGCAACCCTCAGCTTGTTTCCTATGATTGAAGAGTCTCTTATGGTTTGTCTCCCTCTCTGATTTAGTCTTACTTTTCCCCTTCTCCCCTATGATCCTGTTTTATTTCTTTTATTTTTTTTGTTTTCTTAAATTCCACATGTGAGATCATATAATTGCCTTTCTCTGATTGACTTATTTTGCTTAGAATACGCTCTAGTTATATCCACATCATTGCAAATGGCAATATTTCATTTTTTGAAGGCTGAGTAGTATTCCATTGTATATGTTACCATACTTTTTTTTTTTTTAAGATCTTATTTATTCAGAGACACAGAGAGAGAGGCAGAGACACAGGCAGAGGGAGAAGCAGGCTCCCCATGGGGAGCCCGATGTGGGACTCAATCCAGAAACTCCAGGATCACAACCTGAGCTGAAGGCAGAAGCTCAACCGCTGAGCCACCTAGGCACCCAATTACCACACCTTCTTAATCCATTTATCTGTCAATGGACATCTGGGCTCATTCCATAGTTTGGCTATTGTGGGCACTGCTGCTATAAACATTGGGGTGCACGTGCCCCTCCAGATCACTACATTTGTATTCTTTGGGTAAATATTTAGTAGCGCAACTGCTGGGTCATTTGGTACCTCTATTTTCAATTTTTTGAGGACCCTCCACATAGTGTGTTACTGACTGCACCAGTTAGCATTCCCACCAACCGTGTAAGACGGTTCCCCTTTCTCAGCATCCTCACCAACATCTGTTGTTTCCTGTCTTGTTAATTTTAGCCATTCTGACCTCAATGCAAAATTATTAACTCCTTAAGGGCAAAGACTGTACTTTCTTCATCTTGAAATTTGAGATATGCCAAAGTTTATGAGCTAAATAACTTTAAAGAATTTTTAAATTTTTTTTTTAATTTTATTTATTTATGATAGGCACACAGTGAGAGAGAGAGAGAGAGGCAGAGACACAGGCAGAGGGAGAAGCAGGCTCCATGCACCGGGAGCCTGATGTGGGATTCGATCCCGGGTCTCCAGGATCGCGCCCTGGGCCAAAGGCAGGCGCTAAACCGCTGCGCCACCCAGGGATCCCAAG
This sequence comes from Vulpes vulpes, assembly GCF_048418805.1. NCBI lineage: Eukaryota > Metazoa > Chordata > Mammalia > Carnivora > Canidae > Vulpes > Vulpes vulpes. Next base: position 74,644,156 of record NC_132785.1, read on the forward strand.
AATTTTAATTTTTTTTTTTAAATTTTTTTTTAAATTTTTTATTTATTTATGATAGTCACAGAGAGAGAGAGAGGCAGAGACACAGGCGGAGGGAGAAGCAGGCTCCATGCACCGGGAGTCTGATGTGGGATTCGATCCCGGGTCTCCAGGATCGCGCCCTGGGCTAAAGGCAGGCGCTAAACCGCTGCGCCACCCAGGGATCCCAAGAATTTTAATTTTTTTTTAAAATTTTTTTTTTAAATTTTTTATTTATTTATGATAGTCACAGAGAGAGAGAGAGGCAGAGACACAGGCGGAGGGAGAAGCAGGCTCCATGCACCGGGAGCCTGATGTGGGATTCGATCCCGGGTCTCCAGGATCGCGCCCTGGGCCAAAGGCAGGCGCCAAACCGCTGCGCCACCCAGGGATCCCTCAAGAATTTTTAAATAATCAAATCTAAACTTGAGAATATTCCTAATTATTACAACTTACATTGTATATACCATTTCATATTTAGAAAGTTTTTCTTTCTTGAGAGGGTACAGGGGAGGCCTGTGGGCTTGGGCCTGGTCCAGCTGCTACAGTGTGGAGTTCTCCAGGAAGGTAAAGAGGATACAGCTGGAACCCTGCAGGGTACTACTCAGTGTGACTGGGTGTGTAGGGGACAAAGTGCAGGTCTTGATGGAGGGGCATGGAGATGATGGGCTGGGACAAAGTAGCTCTTAAGAGAGGAGTAAAAGTATGAGATACTTTATCCTTAATGTCATTTTATTTTTTTATTATTATTTAAATTATTTATTTATTTATTTGAGAAAGAGGAAGGAATTCAAGCTTCCCACACCTTTATAGTTCTTGATTACTGAACATGCAAGTATACATAACTAATTTATTAAAAGAAATCTGCAAAGTGCAAAGATATAAAAAAAACTCTGGGTGGCTCAATTGGTTCTGTGTCTGACTCTTGATTTTGGCTTGGGTCTTGATCCCGGGTTGTGAGATCAAGCCCTGTGACTAGCTCTGCACTGGGCAAGGAACTTGCTTAAGATTCTCTCTTTCCTAGAGACGCCTGGGTGGCTCAGTGGTTGAGCATCTGTCTTTGGCTCGGGGCATGATCTCCGGGTCCCGGGATCAAGTTCCACATTGGGCTCCCGGCATGGAGCCTGCTTCTCCCTGTCTGTGTCTTTGCCTCTCTGTGTCTTTCACGAATAAATAAATAAAAATCCCTAAAAAAAAAAAAGACTATCTCTTTCCCTTCCCCTTGCCCCTCCCCTTCTAAGATAAATAAATCTTTAAAATACTAATAAATCTTAATCCTCCCAAAAGAATGACACAAGAACAAAAGTTACCAAGCCAGAGGCTTTATTTCCTCCTTTCTGTGATAGCATGTAACAATACTCCAAGATGGAGGTTCTTACTTCTAGGTACCAACTGAATTGTCTCTGCATCAGAGGTTCTGAAACTTATATAGGGACGCCTGGGTGGCTCAGCAGTTGAGTGTCTATCTTCGGCTCAGCGTGTGATCCCGGGATCCAGGATCGAGTCCCACATCGGGCTCCTTGAAGGGATCCTGCTTCTTCCTCTCTCTGCCTATGTCTTTGCGTCTCTCTCTCTCTGTGTCTCTCATGAATAAATAAATAAAATCTCTTAGGGAGAGAGAGAAGCAGGCTCCACGCAAGGGGCCCAATGTGGGACTTGATCCTCAGACTGGGATCATGCCCTGAGCTGAACTCAACCACTGAGCCACCCAGGTGTCCCTACAAGTAATAGTTTAATAGTTGCACTGGGTAATCTAAAACCATTATCAATGAACTTTTGAACTCTATTACATTTATTATTTTTATTTATTTTTAATTTTTATTTTTTAAAAGTTTTATTTATTGGAGAAAGAGTGTGAGAGAGTGCACAAGCAGGGGGAAGGGGCAGGAGAGGGAGAAGCAGGCTCCCTGCTGAGCAGGGAGATTGATGCAGGGCTCTATCCCAGGACACTGGGATCATGACCAGAGCTGATGGCAGATGCTTAAATGACTGAGCCACCCAGGGGTGGGTATGTATGTATGTATGTATGTATGTATCTATCTATCATCTATCTAAAAGATTTTATTCATTTATTCATGAGAGACACAGAGAGAGAGAGAGAGAGAGAGAGAGAGAGACACACACACACACACACAGGGACACAGGCAGAGGGAGAAGCAGGCTCCATGCAAGGAGCCTGACGTGGAACTGGATCCCCGGACTCCAGGATCACGCCCTGGGCCAAAGGTAGGCGCCAAACCGCTGAGCCACCCAGGTATCCCCTATCCCTATTTATTTTTTAAAAGATTTCATTTATTTATCTGACAGAGGTCATGGCCGGGGGTGGGGGGGGGTGGGGAGGGCGGAGAGGAGAAGGTCAGAGGGAGAGCCCAATAAGGCTCCATCCCAGGACCCTGAGATTATGACCTGAGCTGAAATCAAGAGTTGGCCGCTTAACCAATTAAGCCACCCAGGTGCTCCTGAACTTTACTACATTTAAACTCCTTTGGTATAAGTAATATTTATCCTAAGAACATAAGGTTGGTTTAACATTTGAAAATCAATCAATACAATTAACCATACTGTAGACTAAAAAGGAAAAATGGTATGATTATCTCAACACTGTAGTTGCAAAAAGAGCGTATGATAAAAATCCAACATTTATTCCTAACTTAAAACAAAACAAAGCAAAACAAAACAAAAACCCTCTCAGAAAACTAGTAATTTATGAGAATTTTCTCAATTTGATAAAAAGCATCCAGGAAAAACCTATACCAAACGCTGCAATTAATGGTTTAAGAATGAATACCTTCCTTATAAGTTAAGAAACAAGGCAAAGATGCTTGCTCTTACCACTTCCATCCACACTGTACTGGAGCTACAGGTACAGCGTTAGTACAATGGGGCAAAGAAAAGAAATAAGTGGAATTTAAATTGGAAAGAAGTATAATTTTTAAAAAAGATTTTATTTATTTATTCATGAGAGACAGAGAGAGAGAGGCAGAGACACAAGCAGAGGGAGAAGTAGTCTCCATGCAGGAAGCCCGATGTGGGACTTGATCCAAGGACCCCAGGATCACGCCCAAACCAAAGGCAGACGCTTAAACGCTGAGCCAACCAGGGGTCCCTATAATTGTTTTTATTAGCAGATAATCATCTATGCAGAAAATCCTAAGGAATCTACAAAATAGGAATCTACTGGAACCAATTAGTGAGTTAATTTAGTAAGACTGCAAGATTTAAGATCAATATAGAAAATACACTTCATTTCTACATATTAGAAAAGAACAACTGGAAATCGAAATGCAAAAATTACATCATCTACAACAGCATCAAAAAAATAACTAGGGCCCAATCTAACTAAAAGTGTGTAAGATCTGTACAATGAAAGCTATAAAACATCGCTGAGAGAATTTAAGGAAGACCTAACTAAATGGAAAAATAAACTATATTAATGTATCAGAAGACTCAATATTGTTAAGATGTCAACCCTCCCCAAATCGAACTACTGATTCTACACAATCCAGATCAAAATCCCAGACACTGGGCACCTGGGTGGCTCAGTGGTTGAACATCTGCCTTTGGCTCAGGGTGTGATCCCAGGGTCCTGGGATCCAGTCACACATCAGCCTCCCTGCAGGAGCCTGCTTCTCCCTCTGCCTATGTCTCTGCCTCTCTCTGTGTCTCATGAATAAATAAATGAAATCTTAAAAAAAAAAAAAAAAAAATCCCAGACATCATTTTTGTAGAAAGTGACAAGTTGATTCTAAAATTCACATTTTAATGTAAATGTGAAAATGTAAAGAGCCTAGAGAGGCCAAAACAACTCTGCTAAAGAAGAATAAAGCTAGAGGACTTATATAAGAAAAGATGTTCAACATCGATAGTCACTAGGAAAATGCAAATTAAAACCACAATGATACACCATTACTGACCTAGAATGGCTAAAATGAAAAACAGTGAGTATCCTTCCTGGAAAAGATGTGGAGCAACTGAAACTCTCATGCATGGCTGGTAGGAATATACAATGGTACAATCATTTCATTCTGGGAAAAAAGTTTGGCAGTTTTTTCAAAAGTTGATTATACACTTATCACTTGACCCAGCCACTCTACTTTTAGGTATTACCCAAAGAAACGAAAGCACATGTCCATACAAAGACTTACATATAAACGGTTCATGTCAGCTTTATTTAGAACAGTCTAAAGCTAACAATGATCCAAATGTCCACCAACAGCTGAATGGATAAACAATGGTATATCCATACAATAGAATAATACTCAGCAATAAAAATGAATGACCTCTTGATACACACAACATGAATGAATCTCAAAATAACTTTGTTGAATTTTTTTTTTAAAGATTTTATTTATTTGTTTGACAGAGGGAAAGAGAGTGAACGCGTGAGAGCACAAGCAGGGGGAATGGGAGAAGAAGTAGAGTCCTTACTAAGCAGGGAGCCAGATGTCGGGCTTGATCCCAGGACACTGGGATCACGATCTGAGCTGAAGGCAGACATTTAAACCAATGGAGCCACCTAAGCGCTCTAATTTTGTTGAATTTCAAAGCCAAATAATAAAGAGTATGTATAATATGATTCCATTTTTATAAAATTCTAGAAAATGCAAACTAATCTATAGAAATAGAAAGCCCATCAGTGGTTGCCTGGATACAGGCAAAATGGAGGGAATGTAAAGGGCTATATGGAAACTTTTGGTGGTGATGGATATGTTCACCACCTTGATCATAGTGATGATTTTACACATATGCCAAAACTTATCAAATTGTATACTTTGAACACTGCAGCTTACCAATATCAATTTATACCTCAATAACGCTGCTAAAAAAAAAACCATTAGTCTATTTTAAACTTTGAATCAATCTTTTACATACATGATTTTGCAAATCTTCCAAATGTTGACACACTTTATTATACATAAATAATATCAAAATACCACATTCATATATTATCATCAATCTCTTCAGACAAGTCTTTAATTATTGGGAAGCAAGTTCATGAGGATAGATAAAAGTTTTCCAAAATTCTAATTACTGCTGGAAAGCTGGACTTTTCTCATTGCCAACAAATACTGTCAGCTGTTTTCCTTAAAAACTGACAGGTTCACTTCATTTTTAAAGAAAATGTCTACCAAATAGTCAAATCATAATAATCATAGTTATTCATATAAACTATGAATTCATATAAACTATGAATAATCATAGTTTGTCAGTTGTTCCCTCAAGTTCTCTCAAAAGAAAAAAAAAAGCAGCTAATTCAGCTGCAACTTAATCACTAAAATGCTTTTCTAAAGAGAACCATCATACTTTAGTATGCAATCAAAGTGCTTTTTGCATACCTCCTATTTTATCATTCAGTATACAAAAAAGTGAACTCAAGGGAAGTAATTTATTAAAATTAATAATTTTTACTGCTTTATCAATGACATTCTTTTTCATTTTTTATTTTATTTATTTTTAAAAAAGATTTATTCATTCATTCATTTATTTATGAGAGAGAGAGAGAGAGAGAGAGAGAGAGAGAGGCAGAGACACAGGAGGAGGGAGAAGCAGGCTCCATGCCGGAGTCTGACATGGGACTCGATCCCAGGACTCCAGGATCGTGCCCTGGGCCAAAGGCAGGTGGTAAACCGCTGAGCCACCCAGGGATCCCCATGACATTCTTTTTTAAAAATATATTTTATTTATTCATTTAGGAGAGACACAAAGAGAGAGGCAGAGAGACAGGCAGAGGGAGAAGCAGGCTCCATGCAGGGGGCCCAAAGTGGGGCTTGATCCTGGGACTCCGGGATCATGCCCTGAGCCAAAGGCAGATGCTCAACCGCTGAGCCACCCAGGCATCCCTATCAATGATACTCTTAATTGAGCAAATTTTTCCTAACTGCAAACACACTGCGGGAAAGAATATAGTGACTATTAACACAATTTGGTGCCACTGCCCTTGATTTTGTGCTAAGGTACCAGTAATTTTATCCACCATGGCTTCTGCATTATCAGTGTAAATGTCAACATGGTGAAAAATACAAAAAGCATCATGGGTTATTATGAAAATAGTTTTGACCTCTCAGACTTGCTAAAAATAAAAAGAACCTGAGGGTCAAGACTTCATAGACCACAGTTTGAAAACCACTGTTCTACATCAAGACTTTTATAAACTATAACATAATAATTTTATAATTATTCCATTAAAAAAATGTAAGCTTTAACCACAGAGAAAAACCTTACTTTTGTGGGATCTTGTCATCCTATCAGATTTAGCAGATGCATCCTTAACTCGGTTATGATATTCTAAAAGGAATGTTCGTTCATGCTCAAAGAAATCATCTACATCCTATAGGATCAAAAGAAAATATAGTTTTTCACTTATTTGCTTTAGTATAATACATAAATCAATTTACCATTATAATAAAAAATAAAAGATCAGTAAAACAGCACAGCTATCCTCTAATAATCAGATGTTCTAATGATTTTACCAACAAGTTCAGACTTTATACAGACATGCATTCTATTTATCCAGGGAAAATCTGCAATGGTTCTGCAGTTGAAAGCTTAGAGCTCCCCATATAGTTTGTGTTCACATGTTATAGTCTGAAATGTGTTCTATTTGTGCTCTGTGTCTACAGTCCTGCCTCTTCAATACATTACTGTCAGAGGAGTAATTAATCAATTGCTTTTGAGAAGAAAAAAATTCGATAGACAAGTCCAAATCCATTTCTCTTGGTCTACTGTGTATTCTGTGAGCCATTCCTGAAGGTTGCCAGGCCTTTGTCATTATAGCCCTCTCTGACTGCTTTGGGGAAACATGGCAAAACTAGCTTTCTGGGAGAAATTATTATATTAACCACTGTCTTTAACTTTTTCTGAAACAAAAGTATACATTAAAAATAAAAATTATGAAAAATACTTTCCTCCTCTCTAAAAGGGCAATCATTTTTTGAAAAAGCACCAGCTGAAACAATGTAATTCAAGATCCACATCAACAGAACACAATAAAGAAAAGTCAGTACTGGCAAAATGTCCTTTAAAATCTTTAATTAATGTATACTTATTTTCTTAACTGTTAAAATGGGGATAAAATTCTCCAATTGGTAGAACTGAAGAGTAAATAAAATGTGGATTAACGAACACCACATTGTAAATGTTCAAAAATGTTACTACTTTACCAAAATCATAATCCATACAGTGGTTTACAGTTAACGCTAAGAAAAATGTTCAATATTAATGCATAAGAAGCACCAAAATGGAAGTGGAGTCCTTATTAGAAAGTAGCCATGAAAAAAAAAAAAAAAAAAAAAAGCAAGTAGCCACGGCACATGCATTGTCAACACACCAACTGACCTGTCTCTGAAAAAACAAAGTATAAATCAAATAAATACTACTTCCCACCTAAGTTTTACTGTTGATGTATCTATAAAAACAGGCAATGAAGACAAAACAGCATTATTTATCTCTTTCTTAGTATGTTTGATAATGTAATATAAACATTTTTCTTTCAATGTAAGAGTCTTCAGATAAATCAGTTCTTGTACCATTTTTTAGAACATCATTAAGAACAACTTAGGTGTTATTTAATTATTTTTTAATTTTAAATATGCCTTTTTATTTATTTGTAAGCTCTATGTCCAATATGGAGCTTGAATTCATGACCCTGATATCAAGTCGCATGTTCTACCGACTGAGCCAGCCAGGTGCCCCACAACAAGACTAAAACCTCAAAGGAGCCCTTCTAACTCCAGATCTGAAACCAAGTCTGCACCTAACATTTGCAAGGCCAAGGACAAGTGTACAACTGGAGGTAGCCCCTCTTTGTGCTCTATCCTGCAAGCTCTATAAGGAACCCAGAGAAACCTCATGTGCATGTAAACAGATATTCTATCTTGCACACTGATCTTCTCCCCTGTGCCCTCCGTCTCCTTAGCTATCCATGGTCACCTTGACCACCTATGAGTGCACACACTAGAGGATGAACTCAGGGAACAGACCCACAGAAGAGAAAGACTCAGAAGTAGGCTTCAGATTTGGGCAAGAAAATATGGGGTTCCAGATTCCTAAAGCATGTCTAGTTTGGAGGGAAGGGGTATGTGCTTCAGGTGGGCAAATCCCCTTGGACCTACAGACCTCTCACCTCTGGGAGAAGGAGGTTCTCTAAAGAGTGGAATCCAGGGGAGGGGTCCCAGATTTACAAGCCTAACCATTCTACTGTCCAAACTTCTCTTTTACTCTAATAAAGTCATCTGCACATCTGAAATCTCAATCTATCTTCTTAAAAGATAGATTCTCAAACCAATACCTCTGTTAATCAAATAAAATCTTACCTTTACTCCTGAAACAATTACTCCATCTGCTGATTTAACCATGTTCTTAAAGAAATCTTCAAGTTTCTCTTTCTTATTTTTTCCTCTCACACTCAGCTGAAAGAAAGGTAAACTTAAGTTGGCAATTTTTTAAGATTACAAGTTGGAAAGTAATGCCTCTTTTATTCTCTGACATCAAAATGGCAACCTCAAAAGGATCCTGGTTTTTAAACTTTAATAAAGTGGCTATTTCATCATGTATATCAGTGACCTTCAAACTTTAGGGCATTAAAGAAGAGGCTGGCTTCACTCCCAAAGATTCAGATTCAGGTGATCTACAATAATGCCTGGATATCTCAAATTTTATATGTGATAATTCCATTGCAAGCAGCCTTCTCATCATATAAATAGTTTTATATAAAGACAATTAAAATTTTATTATTTATTTTTAAAGATTTTATTTATCTATTCATGAGAGACACAGAGGCAGAGACACAGGCAGAGAGAGAAGCAGGCTCCCTGTGAGGAGCCCAATGCGAGACTTGATCCCAGGACCCCAGATCACGACCTGGGCCGAAGGCAGATGCTCAACCACTGAGCCACCCAGGTGCCTCCCGCCAGGAGTTCTTTTAAAGATGTAAAATTTACTGGAGTATAATACACCATCATATGATTCTGTAAAAGCTTTGAAAATAAATTCTGCAAGTTCTTCACTCTGAACTCATCCAAATATCTTGTCTTGTCCTGTTTTGGGGATCAGCAACTTATAGTATAAGAGACACAAAAGATGACTCTAAATGGCATGAATAGTTATCTAAGGCAAAAGTGAGAAGCAGCTAACTCTTGACTTTACCACTTGTTGCATCAGGGTGTCCCATAAAGGAACATCCCATCTAATTTCCAAATCTACTGCCATGGCTTCAATGTTCACCATTAGGTAAGTGATTCACAAATCATGATCACTGCCCCTAAACCCTTTCCTGAGCCTCAGATCCTATTTCCAATTGCCTATATATCATATCCTTTATATGAAGATTCTACTAAACTCACAACAGACTAAGACAGTATTCATTATAAACTTTTTTTTTTTAAGATTCTATTTATTTATTCATGAGAGACAGACAGAGACAGGGACAGAGAGAGAGAGAGAGAGAGAGAGAGAGAGAGGAAGAGAGAGAAGCAGGCTCCATGCAGGGAGCCCGATGTGGGACTCGATCCAGGACTCGATCCTGGGTCTCCAGGATCACACCCTGGGCTGAAGGCGGCGCTAAACCACTGAGCCACCCGGGCTGCCCCTATTCATTATTATCTAATCTACAAATGTTTCCTTTTCTTGGTTCCCTATTCATGATCCCTTCATCTAACCAGTCTCTCAGAGTCCCACATATTCCCTAAAACCCCACACCTCTTATTAAAAATATTGAAATAGGGGAATCCCTGGGTGGCTCAGCAGTTTAGCGCCTGGCTTTGGCCCAGGTGTGATCCTGGGGTCCCGGGATGGAGTCCCACATCAGGCTCCCTGCATGGAGCCTGCTTCTCCTTCTGCCTGTGTCTCTGCCTCTCTCTCTCCTCTGTCTTTCATGAATAAATAAATAAAATCTAAATAAACAAATAAATAAAAAAATAAAAAAATAGAAATAACTTGATGGGATGAGCCCTGGGTGTTATACTATATGTTGGCAAACTGAATTTATTTATTTTTAATTTTTTTTGGCAAACTGAATTTAAATTAAAAAATTTTTAAAAAGAAAAGTCTTGAAATAATCTACAACTTCTTTTTGTCACTCACAGCTCAAATTCTACCATCCAATGCCTGAAATCTCTTTCTTTCCCACTGTCCTAGTAAAAAATCTCATTATCTTCTGCCTAATTACTACACTGGACTACTAGTTAACATCTCTCATTTCCTCAGTCTACGCCATTTTGTTGATGATTTCCAAAATCAAATTTTGAGCATCTTCTTTATTCAATAACTTTACAGAGTTTCATAACATTCAGAGATGGAAAGCCTTAGCATGATATTCAAGACTTTCAACAATCTGGTTCAACTTACTTTTCCAACCACCACCCTACCCAACAGAACCTTATGTTCCAAATAGTTCTCAAAAGAAGCCCTGAGCTTTTAGGTTCCTCTGTAACTGAAATGGTATCAATGGTATCTCTCCTCCCACTAAAAATTCTATTCAAACATCATTAAACATCCAAATTAAAACACATCTCTTCACAAAACCCTTCCAAACTGCTTTATCTTTACGCCCCCCCCCAATACACCTTGGGTGTTTTTTTTTTTTTTTTTCCCTTGGGTGTTTTTTTAAACTGCACACAAACATATATATATATATATATATATATTTTTTTTTAAATTCATTCATGAAAGACACACAGAGAGAGAGGCAGAGACACAGGCAGAGGGAGAAGCAGGTTTCACGCAGGGAGCCCGACCTGGGACTCGATCCCGAGACTCCAGGATCACGCCCCGGGCAGAAGGCAGGCGCTAAATCGCTGAGCCACCCAGGGATTCCCTGCACTTTTAATATTAATTAAATCATTAATTCACTCATTAAATGAACAATTGCCGAATGTATATTACAATCATACACTGTGCTAGGTGTTCAGGATATAAAGATGACTATAAGGTGGTCCTTATTGCTTTTTTTTTTTTTTTAAAGACTGATTTATTTGAGAGGGCAAGCACGAGTCGGGGAAGAGGCAGAAGGAGAGAGAATCCCAAGTAGACTTCCCACTGAGCATGGAGCCCAATGTAGGGTTCAATCTCATGACCCTGAGACCAAGACTCGAGCCAAAGTCAAGATTTGGACACTCAACTGACTGAGCCAGCAGTGCCCAAAGGTGGTCCCTACTCTTAGAATAATTTATCTTTCAGAAGAGAGTATGGAGAAACATATGATTAAACATAGGGTGAGTAGTACAATGTTAGAGGAATCCATAGGGCACGAGGAGAACACCAAGGGAACTCAATACAAACTTAGGAGATGAGAAAGATGACTGGAGGTTGAATGAGCAGACAGGGGCTGTTTTCAATAATTCGGGCACCTAGGTGCCTCAGTCAGTTAAGCATCTGACTCTTGATTTTTGGCTCAGGTCATGATCTCAGGGTCAGGAAATAAGCCCCATTTTGGGCTCTGCACTGAGTGTGGAAACTGCTTAATTAAGATTCTCTCTCTCTCTTGACTCTTTTAACTATAGGGAATAAACTGAGGGCTGCTGGAGGGCGGTGGGTGGGAAGATGGGGTAACTGAGTGATGTGCATAAAGGAGGGCACCTGAACTAATAAGCACTGGGTGTTGTATGCAACTGACGAATCACTAAATCCCACCTCTGAAACTAATCACAGAATATATGCTAATTAAATTGAATTTAAAATAAAAAATAAAAAAAAAATTTTCTCTCTCCTCCCTCCGCCCCTCTTTGTGCACCTGCCTGTTCTCTCTCAAAACAAAGAACAGATACCAAAAATACCTTTAAAATAATCCAGTCAATGATAAAAGTCAGAACTAATCTTTACGTCTGATCATAGAAAGAAGTGGACACATTCCTAATATAGTAAGGGAGTATATCAGACAGGATTTGGGGTTTCCCTATTAGGAATAGGGACCAGGAAGAGCAATCAGTAATTTTTAGGGTTTATTTGTTTTTTTAAAGATTTTATTTATTTGAGAGAGAGAAAGAGTGAACAGGTGGAGGAGCAGAGGGAGAACAACAAGCAGACTTGATGCTGAGCACAGAGCCTGACATGGGGATTCAATCCTACGACCCTGAGGTCACAATCTGAGCTGAAATCAACAGTTTGATTGAATCAATCAATCAAACATTTAGGGATCTCTGGGTGGCTCAGTGGTTTAGCGCCTGCCTTTGGCCCAGGACGTGATCCTGGAGTCCTGGGATTGAGTCCCATGTCAGGCTCCTGGCATGGAGCCTGCTTCTCCCTCCTCCTGTGTCTCTACCTCTCTCTCTCTGTGTGTGTCTATCATAAATAAAGAAATAAATCTTAAAAAAAAAAAAAAAAAAAAAAAAGGTCAAACATTTCATCGACTGCACCACTCAGGCGCCTCACTATTGATTAACTGTTATATAATATTTGCAAAACACCTTGTCTCTTTAGAGTTTCTCCAAAACACCATATACTGATATTAAAAGGGTTTATAATGCACTGCACCATTATCTCTATTAAGCATATATTAGTTTGGGAGGAAGAAAAATAAATCTATGTTGATGGGAAAAAACTTATGAAACCCTAAGATTTCTGAAAGCTCTTTAGATAAAGCTCATCTAAACAATTAATAATCATTTACTTATCACCTTAACAAATACTCATTTGACATCTTAATTGTCAGCCACTATTCTAACGTACTAAGAATATAATGTTGAAGAATTAAAGTCTTCTTAGAGCTTACGTTTTTGGGATAGGAAGACAAATAAATATGTAAATTTTAAAAATAGAGATATATATGGAGTGCATGGGTGGTTCAGTTGGTTTAGTGCCTACCTCCTGATTTTGGCTCAGATCATGATCTCAGGGTCCTGGGACTGAGCCCTGAGACAAGATCTGCCCTCAGTGGGGACTCTGATGGAGGATTCTCTCCCTTTCCTTCTGCCCCTCCCCCCTGCTCACATCCACATCCACTTATGCTCTCTAAAATAAATAAATAAATCTTTAAAAAATATAGACCTAGAATTTCATATAGCACGAAGGGATTTGTCAATGGGATAAAATATGTGGAACATGAAACTCCTCTAGCACATATAGCCTTGAAATGATAATACCATGCCTCCCTGTATACCAACATGGCTCTACCAATTATTATTATTATTTTTAAAGGTTTTATTTATTTATTCATGAGAGACACACAGAGAGAAAGAGGGAGAGACACAGGCAGAAGGAGAAGCAGGCTCCATGCAGGGAGCCCGACATGGGACTCGATCCCGGGTCTACAGGATCAGGCTCTGGGCTGAAGGCAGCACTAAACCGCTGAGCCACCAGGGCTGCCCCAACTGCTGAGCTACCTGGGCTGCCCCTCTACCAATTATTTATTATTATTATTACTACTTTAAAGAGTTATCTATCTATCTATCTATCTATCTATCTATCTATCTATCTATCATCTATTTATGATAGAGAGAGAGAGAGGCAGAGACACAGGAGGAGGGAGAAGCAGGCTCCACGCCGGGAACCCGACGTGGGACTCGATCCCAGGAATCCAGGATCGCGCCCTGGGCCAAAGGCAGGTGCCAAACCGCTGAGCCACCCAGGGATCCCCTCTACCAATTATTATTAAGGTCCTGACCAAGACCACAAATAAGGTTGAGCAAAAACAAACACATAAAGGTAAAAAACTGATGAGAGCATTCTGTACCATGTGTTTTTTGGCAACCCTACTCATGATTTTTAGCTTCTTCTTTTTTTTTTTTAAGCTTCTTATAATTCATGATATAGCCAGCATTCTTTCTAATTCCTAGTTACAAATGATCATGGGCCAGTATCACATACTACATTTATGCTCGTGAAAGTACCCATGCTTAAGTGCTATGTTTCTGTGATCTTGAGTTACTTCATACCCTTCAAAAAAATATGTTCTACTGCTAGACTTAGGACATTCTATTGTCATTGTCCTGTCTATTAAGACCAAACCAGAAGAGCAAATTTATATATACAAAATTCTTTGATCTTAATGTTGACTTGTAAGCAAACTAGCACTATGACACATCTGTTTTTTGCTAAAATCATGAGTTAATCTTGTCATTCAAATATAAATCCCAAGATCTGTATGACCCACCTTTAAAAATTTTTTTGCTAGTACTATGAATGAAGAAACCTTAAAAGATCAATAGCATCAATATTTCTATTTCCACTATAACAAACTTTTCAGGCAGGGCTGGAAGGGAGATTAGGAGCAATCCCACTGAAGGAAGTCAGTTTTATTTTGTTTTGAATAAAGATTGTATTTATTTATTCATGAGAGACACACACAGAGGCAGAGACACAGACAGAGGGAGAAGCAGGCTCCTCACAGGGAGTCCAATGCGGGACTCGATCCCAGGATCAGATCATGCTCTAAGCTAAAGGCAGATGCTCAACCACCGAGCTACTCAGGCATCACAGGAGGTCAGTTAAACAGATCAAAAGTCAATGATTAACCCAAAAATAATCCAGAATTTGGGCAGCCCAGGTGGTTCAGTGGTTTAGTGTTGCCTTCAGCCCAGGGTGTGATCCTGGAGACCCAGGATCAAGTCCCGTGTCGGGCTCCCTGCATGGAGCTTGCTTCTCCCTCTGCCTGTGTCTCTGCCTCTCTCTCTGTGTGTGTCTCTCATGAATAAATAAATAAATAATCTTAAAAAGAAAAAAAAAGGTAATCTGGAATTCTTTAGCTCAAATACCTCCCCCTGGGATTTCCCATAAGGCTTCAGAGGACTTCAAAACTCAAATTTAAGAAAACAATCAAGTTGATAACCCTATTTCTTAAGAAGTTCACAATTCAGCATGAAAACCCATGTCCCATGGTAGTGACATGATTTACTCTCATTTCTTCAATGAATCTACTCAAGTTCTATTGAAATACTGTATTACCATAACAAAAGTGTCATTTTAAACTGCCTTGAAAACTAAGAACATTAGAAAAAGGGTCATCTAGCTATTCCCTGCCTTTTCTAGTAACTCTAAAAATAAACCTTGATCACTACTTTAATTAATACTCACATCTTGATTATATTCCAAGAAGACGTGGAAATTTAAATCTTTTCTCAAAATAGGATGTGCTGCCACACGACATAGGAACACTTCATGCATTGCAACAGTCTTCTTGAATATTGCCAAATATTCACTAGAAACAATACACAAAATTACAGGTAAAACACTGCACCAACTAGAAAATCATCTGTAACAATTTTTTTTTCAACAGATGCTCTGAATTATTCTAAATGCAAAATTAAAGATACAAAGATATAATCCATGTAAACAAAGATTTTAGTTGAACTGTTAATAAAATATGTAAAACCCAGCTCTGAAAAGGCTTCATGCTAGTTAATAGTATTTATTATACTTAAATGTTAATATTTTTAGGTTTTATGAACCTTTCTTTTTATGCAAGTTGATGTTAAAGGTGACTACTGGGGTGTTCGTTTTCAGCTCCAGAGAAAGTACACTAAGAATTATTTGATACAATCTTTGTAACTCAATTTCTAAATAATTACTGCATTTAAACACCTTTACATAAGAAAAAATTAAAACTCAAACCTCAGTAAACATATTTTCAACATTAATAATTATTTTTATCTAATGACCCCAAACACACAAGAAAAAAGCATACCACAGAGAGACTAATTTTTGTCATTACATTGAAAAACTGTGTTTAAAATATTTTAATATCAGTGAATCACAGCGATCATATTGTAATACATGTCAGTTTGAAAAAAGAAACACTCAAGGAAAAGGCCCAATATTCTTGCTTCAACTACGTGCAAGGAGGATAAATTTTACATACCAGCAAACCAGCAGGACCAATGTTGGGAGAAGTTTGATCTCTGTGAGGGTAGTCATTCAGTGAAGACAAAAAAGAAGGATGCAGAGGATGGAGGTAGCAGTAGAATAAACCCAAGGTTCTCTGTTATCCAACCCCTAACCAGACCACAAAAGAATCATGATCAGGGCCACTGGAAAACCACAGATTCTTTAATATTAATGTGCTCTGCTAATTTCCAGTTTTCAGTCTTATAACTATAAAAAGTATGTATCTCTACTCTCAGACTACTGCTTGCACCCAGCATGGATAAAAATCTTAAAGTATCTGTCACCTTACACTTTTGACAAAAAATATATACTTTGCTAATTTATCTTGTCAAATGAGCTATTAGCATTCTGAAGAGGAGTCTAGTAGCCGTGTGGATATACGCTTAAAAGCTGAAACTAAGTTGAAGAGGAGAAAAAGAAATGCAAGAAGAGGAGAAATGACCACGGAAAGAATGATGGAGGTGACAATGATGCAAGGGAAGTATTTCCTTGTATAGCTCCCAAAATATAGAAAAACAATATACCACAATTCTAAAATTACTTCAAATGTCTAATAAAAGGGGGAAGATTTGGTATTTTTAGCAAGTATGCTAAAAATAAAATAGAAATTATCTCAAATTTTTTCAAGGACTTAATACATTTCTAGTATATGTGAAACTAATAATTATTTAATGAAAAACATTTAAAAACTATTTTCGTTACTTTGCTCCTATTCTTTTCCCTTCAGCCAGAAGCCAGAGGCAGAAAAAAAGGGCAAAAACAAACACACATACAAACTCATGTATTTAAGAAAAAAAAAAAAAAAAAGAAAACAATATATGCAGAGTTGCTCAATGTATATTTCTATGAGAAACCGCAGTTTCAGTAGTATGCACACACCGAAAAAAAGAAAATCAGGCTGGCAGTGACTAAGACCTTGTAAATAAAAAACAAAACAACTTACATTCTGCTTTAAAAAGTCATATTTCCCTTTCTACTATTTGTAAATAAAGTTTTGGATTCTCTGCTTTCAATTTACAAAGTCCATTTAAAACATAATTTAAAGAATTTTACAATGCAAACAATTATTCTATAATTTTCCTGTAGGCTCTGATCATGATCATTAAAACTGGTTGTTTGGCTTAAACCTGCATCTTTCAGAAAGGGTCACTGTGGTGAAATGATTAAAAGGACGGGATATCAGAGAGCACAGAAAAAAGGCATTAAAACAAGCACAATTAACAAAAACAACAACAAAAATCACATACGCTTCCAGTTCCTGTTTCATCTTTGTGAATTCTTCCTTTGTCATGGACCCTTCTCCTTCTCCAAGCTTCTGTAGTTTTTCCCTTGAAGCATCAAAATCGGGTCTTGGTGGTGCTGGTGGGATCTGTTTAAGAGAATCAAGTCACTAATTTTAAAGACTATTTTTTTTTCACAGCAGTTTTACTACTGCCACCATAAAAGATTGTATCTGGGAAAGCTAAGGACATCCTGAATGAGCATGACACCAGGAATATCAGATTAGAGAATCTGATTAGCTCCTTTGCATCAAGGAAGACATAAATACAACAGAGCACCATTTTCTAGTATTAGAACACTAGTTCCCAAACTTTAACCTGCAGATTCGGATGGGACAACTTGAGAGTCCTCAAACGTACATACACATTAAGCTCTGACTATACATTAAAAGATGTATACCATTTTTCAGAAGTATGTAAGTGGTTTGGTTAAATACAAATATGTATCTTTTTAATTAAGGAATTAATAGTAGCTTTATGCTATACTATCTTTTTAAAATTTACAAATGTCAATAGTATGATCCATCAAGGAATGTTAAAAAGGGTTCCTGAATCAGAGGGGTTTATCAGAAGCATAAAGCACTGACTTAAAACCAGGAGAATAAGACAGGGATTAATGACTAACATCATTCTACTCACTCACAGTAGGTAAGTAAACACTTACCTTAAATAAAAATGTACAATCTAGAAGAGTCATATCATTCAAGGGAAGGATAAAGAAAAAGTTTATCTTAAGGAGGGTCTACAAGTAACAACTGTTAAGGAGAAATGATGGGAAATAAAGAAAGCAAGGAGATGAAAGGAAGAAAAGATAGGAGAAAGTTAAAGAATGAATACAAGAAAAGGGTTACGCTTGAGGAAAGCAATAGGAAGGGAGCAGCACATACAGCTGAGCACACATTCATTGATGCTTGTACACCACATCTACTATGTGCTAGGAATGATGCTGAACAATGCGCATATAAAGATAAGTAAGACATGGTCTTGATCTTTGAGGAGTGTTTATTTAGTCTATAAGAGGACATGGTAGTAAGAAAATACCATTAGACAACTTGAAGAAAAAAAAAAGAAAGAAAAAAAAAGGGAAAAAAAAGAGAAAAAAAAAGAAGAAAAAAGGAGAGAAAAAAAAAAGACAAGATGAAGAAGAAAAGGTGGAAATAAGATGGGAAAAGAAGGAGCTTCCAGGTTGGTGAACACACTGACATGCTGGGAAGGTAGCAGGTGGTACACCTGGACAGGGCATGAAAGTTCTGCACCAACCCCATCTCCCCCTCTGTACCCTGTCCTATGTACACTTCTTCCTTTTGGCTGTTCCTGAGTTGATCCTTCATATAAACTGGTATTTTTTTTAAAGGAAAAGAAAAAAAGAAAGAAAAAAAAGAATGTACTGCCAGTTGTCCACCAAATTCTGAGTTATACAAAGAAAAAGCAAATGACAGAAGGAGTGGCCACAGGAGGGAGATAGAATCATCAGGATAATTTCAAGGAGATCAAAGGAAACTAAATTTCAGGAATCTGAGTGTGGTCAACAGCTGAGGTGCAACATCTGATGCATACTTGGGTAACATTTCTTTTTTAAGATTTTATTTATTTGAGAGACAGAGAGAAAGAGAGAGCACATGAGCACGCACACAAGCAGGGAGATGGACAGAGGGAGAGATAAGTTGACTCCCCTCTGAGCAAAGAGCCTTACTTGAGGCTGGATCCCAGGACTCTGGGATCATGACCTGAGCCAAAGGCAGACACTTAACCAGCTGAGCCATCCAAGTGCCCCAGATAAGATAATCTTTTTTTTTTCAAGGTTTTATTTATTTATTCATGATAGACACAGAAAGAGAAGTAGAGACATAGGCAGAAGGAGAAGCAGGCTCCTCGTAAGAAGCCTGATGCAGGACTGAATCCCCAGACCAGGATCACGCCCTGAGGTGAAGGCAGACGCTCAATCACTGAGCCATCCAGATTAAATAACTTCTTAAGGAACCCTCCAACTCTGAGTATGTCTACCTAAGGGTTCAAAACCAGAATGGTTTATAACATTCCCTTAATCTCTAGTTTGAAAAGCCCATTTCAATTCCAATAAAGAGTGAGAATTTAAGTTAATTAATTAATTTATTTATTCATGAGAGACAGAGAGAGAGAGAGAGAGGGAGAGGCAGAGACACAGGCAGAGGGAGAAGCAGGCCCCTTGCAGGGAGCCCGATGTGGGACTCGATCTCGGGACTCCAGCATACTGCCCTGGGCCAAAGGCAGGCACTAAACTGCTGAGCCACACAGGTGTCCCAAGAATTTAAGTTTAAATGAAGGAGCATAATATATCCATATCTCTACACTCTCAAACTAGGCAATTCAGGGTAAGAAGTGGTAGTCAATTGTGTTTTTCTGACAATTTAAAAAAAATCACACCAGCTCACTAAAATACTAAGTAAGATTTAATATAAAGTATCTAAAAAGCTTCTAGAAAATGGGATTAAAATGGAACCCCAACACTTACAATGTAACCAGCGTAGTCTTCATTTTCAACGAAGGAATCATGAAGCCAAATGAATTCCTCATGTTGTCGAACAACAGAAAACTCATTTTGTTTAAAATTTGGCAATGAACTCTGTAAAGACAGAGATACTCTTTAATAAAAATAAAAATTACACTAAAAGGCTTTTAATAAACATTTTAAATCTTATTTTCTTAAATTAGTCTTACAAGAATGATTATTAGTACTTTTAACCTCTATTATGAAAACTCTGAGACACCTCAACAAAATTATCCTGGGATCTTTAAGAAAGTAAGTTGACAGTCTCTTATTATTATATTGTACTGCTACCATTACTTATTAAGTTATCTTATTATTAATATATATTAGTATATATTATTTTTCACTTTTCACTTATTATTAATATATATTAAACTCAAGTACTCAAAGGAAAATAAATCTACGATCTGAAAATGTGCCGGAGAAGTGAGATCCAATAAGAAAATAATTTGTAAGACAGTAATTTATTTATTTATTTTTAAAGACGTTATTTATTTATTTTGGTGGGGGGAGCGTGGTTGGGGGAGGGGGGCAAGCTGAGATCTTGACCTAAGCTGAAATCAAGAGTGGGACGCTTATCCAACTGAAACACCCAGGTGCCCCATAAGACAGTAATATAATTAACTGAAAAAACAAAACAAAATTGAAAACAAAAATAGTGAAAGATGTTACTAAATATCTAGAGAAAATTAAATTTGCATTATATCTAGGTTCTGTGATTAATTCTTAAATGTTAACCTTTAAAAAAAAGTACACTTTTAAAAAACTGTTCAAATACAGTGAAATTATAAACTAAAATACTCTAATTTTGTTCAAAACCAAAGTTCCAGTTAATATATCATATGTAACATTAGCACAATAAATAGTTAAAATAATACAAGAACAAAATCACATTTACCTTTGTGTGAACAGTGAATTTTACTTTATCTCTCTCACTAAGAGCATCAGAAATGTCCACTTGCAGAGCAGCATCACTTTGAAGATCTACATTTATTGCTTTAAGCTAGAAAAAGATAATGAAAATTCTGTGGGCTTATACAGAATTTCATTCTTTTCTCAGATATTAAGACAATGCAAAAACAACAAAAATAAAAGAATCTTGAATCTCAAAAAGTACTCAAGTTCATTTTTAAACCTCATATATTTAGAGAGGCAGGGGCTTTGGGTAGGTTATTACTTTAATCAATTTTCATTCTATACCATTCAACTATGCTTTGTATGAGCCAATGGGCTAACCACAATTCATTATAATTTCACTCAAAAAGTAAACTATTTTTTCTCTCTCCTATTCTCTGCCATCATGGTGTGTGTGGTTGACTGATCCTCACCACGGACAACAGCAGGGAAGCCTGGAAGGCACCCTAACCTAGGGGCTTGGATGACGCTGGTTTGAATCCCATCTCTGCACATTAATATTCTGATTTGGGTCTTCTCACAAAACCTATCAAGTAATTCCTGGCCAAGAAACAAAAGCAGAATCGTTTCATTCGCCAGTGGATTCAGATGAAACTGGTAACAAAATCAGGTACAACTTCAAGGGGAGGTATTGGTACTGGAATTGGGAGAACCAAGCTGGTCTACATGAAATAGCACATGAGATGGCACACATATTTATGTTGCATGTAGGTCACATATTCCTATCCTATCACTCCTAACATCACTACTACCTGAGCAATAGATATGTTTTTCAGGGAAATTTTTCTTTTCTGTTACTAGGTTTCTGTGGTAGTTGGTTGGTTCAGTAATAAATATGTAAGACCTTTTGTTTGAAAAAATACATGTAATAAATTTCCAAGAAGATGGTCCTTTAAAGTTCAAGTGTTCTAAAATTAAGTATTTATCTTTTAGAACAAGAAAAATAATGAAAAGAATACTGGCTAATAGTTTTTTTTTTTTTTTAAAGAATTTGTTAGGTTTCTTTCTTTTTTTTTTTTTAATTTTTATTTATTTATGATAGTCACAGAGAGAGAGAGAGGCAGAGGGAGAAGCAGGCTCCATGCACCAGGAGCCCGATGTGGGATTTGATCCCGGGTCTCCAGGATCGCGCCCTGGGCCAAAGGCAGGCACCAAACCGCTGCGCCACCCAGGGATCCCGGCTAATAGTTTTAACTCTACTGATTATTTTAATAAACAATGAAACTACTAAAATAGTTAAATATATTACATATATGTAAAGTGCTAAGAAAAAAAATAGTAAATACCCAATAACTATCACCTGTGATATGAATTAAATCTCCTTTTACTCTCCAAGCTTTAATACATTCAAAGAATTAAATACATTCTCTATTTAGTGCTTTACTTATCTATGAGAAGATTTCTTTACTTATCCTTATTTATTTTTTTAAAAAGATTTTATTTATTCAAGAAAGACAGACAGAGAGAGAGAGAGAGAGAGAGAGAGAGGCAGAGACACAGGCAGAGGGAGAAGCAGGCTCCATGCAGGGAGCCTGATGTGGGATCTGACCCCGGGACTCCAGGATCATGCCCTGGGCCAAAGGCAGGTGCTAAACCACTGAGCCACCAGGGATCCCATAATCCTTTTTTTAAAAAAGTAAACTCTATACTCAATGTCGGGCTCAAACTCACAATCCCACCCCGAGATCAAGAGTTCCATGTTCCACTGTCTGAGCCAGCCAGATGCCCCTCTACTCATAAGGCTTACTATTAATTCTGGGCAGCCCGGTGGCTCAGCGGTTTAGCGTCACTTTCAGCCGAGGGCCTAATCCTGGAGACCTGGGATTGAATCCCACGTTGGGCTCCCTGCATGGAGCCTGCTTCTCCATCTGCCTGTGTCTCTGCCTCTCTGTGTCTCTCATAAATAAATAAAATCTTAAAAAAAAAAAGGCTTACTATTAATTCTATTTATAATTCTTAAATTTTCTCTATTTTTCTTCCTCGTTAGACAAATACACACTCTAAAATATTTGACTAATTTGAAGACTTATTAAAAAACCGAAATACACTAAAAAATGAAAATAAAGTCTTAGCCTGCTGCAAAGAAATATTTAGTCTTGTTTATTAACTACCTAGCTTTCTTCAAAAAAATAAATCTTTAAAAAATGAAAAAAATAAAAATGTATATATAAAAGGCTTAAAGAAAATACAACAAAGTGTGGATTTTCTTCTTTATATATTCCTTTATTCTCCCAATTGCCCACAAAATGCATACATTACTTTTATAAATGGGGGGGGGGGGGGGAGGGAAGCCTTCTTTATACAGAAATCCTGTAATCTATTAAAATATCTTATGAAACTTCATTAAATAGAGTTAACTTTCATTAGTAATGAAAAAATTAACAGTATTTCACTTTTGCACTACTGGTTCTGAGAAGATACGTTTGTTTGTTTGTTTATTTATTTATGATAGTCACACACAGAGAGAGAGAGAAGCAGAGACACAGGCAGAGGGAGAAGCAGGCTCCATGCACTGGGAGCCCGATGTGGGATTTGATCCCGGGTCTCCAGGATCGCGCCCTGGGCCAAAGGCAGGTGCCAAACTGCTGCGCCACCCAGGGATCCCGAAGATATGTTTTTAAAACATAAAAACCATTACATATATTACTTAAGATTCACAGAAAAAAATTAATCACTGTTTAAATTATGTGGTACTTTGATGACCCTTAGTAAAAATTTTATAGGTAACTTAAGTTTACATTAAGTTAAATTTCATCAGTAATCCTATTTTTAAAAGTTTATACTATAAACTTAATAAAACATTTTAAAATGTTAAAATATCTGTTACTGTACTCAGTGTTACACATAGCCTACTGTCTGATAAATGAAATTAAAAGTTGCCTTGAATTATGAAGTTTCCTTTTTCATTTTCCAACTATCTCATTGCCTCTGCAATACTGAAAACATTAGTCTTTTGGTTTTCTTCCATTGACTTAGTCTTATCAGGCCTTCATATGGTCTAGTCTACCTCTTCTCCAACCCCTTACCTTAATTCTATTTTAAGAAATGTTTCCTTTTGGAGCACCCAGGTAGCTCAGTCGGCAAAGTCTGACTTCAGGTCATGATCTCAGGGTCCTGGGATCCCAGTCCTGGGGGCTCCCATCTCAGGTTCTGTGCTCAGCAAGGAGTCTTCTTCTCCCTCCCCCACTCCCTAACTCATGTTCTCTCTCTCTCTCAAATAAATAAAATCTTAAAAAAAATCTTTCTTTTTTCCTCTTTACTCACAATCAGGCCACTTTTAAGATGATTACTGTGGTAGACTGAATAATGGCTCCCCCAAAATATCCACATCCTTGGAATTTGTGGACATTATCCTATATGGGAAAAAAAGGGCTCTGCAGGTGTGATTAGAGATGGGGAAATTATCCTGATTATCTAAATAGGCCTTAAATGCAGCTACATGTATCCTTATAAGAGGGAAGTGCCGGGAGATTAGACAGACAAAAAAGGAGATAACAGGACTATGGATGCAGAGATTAGAGTGACACAGCCACAAACCAAGGACTGCTGGCAGCCACCAAAAGCTAGAGGAGAAATTCTTCCCTAGAATCTCAGGGAGTGTGGTCCTGCTAATACCCTGATTTCAGCTCAAAGATACTGATGTTGGACTTTTGGACTACAGAACTACAAGAGAATAAATTTCTATTGTATTGTCATTAAATTTGTGGTAATTTGTTACAGCAGCCACAAGAAACGAATAAACTTATCATTATGATTTTGGGAACAATAACCTTGGCTTTTCTCCATTTCCTATGTTTTCATTGCCTACTTAAGCATTTCCCAAATGCAACTGGTAAGAATCAACCTAGGTGCTTGTTAAAAATACAGAACCCCAGTCCCTAACACAGACTTATCAAAACAATCTTCAGAGACTCTTAACTAGAGAAAATAAATGGAGGGTTGCTGGAGGGGAGGTGGTAGGGCGATGGGTAACTGGGTGATGGGCATTAAGAAAGACACCTGATGTAATGAGCACTGGGTGTTATATGCAACTGATGAATAACAGAACTCCACCTCTGAAACTAATCATTTACTTAATTATTGAATTTAAATAATTTTTTTAAATCTTTGGGGGAATAAGCCTTAAAAACTGTGTTTGGGAACCCTAGCCTAGATTTTCAGGGTTGTCTTTGCATTTACATTGTCAAAATTTCAGCTCAATTGCTAATCTTCTCTTTTAATGATTACATAAAACATTGTTGCTGGATTTTTTTTAAAAGATTTTTATTTACTCATGAAAGACACAGAAAGAGAGAGAGAGAGACAGGTAGAGGGAGAAGCAGGCTCCATGCAGGGAGCCCGATGTGGGACTCGATCCCAGGACTCCAGGATCATGCCCTGAGCCGAAGGCAAGGCATGTTAAACCATTGAGCCACCCAGGCATCCCTGTTGCTGGATTTCCTATGTATATATACATTTTCATTTTCAGACTTAATTTTACTTTAGCTGTTGTATTATCAATGTGGTAACATACTTCTCAGGTTTCTACATTTAAGTAACTTATTTATCTTCCAATTTAAGATTATTCCAAATTATTCTTTCTTGTATTTCCTTATCCCTATATATCAAACACTCCCTCCTTTTCTGATAGTGCAACACTTGGCTTTTTAAAATTGTAACTTTTATTGATAACAAACATTCCTATATTATATATTTACTGCTTTTTTTTTTAGTATACCTTACATACAATGAAATGCAGATTCTAAGTATATAGTTTGAAGAGTTTTGACAAATACACAGGTTACACCCTTGTGATCATGACCACAATAGTTCCCTCTTTTATTCTCATTTCTACTTCTTTACTTTCTAACTCTTCTGTAAATTCTTTTTTTTTTTTTTTTTTTTTATGATAGTCACAGAGAGAGAGAGAGGCAGAGACATAGGCAGAGGGAGAAGCAGGCTCCATGCACCGGGAGCCCGATGTGGGATTCGATCCCGGGTCTCCAGGATCGCGCCCTGGGCCAAAGGCAGGCGCCAAACCGCTGCGCCACCCAGGGATCCCTGTAAATTCTTTTACATGCATTATTAAAGCTTGTAGCCATTCATATATTGCCTCAATGGCCATTAATTCAATCATTTGTCTTTTTCATTCTTTTAGTAACTATGTTCTAGAACTGATCTCGGGAAAAGTGCATGAATCATAAATGTGGTCACAGCAAAATGATGGTGGTGAGATTGTGACTCCTCTAATTTACACTTCATAGTAAATTCAAAATATCAGCTGAAGTGTTCATTCTGATTACATCTTTCTACAGTCAGTTCCGGTGTACACTTCATACAATTTTTTTTTTCCCATTTCCTGAGCTTACAGAGAAAAGGAGACATAAAGGAATTACTTTGTTTGACAAGAAGATGTGCTTCACACACATTACGGTTTTTTTTTTTTTTTAAAGTCCTGTTTCTAATAACTAAGATGTGTAATGGAAAAGCTGGTCAATAAAATGAAATCATCCCCCACATAAATACGAAACTTCCACTGAAAGGTAATCTGCTATATTTCATCAATTCTAGATGCGTATTTTGCACATTTTAACATTTGAAATAGGAATGTCTTGCAACTGACCACAAATTACAGTTTAATTGACAGTAGTTTTTCTTTCTTGGTGGTACGTAAAAGTATACCTTCCAATCAATTGTGCCTTAGGTTTGCTAAGGTATCGTATTGTAAATCTAATGTTACATAAAATGTACACAAGATTTTTCAGATATATTTTCTTCTTTCTTTAAAGACAATAATGTTAGAATTTTTATTTAGGGAAAGAGTGAAAGCAAACAACTTGTGATTTGTCAACATTTAATTAACTGTCTGAAACTAGTGAGGAAATTCTCATTAGATAACATTCACTGGTTTAATCCTTACATGGGCTGATAAACTTTGTGTTTTGTCAGAGACTGACTAGGTTAAACATTTGTGTCAAGGTCAAGAGAAAGATTTGGCAGGGAAGATGGATTAAGTAACATAAATATAGTATTATTAGAAAGATAATTTAGGGGCGCCTGGTTGGTTAAACATCTGACTTCAGCTCAGTTCATGATCCCAGGGTCCTGGGATTGAGCATCAGTGGCAGGCTCCGTGTTCAGCAGGGAGTCTGCTTGTCCCTCTGCCACCCCCCTTCTGCTCTTTCTCTCTCAAAAAAATAGTATCTAAAAAAAAAAAAAAGATAATTTAAAGACACTGCCCTATTGCTGATTTTCCATATATAATTATTTAGTAAAGAAGACATTTGCTACTAGTTTACTATACTGACTCATTTACTATAGAGTATCTATCCTAGAACATTCTTAAAAAACTGGTTGTTCATCTTTTGTCAGAAAAGCAAATGTATAATAGGTAGATGGACAGAGGAAGGAAGAAAAGGAAAATAACTATTGCAATGGCTTCCAAACTGGTGTCTTGCTTCTGCCTTTTACCCTCTTCAATCTATTTCTTACAGAGCTACCAGAAATCTGATTAAACTAAAAATCATTTCTCTGCTCAAAACCTAAGAGTTCCCACTTGGAGAAAAGCCTTACAGGGGTCTCCCAGGCCCAAAAAAATCTCTATCTGACATCATTTCCCAGGCTAATCTACTATTCCTCTGGTTCACTGTAAACTTGTCATATAGCTTCCTTGTTCTTTAAACACTGGGGCATGCTACCACTTCAGGAGTCTGCACTTACTGTGCCCTCTCCCTGGAATATTCTGCCCCCAGATATCTATCTGCATGACTCACTCTTTCATTTCCTTCAAGTATTTACCAAAACGTCACCTTCTCAGGAAGGTCTTTCCTGGCAACCCTAAGACTACAGCTCAACTCCCCTCCATTCTCAAATAATCCCGATCTCTCCCTCATTTTTTTCCATATCACTTGTTTACCATCTACTATATCTTATTTTTTAATTAAAAAAATTTTTTTTAAGATTTTGTTCATTATTCATGAGAGACATACAGAGAGAGAGGCAGAGGGAGAAACAGGCTCTATGCAAGGAGCCCGATGCAGGACTTGATCCCGGATCCTGGGATCACGCCCTGAGCCGAAGGCAGACACTCAACCGCTGAGCCACCCAGGGATCCCTATATCTTATTTTTTAATAGTCTTCCCTAACTAGAATGTCAATTTTGTGAGGACATGGATTTTTGTTTTATTCACTGCTATATTCCCAGTGGTGACTTCAATAAACACATGCTGAGTGCAAAGGAGAGAAGAGTAGAAAGAAAGGTGGTAACCATAACCGGGCTAAGAACTGTAATTATAGTATAGTAAATGGAAAACCCCTAAGACAGACAGAAGTAAATTCCATTAGGCTCACTAATTCAGTCCAAATTTTAAATCTACTGAACTCCTAGCCCAGATATCATTTTGGAAGTCCTATAATATATCATTTCTATTATTACTGTATGTCTTCTACTGAGCAGTCAAATTAGTGGTTGATTATGTGTGTGTGTGTGTGTGTGTGTGTGTGTGTGTATATATATACATATATATATATATATATACACACACAGACACACTTTCTGGAAACTGGAATTTGCAATCAGATTTCCTCTCATATACTATACCAGAAACAACAACATTACTAGGGTCACATATGTCACTCCAATGCTTTTTTTTTTTTTTTTTTTAAGATTTATTTACTTTATATATAGAGAGTACATGTGAACGAGCTGTGGATAGGGCAGAGGGAGAGAGAAGGGGAGACAAGTGGGCTCCCCACGGAATGCAGAGCCCACTTTGGGGCTGGATCATGACCGGTGCCAAAATCAAGAGTCAGGTGGCTTAACCAATCGACTATGCCATCTAGGAGCCGCTTCCCTAGTACTTTTAACCAAATAATCGATTTTTCATCTTGTTTTAATAAATTTCAAACAACTGTCCTAGGTGTTGTGTAGCATATAAAGTGAACAAAAAGCCTTGCCTTCAAGAAATATGTAGTGAGGGAGACAATTTTATGTGATAAAACACAAAATTAAATATTTCCCATTCTTTTTCCTCACCAACTGTATTCTGTACAATTTAACCTTATAATACTTCCCCATCTTGTGATCTTTCCACATGTCTGCAGCCTGTTACGCTTTTCTACTTCCCTCCTCTTCCACTCCACTGCATATGTCACTCCAATACCTTTCTTGCTGGTCCCGTCAACTCTCATTACTTTTTGCCATACTTGGCTTGCAAATTCCCACTCAGGATCAATTCAACAATCACCTTTGCTTTCTTAGCTGCCTGTGTGGCTAGAGAAAAGTCACAACTGCTTATACTGGTCTACTGCAAATTAATGGTCTTCAAATTGCATTAGGCTCTTAAAACCATTCAACACTCCTGAGTAGATCTGCTCAGCTCCCCCTGATTCCCTTCAGCAACTACTCCAAACTTTTACTACTTCAACTCTATATTTCCGCCCCCTCTCTCAACAAGTGACCTTGTTTCCCACATTCTAAAGAAACAAACACTAGCAGCTGTTTTTTCCCCCTCAGATCCATCAATAAACTCTCCTACAAATAAATCTAGCCTCATCATATTCTCCACTTTTTCATAAGCAGTGTCCTCTGGAGGGATGAGCTATCTGTCCACCTGAGCATTTAATTGTGCTGTCTGCTTCACAATCTGCTCATACACTGCTCTTCTAGTTAGCCTTGATCTCACAAACCCTTCACACACAGGATCTAATTTTCAAATCCAGTATTTTTTAGTGTCCTTGACCTCTCTGCAGTATTTTGCCTTGGTGATCATTCTGTCCACTTTCTTTAAACTCTCAACTTATGGGAATTCTCTCATATCCTTCCTACCTCTCAGCCCTGTCAATCGATCCATTTCTTCCCTGTAACCCTTAAGGGTTGGTTTCCACAGGTGCTATCTAGCCTAGGCGATCTCAGCCATTCTCAACTATAACTCCTAAATATTTATCATAAACTCAGACCTTATTCTAAATTCCCAATTATACTTTCATGTTATCAACTAGACACATCTGCCTGGACGTATTCACTTTAATAAGTACTGAGTGTCTTCAATGTGCAAACCACTGTCCTAGGAGCTAGGGATGGAACAGTGAAAAGACACAAGCCCCACTCTTCCAGATCTTACACTCTAGTTTGGCAGAAAAGGGATTAGATACCTTCTAGGCACTTCAAATCCAACACATATGAAATCAAACATACTATCTACCTTCTAACTCTGTTCTTCTCTCCTGTATTCCTCATTTTCTCCTCCTTCTCTCCCATGTACTTATACAGTCATTATACCCTGTCAATTCTATCTCCTATACATCTCTTTGCTATGTTCCTTCCTTCATCCTCTCTTCCACTGCCATATACCTTCATCATTTTTACTTAGGATTTTTAAAAATTTATTCATGAGCAGAGACATAGGCAGAGAGAGGCAGGCTCCCTGCGGGGAGCCCAATGTGGGACTTGATCCCAAGACCCTGGGATCACACCCTGAGTCGAAGGCAGACACTCAAACAATGAGCCACCCAGGTGTCCCACCTTCAGCATTTTTCATCCGTATCGTTAAAGCAGCCTGTCAACTGGTTTCTCTGCCTTCACAGTAAGAATCAAACCACTCTCCACATCAGAGTAACCTAACCTACAATGCTATCTTCATCTACGTATAGGTCTTTCCCAGCTTATGATCCCTGAGGACTTCCCATCGCTTAGAATTTTAATTATTATGCCCTTTATACTTGATCTGTACTATCCATATCTACCCTTGCTTCCTATAAGAACAAGTGCTTCAGGTGGAACCAAATTACCTACCCATGCTATCCACTCTGCTGGCAAGCCTTCCTCTTCCCTGAGAGCCTACAAAATTCCTGGTCAATATTTAAGGCTTAGTTCATTTAAGTGATAAATAGCTGTTAATAGTGCCAGACCTGAAGCTAGACTGTCTGAGTCTGAATCCAGCTCATACTGGCTGTTATAACCTTGGGCAAGTTATTTAATCTCTCTGAACCTCAGTTCTCTTTCCAAAGTAGAATAGTAGCAGCCACTTAACAGAGATTTGAGAATTGAGTTAACACATGCAAAGTACCTGGCCCACAGTAAATGCTACATTGGTATGTAGCTATCATCATGTCTTTACTACTACTTCCCCTTCTCCCAAAGGCAAACACTCCTTCCTTTGTACTCCCATGGCACTCTATCATAAGACTGTCACTACCCTGTGATGATCTTAGGGCAGGAACTTTCTTAATTTCCTCTGTCAACATAATTGATGTCATATTTTTATCTAAAATAACATCAATAAATGTGGAATCTGTTCAAGCTACATGCTGTGTAGGTGCAAAAGAAAATGCAAACATCTGGCCAAGACTTCAAAGATAATCAAATTTCAAGTGGACAAAAAAAAGGTGAGAAAAAAAAGCATGCTACAAGATTAATAAGCATGCATAAAGCAGACACTAAAGTGCAGAGGTGGCTGGGCAATGACAAGCAGACTAGAATATGTCTAGTGCTAAGGATATACAGAAAAATGAAGCCAGCCTGAAAGTGTCACGAATTGTGTTTAATGCTAGCCTAAGGAGTTTGAACCTTACTGCAAGAACTGGGTCCAAGTAAATACTTTTGACTAGTGTCGTTATATGACTTGGTCATTTTAGGTTAGGTAACTTTAAATAATGTGAAGCCTGGATTGGAAGGTAGACAGACAGGAGACACAGATCAATGACAGGTACTGCTACAATCCATGCAAGTTATCTAAACATTAAGTGGGGCCATACAAATGAAAGATGGGATAAACATTTTTGAGATGAAATTAAATGGCTTCGGGCACCCCCAGTGGCGCAGCGGTTTAGCGCCGCCTGCAGCCCAGGGCATGATCCTGCAGACCCGGGATCGAGTCCCATGTCGGGCTCCCTGCATGGAGCCTGCTTCTCTCTGCCTGTGTCTCTGCCTCTCTCTCGCTCTGTATCTCTCATGAGTACATAAAATAAAAATAAAATATTTTTTTAAAAAAAGAAAGAAATTAAATGGCCTCAGTGACTATTCTGATATGGAGATGAAGGATAGGATTCAGAAGTTTCTTGCCAGCATGACCGGAAAATGATAACAGACAAAGATAAGGAACAGAGAGAGAGGAGCAAAGCTAGAATCCAGGAGAGGTGTCTTTACTCCACCTGAAGTAACTTTGAAAACAATGAATAATTTATTTAGAATTAAAATCAAATGCTAAGAGAATTATTCCATCACACTGGCACCCACTGCTCTTATTTAACAAGCACATCAGAGCAAAATGTGTCCAGTTCAAAGGGCTCATTTGTTTACTAAATAATATGTCACTGTCCTTCATTTTGGGGAAAAAATAGCCTATTATGTAGAGGTACGGCTGAGGAGTGGCCAGTAATTTTCAATACTGTGTATTTCTTAAAGCCTGCTTTTTAAAAAAGTTTTTCACATAACAATATTTTCTTGAGGCTGTAAGATTCTCTTCTCTGCCAAATATCCTGATGAAAATTGAAGGCTGCTTAAGAATGTATTTAAAAATGTTGCCTTTAGTTTTGCTTACTCGCTACTCTGTATGAAATGCTTGCATTATTTTGAATCTGTGATTTATATAAAAAAAATTTTTTTTAAAGATTTTATTTATTTATTCATTCATGAAAGACACACAGAGAGAGGCAGAGACACAGGCAGAGGGAGAAGCAGGCGCCATGCTGGGAGCCTGATATGGGACTGATCTTGATCCCAGGTCTCTAGGATCTCGCCCCTGGGCCAAAGGCAGGCGCTAAACCGCTGAGCCACCCAGGGATCCCTATATCAAAATTCTTATCAATATATGCACTTCATGCTTTTTCTCTATCAAGACTTTCTCAAAAGGCTGATCAAGATAACCTAAACTTTTAGTACAATGTCTAAAAGTTCTAATTATGGCAGTCTACTTCTATCAGAACAAACACAATATAAGGAAACTTAAACAGGCCAGATATTTCTGTATTGCTGTAAGCAAACTTCAGTGCACAACAGAATATTCCTGGTTGTTTGCTGAAAAAGTAGTGTATGGCAATTACACTGGATTTAAAAAAGAAAAAGAAAAAAATATTTTAAAAAGTAAAATGTCCTTCTCACTACTTCAGGAGATTCTGATTTACTATAGCAGGACCCAGAAACTTTTGTTTCGTTATCCAAACACCCCAGGTGATTCTGAAGCAAATGTTTCAAGGTTACTTTGAGAAACACTTGTATTAGCTCTGATATCAGAAACATGGTTTAGTTTCAAGTCTACCTTTCCCACTCATTGGTTGTGTGACCTTACACCGCTTACTTAGTTTCTTCAAGGTTCAGATTTCTTATCTGTAAAAGGTGAATACTAAAAGTTTCACAAGGATAATTAGAGGATATAATGAAACAATGCTTATACTTAAGACAATGCCCACCTATAATTATTACTATGATTCACCCAGTTCCACAGGACAAAAATAAGGAAGAACTGCACATAAATACATATTCACCATGACAGTCTAAATGCTTTGTAATTCATGGTAATGTTTTTTCACTTCCTCCTGGTCAGGCATGCTCTTTGTCTCCCTTTACCTTTAATTTTATAATACATGAAAAAAGTTTTTGGACACATTACATAAGTGCTTCGAGTTTCATAAACAAATTTTACCAAAGGCATAAAACAATCAACGTGAATGTTAACCAAAAAATATTTTCATATCAGCATAAATACTCCAAAAATTAACACTTCTACTGAATATTATTAGTCAGATTTTACCAGAGAGCAAATCCTGTTCGCTTTTGCTGGTAGACCACAAAATTAGAAACAAAGTTATCTAAAGAAAGAATGCCAACTGCTTTACAATTAGAAAAATCAGTTTAGGGGATCCCTGGGTGGCTCAGCGGTTTAGCGCCCCCTTCTGCCCAGGGCTGATCCTGGAGACCTGGAATCGAGTCCCATGTCGGGCTCCCTGCATGGAGCCTGCTTCTCCCTCTGCCTGTGTCTCTGCCTCTCTATCTCTCTGTGTCTCTCATGAATGAATGAATGAATGAATGAATGAATGAATAAATAAATAAAATCTTTTAAAAAAAGAATAATCAGTTTACTGTACTATAATCAATTCATCTCCTTTCATTAGGAAATGGCAAATCTACTGGCTTCCCTATTTTAAAATCCAAAATGTAATTTTTAAAGTGCCCATCTAACTTTAATGTATCTCAGAAGATGCAGATACACATCTACAGAGTTTTTATATATTTTTTTATTTTTATTTTTTAAAGATTTTATTTATTTATTAATGAGACAGAGAGAGAGAGAGAGAGAGAGAGAGAGGCAGAGCACAGGCAGAGGGAGAGGCAGAGGGCTCCATGCAGGGAGCCCGATGTGGGACTCGATCCCGGCTCACCGGACTTAAGGCGGCGCTAAACCGCTGAGCCACCTGGGCTGCCCTCCATAGAGTTTTTAAAAACTTATTAGAAACTAAACTTTTTAGAAATAACCAGAAAACCTATATGCTGCTTTCACACTAACTAGAAATTCTAAATGATGCTTTTGTGTAAACTGAGAAATTAAAACATCATTTATAAAAGAATGCAGCCCCCTCCTTATCCTTCTACTTGAAAGAGTTATAAAACTCATCAGTTAATGGGGATCCCTGGGTGGCTCAGCGGTTTAACGCCGCCTTCAGCCCAGGGTGTGATCCTGGAGACCCGGGATCAAGTCCCACATCAGGCTTCCTGCATGGAGCCTGCTTCTCCTCTGTGTCTCTGCCTCTCTGTGTATCTCTCCTGAATAAATAAAAATCTTAAAACAAAAACCCTCATCAGTTAATACTAAATACTTCATTTTTATTTAAAAAATAATATCCTACAATAATATTTTTATCAGCTGCCAAAAATCGACTGATGTATCTTTCACATTAACTAACATGAATAAGTAAAGGCAAAATGGAAAACTGAAGTGCAGGCTGTTAAACGTGATGGACCCAAGGAACCTTACTGAGCTGCAATCATATATCAGTATTTTTCAAGTGCTCACTTGTACAAGGCACTATATAGATTACCACCCTTCAGCCAGGGCAAATGAGGGGAGAGAGGGAGGGAGGAATCGGAGCCCTGGGGGCCCTTTCTTAAGTAGCATGCAATTGGCCTCAAACCACCAAGAGAACTCGGTAAAAGATGTATTTTTTGGGCATTAAGAAACGTTAAGGTTCCCTAAGCTTCCAGTACTTTGCACAATCTCGTAAGCTACTGGAGAAGAGTTAAGGTTCAGCAACTGCAAAATTCCTTGCAAAAGGGTAATTTAGAAAAAGCCTGTACTATATCCGTTTTAGAAGATAAGAGTGGGCGGCACGGGTTCGAGGTCCACAGCGGGAGAAAACTGAGGGTGCCGCCACGAAGGTCTGAAAATGGGTTTTCAGGGCCCCCGAAGTGTCGGGGGGCAGGGGTAAGGCTCCAGCTCCGGCCTCCACTTCTACTTCCCCCCTGCGCCCCGAGCCGGCCAGGGGAGGGGGTCCAACAGAGGGTCGGCGTCCGGGCGGCGGACAAGTAAGCGGCCGTGGGTCTCGGGGAAATCAGAACCGAGCGGCCCCGAGGGAGGAACGGCTGCAAGAGGGCGGGGCGCGGTGCAGCGAGGAAACCGAAAGGACGCCGGGGAGAAGGTGCCGCGCGACCGGGGACCCTGCCCGGTACCACACCCGGGGGCCAAGGCGGGGGGCCGAAGGGTCCCACGAGCGAGAAGGAGGCAGAACTTACTCCGCGGTCCTCCTCCGAGAGGAAGTCGGGGCCGTCGTCCAGGCCTTCCTGCGGGGTCGCCGGGCCCGGCGCACCAAGGAAAAGATGGGAGTTGGGGAGACACAAAGGGAGACATTAGTGCTCGGCCGGCGCGGCCCCCGCGCCCGCCCCGCGCCCGCCGCCCCCACCGCGCGCCCGGGGCTCGGCACCGCTGAGAACACCCACCATCATGGCTGCTCCGAGGCGAGGGTCAGCGCAGGCGCGCACCGCACCGCGGGGCCGGAGGGAGCCGGCTGTAGAGGGAGGGGCGGGGCTGGTGGCGGCAGGAGGGGGCGGGCTCTCGGAGCGGCCTGCCCCGCCCCGCCCTGTGCCGGGGCCCGGGGCCCGCTCGCCGCGGGAAGAAGGAAGGCTGGGCCCTCCGCCCGGGGTTGCAGCGCCGGGTCGGAAAGGGCCCGCAGGCCCAGGCCCACATGGCTGCCGGCAGGTCGCGGCCGGCCGGCTCTGACCCGGAAGGGCCGAGTCCACCTGGGGAGCCGTCCAGTTTCCTTTCCCTCAGGGCTGCAGCGGAAAAAAAAAAAAACAAGCAAGCGCTCTCCAGAAGCCACAATAAATCGTCTAGTTTTTGTATTATGCCAGGCGGTAATTAATCACAATTAATATTTTGCCCATAGAAATTGTGGGAACTGAGGGCCTCCGCACAGTCAGCTGTAATCAAGCTTTTACTGTTGGTGAGGTAATAACACCTCAGGGGTTGGGGCACTAATGGTTGTGGACTATAAAGATGAGCTGAGCTGTCCGCGTTATAAGAGTAGAACAAGTGCCTCCAGACCTACTCTAACTGTCCAGGGGGACAGCACCACAGGAGTGGCCACAGGCAATTTAAAAGATGCAACAAAGTCATTCCTTAACCTTTGCCCCATGTCACCTGCTATGCACTCACACACGCGCACGCGCATACACCATCCTTGTGCTTTCGGTCACTTATTGGCATCAGCATCTTTACATTTTTCAGGCCAGAAACCTCAAAATCCTATTCAGATCTCTCCTTCCCCTCCATCACTCGTCACACCTTTAGTAACAAATTCTATTTGGTCTATAATTGATTATCTGTCTTATCTCTTAAATTGGTCCCAGTCCACAACAATGGGTCTCTTCCCTTCCACAGCAATTACCCTCAGTATTTGTCTGGACTTTTGCAATACTCTCTTAACTTTCCTTTTTTCTTTTCTTTTTTTTTTTAATTTATGAGAGTCACAGAGAGAGAGAGAGAGAGAGGCAGAGACACAGGCGGAGGGAGAAGCAGGCTCCATGCACTGGGAGCCTGATGTGGGATTCGATCCCGGGTCTCCAGGATCGCGCCCTGGGCCAAAGGCAGGCGCCAAACCGCTGCGCCACCCAGGGATCCCAACTTTCCTTTTTTCTATCTCTCTCTCCTCCATTCTATATCCTGCTGCCAGTTTTCCTCCCTAAGACACAGATAACCATGATAAGGGTGCTAACTTGTTCAGTAATCTTTATGCATCTTTATCATATGAAGGTCCAACTCTTCCACCTAGCATTTAAGGCCCTCCACGCTTGATTCTCTCCCTATTTTGCCAGGCGCTTCGTCCTATCTTGTTGAGTCAAAGCTCTCAAAACAATAATGTTAAACTATTAATATTTTCATGAGAACTTCTTGTAGCTTTCGTTTTGTATGTAAGGAGAACTGAGGTATAGAAAAATTACGTTACTGCCCAAGCAAGGATTACTCTCCAATTTGATGGGGGCGGGGGGTGTCTTTATTTTTTGTCTTTTGTTTCTTGTTTTCCAGTGCATTGTAATAACGACTGGAGTAGTGTTTTTTTTTTTCACTGAGAGTCATGAGGCATCATGTGGTGCCAGTGTAGTGTGATGAAGTGTCAGGAGGAATGTTCTGGTAATTTGTTG
Source organism: Vulpes vulpes (assembly GCF_048418805.1). Lineage (NCBI taxonomy): Eukaryota > Metazoa > Chordata > Mammalia > Carnivora > Canidae > Vulpes > Vulpes vulpes. The sequence goes on from NC_132785.1 coordinate 74,681,318, forward strand.
CTGATGAAAAGTGCCAATATTTCCTAATGATTTGTTTTGGGATTGAAGGTAATGCCTGTAGAACTCTTCTTCCTAGATGGAGAGAGGAGTGGAGCTACAATTAATGGGTAGGCTTTGCATAGAACTAGGAGGAGGGGCAAGTGTCTCCTGTGAACAAAGGTTGAGAAGAGCCACCTAGGACCACCTAAATGTCTCTGATCATTAACCAAGAGTTTCAACACTTAAGCCAAGTCCAGAAACACTCAAATTATCAAATGTCAAAACTTTGAAATCACTAATTAGGGACACCTGGGTGGCTCAGCTGTTGAACATCTGCTTTTGGCTCAGGGTGTGATCCCGCTCCCGGGTTGAGTCCCACATCAGGCTCCCTTCAAGGGGCCTGCTTCTCCCCCTGCCTGTGTCTCTGCCCCTTGCTGTGTGTCCCTCATGAATAAATAAATAAAATAAAATCTAAAAAAAAAAAAAAAAAAAAGAATTCACTACTGAAAAACAAGATTTAAAATATAAGTAGCCAAATAAAATTATCAACAAGGACATTTAGTAATCACTGCAGTGAAAATCAATAGCTGAAAACTCACATGAATAGAGAACCCTACCGTGAAACAATAAAGTTATTCATTAATACCTGAGCCTACCTATCCGGGTAAAGGTCTCAAACTATATTTTGTAAATGATAAGAAGGAATTATCAGTAACTGATACTAGCAAGTATCAAAAAGGCAATTACAAAATTTAAGGCATATCAAAGGAAAAGAAAAAAAAAAAAAGTATCTTCAAGAAACCTAAAAAACCCCCAAAACAAAGGAAAAGAAATTAAAATCAGCTCACATAACAGATTTTTCTGCTACTTATAAAATAAATCTAAGTTCGCCTGGGTGGCTCAGCGGTTGGGCGTCTGCCTTCGGCTCAGGGTGTGATCCCGGTTCCCGGGATCAAGTCCTACATCGGGCTCACTGTAGGGGGCATGCTCCTCTCTCGGCCTATGCCTCTGCCTCTCTCTCTGTGTCTCTCCTGAATAAATAAATAAGATCTTAAAAAATAAAAATAAAGAAGATATTAAAGCTGAACCACTTGTCTAGTACTTTTTATTTTTAAAAGTTTTATTTATTTATTTTAGAGAGACAGCATGAGTGGGAGGGGCAGAGGGAAAGGGGGAGGAAATCCCAGAAAGGCTCACACCCAGCATAGAGCCTGACATGGGGCTCAATCCCAGGATACTGAGATGACTTGAGCTGAAATCAAGAGTCAGATGCTTAACTAACTGTGCCACCCAGGAGCCCCTTCCCTAGTACTTTTAACCAAATGATTTATTTTTCTTCTTGTTTTAATAGATTTTTATGAGATTGCCTACTTCTATATAAATTCCTTTTTTTCTATATAAATTTCATGAGCAAATTATGTTTTTGAGCAAAAATTGCAATCTGATTACTTTATATAGATTTAACTACATGAAAATAAAATATTACAAATGGGATTAGATACCCAATAGTGTGCTTCAAAATCAAATGTATTGGAAGATTTTAGAGAAGAATAAACTTTTAGAGAATAATAAAGTCACTTTTAAATATTGAAAATCAGGGATCCCTGGGTGGCGCAGCGGTTTGGCGCCTGCCTTTGGCCTAGGGCGCAATCCTGGAGACCTGGGATCGAATCCCACATCGGGCTCCCGGTGCATGGAGCCTGCTTCTCCCTCTGCCTGTGTCTCTGCCTCTCTCTCTCTCTCTCTCTGTGACTATCATAAATAAAAATAAAAAAATTTAAAAAAAATAAATATTGAAAATCAAAAAATGTATTTGCTTTGAACATTTTTGTCAAACAAAAAAATCAAGTATTAGGGCACCTGGGTGGCTTGGCGGTTTAGTGCCTGCCTTCAGCCCAGGGCGTGTTCCTGGAGTCCTGTGATCGAATCCCACATAGGGCTCCCTGCATCGAGACTGCTTCTCCCTCTGCCTATGTCTCTGCCTCTCTCTCTCTCTGTGTCTCTCATAAATAAATAAACAAAATCTTTAAAAACAAACGAAAAAAACCCCAAGTATTTTTCTAGAAGAAAACATTTTAAAATATGAAATAGTGATTATTTAATTAGATTTAGAAGAAAATTGTTTAATTCCTTTTATCATGTTCCAATCAAAGAAGGTTTCACCAGAATGTATTTTTACCAACTCCTCACTTCTTCAAATTCTAGATCATTTTTTGTTTTGGACAACCTTTGTATATGTGCTGCTGAAGCGAGCACATTTGGACAACCTTTGGATCTTAATTCTTGCCTCCTCCCTGAGAGTTATGCTACAACAGAATTAGGAAGATTGCTGAACTCTGTTTTTTCGAATTATATTAATTGGGGTGTGTTTACCTGCAAGTAACAGAAAACATCAATTCAAATAAACTGAGCAGTGTAGAAATTTATCTCACAACAAAAAAAAAATCAAGATATAAGGGGTCTCTAGGCATAATATAGATCTTCCTCAATTTATGATGGTGTTACCCTCTGATAAACCCATCATAAGTTGAAAATATCATAATTGAGCATATGTTTAATAAACCTAACCTATTCAACATCATAGCTTAGCCTAGCCCACCTTAAACATGCTCAGAACATTTATATGAGGCTACAGTTGGGCAAAATCATCCAACACAAAGTACAACAAGTGTACATTGTCTCATATATTCATTGAATTCTGTACTGAAAGTGAAAGACAGAATGGTTGCATGGGTACAGAATGGTTGTATGGCCTTGTGATTGTATGGCCAACTGGAAACTCTGGTTCATTGCCAATGTCCAGCAATGGTAGGTTTGACAAAACAAATCACTTATAATCCAGCACTTGGAGATAATCACTACTTATACTTTGGCAAATAAGCTTTTAAATGTTTTCCCATGCATATGCCTCATCTAGTATTTTTTTTATTGATTTATTTAGAGCAAGCATGAGAGAGAGATTGTGCATGAGTAGGGGGAGGGGAGCAGAGGCAGAGGAAAGAGAATCTCAAGCAGACTCCCCGCTGAGCCCTCAGTCCAACTCGGGGCTTGATCTCAAGACCCTAAGATTACAACCCAAGCTGAAACCAAGAGTTGGTCACTGAAGCAACTATGCCACCCAGGTGCTCCTCTCATCTAGTACTTTTTTGACATAATCAAGATTGTGTTTTATAGTGTTATGTCATATTATTATATATATATTTCTATTCTTCAGCTTGAATTTTAATAACTGTATAATATTCTATCAGCTAGATATATCAATGCATTTAACCAAACCCCATTGTTGAAATTGACATTGTTTATATTTTGGTTTGTTACTTGAAAACAAAAAAGCATAAAACACATTCTTTTTTTAAAAAAAATTATTTATTTATATATTTGAGAGAGAGAGTGAAGGAGAGAACATAAGCAGGGGGAGCAGCAGATGCAGAGGAAGAAGCAGGCTCCCCACTGAGAAGGGAGGCAGACTCGGGCTCTATCCCAGAACCCCAGGATCCTTATCTGAGCTAAAGGCAGATGCTGAACCAACTGAGCCATCCAGGTACCCGTTTGAAACATATCCTAATAGTTAAATCCTTGGAAATATCCTTGATTATTTTTAAGATGTGTGATTATCAGGTCAAAAGTTTTAAATACACATTCCCAAATTATGCTCTAGAAGTGTTGTACTAATTTACACTCCCACCAACATTGTATGAAGTATTCAATTTCCCTTATACCATTTTCCTACAGGGGTTGTAGGAATACAACATGGTTGTAAATGTATCAGTTATATCTTGTGCAGTACCTGCCACATAGTAGGCATGAAAGAAAACATTTATTGAATTTTTTATTTAACAGGTAAAAATGAAATCTCATTGTTTTAACATGTGTTTCTTGAAAGACCAATGACTTTGAACCTTGTTAATTTGATATTAGTAATTCTTCTTTTGTGAATTTCTGGTCTTAGCCTCTATTTTTTCTATTGCTTTTCAAAGCTATTTATTTATTTAGAGAGGGGCAGAGGGAGAGAATTCTAAGCAGGCTCCACACCTAGTATGGAGTCTGACATGGAGCTCAATCTCATGACCCTGAGATTGTGACCTGATCCAAAATCAAGAGTTGGGCACTGGGTAACTCAGTGGCTCAGTCGGTTGAGTGTCCAACTCTTGATTTTGGCTCAGGTCATGGTCTAAGAGTTGTGTAATTTAGCCCCACTAAATGCCCAGAGTTGCAGTTGGGCTCTACACTCAGCGGGGAGCCTGCTGCTTCTCTTCCTCTCTCTCCCTGTTCCTTTACCCTTCCCCATCATGTGCTCTCTCTAAAATAAATAAATGAATCTTAAAAAAAAAAAAAAAGAGTCGGACACTTAACCAACTGAGCCACCCAGAAAACTTGAAAGCTCTTTCTATATTAAGGATAAAAAGCCTTTTTTGGGTATAATAAAGATTCATGTCTTTTTTTTTTTTAAAGATTCATGTCTTAACTTGGCCTTTTAGTTTTACAGTATGATGTTTTTGACACCTTAAGTTTTAAAAATTATTTATTTATTTATTTTTAAAAATATTTTATTTATTTATTCATGAGAGACACACAGAGAGAGAGGGAGGCAGAGACACAGGCAGAGGGAGAAGCAGGCCCCATGCAGGGAGCCCGATGTGAGACTGGATCCCGGGTCTCCAGGACCACACTCTGGAGCTGAAGGCGGTGCTAAGCCACTGAGCCACCTGGGCTGCCCAAATTTTTAAATTTAATGTACTTAGATCTATCTCTCTTCTCCTTTAGCCTTCTATTTCAGTGATAATACTAATAATACTAATACTAAAAGATACTACCTATCCCAAGTACATAACTATCCACAAATATTTTTTTCTAGTAAGTTTTTAGATCGAATGTTACTGACTTAAGTTAATGGACTACATCAGATGAGCAAAAATCACTTTGTCAATCTCATTGCTCCTTGATCCTCCCCCATAACTTAGGGGTTAAAAAAGCAAACCACACCTTATTTAAATAAATCAATAAGCAAGTAAACAACACAGACATCATATATAGAAGATCAAAAAAAAAAAAAAGTCATATCTCAGGAGAATGAGGGTGGAAAAGTTAATGTTCCAGAGATGAAAATTACTCTTAGAGGAAAAAATCAACTCCCACTTTTCTGGGATTCGGACCTGGGAATCAGTACCAGTAGTGAATCTGCTGAATTAATCTTGACCATAGTGCCTGAGGGCCAAGAGAAAAAGTGACAAATCTCTACAGAACCCTGACCCCAGGGCACATGCAGATTTATTGATTAATGTCAGTACCTCTCTAATTCTATTTGGAAGAATCTCTATTTAGAAGCTGAGATTATTAAACTGAAGTCTAGCACACTTTCTTTTGCCTATTTTAAACATGAGTTGATAAAGATAGAGATGTAGAGAGCAGTTTAATGTTGCTTCATGCCTGGAAAAAAGTAGCACATATATTATGTTAAATAATTTCTAAGTTGTATTTCAAATTTTTTTTTTATTTTTTATTTTTTATTTTATTTATTTATGATAGTCATACAGAGAGAAAGAAAGAGAGGCAGAGACACAGGCAGAGGGAGAAGCAGGCTCCATGCGCCGGGAGCCTGATGTGGGATTCGATCCCGGGTCTCCAGGATCGCGCCCTGGGCCAAAGGCAGGCGCCAAACCGCTGAGCCACCCAGGGATCCCCTAAGTTGTATTTCAATATTGATGATTTGATGACCTCATTCCTCCACCATAGAGCTGCAGTAGAGGCAGAAGATATAAACCTGCAAGAAATATAGGGACTTGCCTAACATATGACACTCATAAGTAGTCAGAAAAATTAAAATAATAATATTAAAATAATTCAAGATTTCCTACCTCCCTAATCCCAGATGTGAAATGCTTTAGGAGAATGGAGTTATGTTTACATATATTTTCTTTCTTTTTTCTTCAGACAAAAAAAAAAAATCACATCTATTTCAATAGTTCAAAGTGCAAATACAGCAAGTCAGTTCACAATGTTTCAAGATACAGTTTTAAGTATAATGAAAACTTGATATACAAAAATGAAAGGGTAAATAGCAGAAATAAAGCTCAATTTTTTTAAAAAAAATTCAAGTAACCCTAAAACATTTAGACTAAAATATCCCATTTATGACAATTCAGAAACGCCTTAATTTATAGATACCAGTAGCACATTGCCATCCGAAAGGGCTTCTCAAAGAAGGAGAATCACCCCAAACCTGTCAGCTCAGGACCAAAGTGGAAGTTCTTGGGGCAGGTTATTCCGGATTTGGCCGCCTCACTCTCACTGTCGATCCATACGGTTTGACCCATGATACTTGGATGTTTAGGCAAATTCTAGAAAATGTTTAAAGTTCAATATGAGACCAACACCCTGCTAAGAGATACTGAAATGACCACTATATATTTACAAGATTTTAAAGACCATCTTAGCTTCAGGCCTCTGGTGTTACAGGGGAAAGACAGACTGATACTTCTTCCATTACTTAGAACCTTTCTGTAAGGTTAGCAACACGGCCTTTACAACCTCCTCACGAAAATCATACTTCGTTATAGATTTACTTATTTCTACACATACAGAACTTTTATGTAAAGTAGAAAAAGTTCCCGCTAGGAAGATAATTAAAGGTTATTAATGTTCTTTGTATCACTTAGCAGCCAAGACACATGTTTATTTCTGCTCCGCAGAAGCAAGGTTAGCTATTCGCTTCAATTCAGGAAGGTGTGTGCTTTCAGGATGGTAGAGATGAGATATTTATTGCATCTTTTTCTCAATCTTCTTCATCTTTTCATTATAGGCAGTGAATTGAGAGTCTGTTCTGAAAATTCTATCCCACCATGTAAATGTGGAAGCATAGTTTCCGATGAAGTTCATGTGGTGGAAATCATGATGCCGAGAACCAGCATAGAAAAGGATCAGATTTAGGGGATCCCTGGGTGGCTCAGCGGTTTAGCGCCTGCCTTTGGCCCAGGGCGCGATCCGGGATCAAGTCCCACGTTGGGCTCCCGGGATGGAGCCTGCTTCTCCCTCCTCCTGTGTCTCTGCCTCTCTCTCTCTCTCTCTCATGAATAAATAAATCTTAAAAAAAAAAAAAAAAAAGAAAGGGAACAGATTTAAAGGGTTCAGGGGACTGTCATAGTCACTATGGACATTAATAGTTTCTATCAACCGAATGGTCACCCATGCCCAAAGGAGAATGACATGATCACACAAAAGCATGATTCCAATGAAAAATCCAGTTCCAAGAATCAGAGTTTCCAAAGGATGTGCATATTCAGCTTCCATTCCAAATGGAGCCTGAAACTCATGATGAACTTTACGAATATATTTATATATTCTTTTGTGATGCAAGAGCCTATGCAGGAAATAGTGCCAGGTATCCTCAATCACCGCACAGCCAAAGCATCTTGCCAAAAGCATATACCATCTTGGCATTCTTTCCCAATCATAAGGTATATTAAAATACTCTGTAAAATAATAAGTTCCACAGATCAAAGGAAGCTGGATACAAAAGTGACTAAAGAGAAGTACTTTAAAACATTTCCATTGGTTTTCCCATGTTTCTGGTTTATCCTTTTGAATTTTGTACTTTTTCATAAAAGGTATAAATTGAAACAAAAATCCAGGTAAACAGAACAAGAAATAAAGAACTTCGTGAGCTATCAAGGATCCCCATGTTGCAATCTGGAACTTTGTATAATTATTCAACATAGAGTTCCAAGCATTTTTAAATGGTTCTTGTAGAGGGTTCTCAGGTAAAGTGAATCTACATACTCCACAGCCAAGGATGCTGAACTGAAGATGCTGATACTTTCATTTGGTGCCATTTTTCAAATCTCTGCAGAAAGCCTTGGAATTCTGGCCAAGCGGCAGGAACCATATATTTTCTTTCATCTTTTGTTATATTCCATTATTTTACCTGAGGATTCAGACCCTACAAGAAAATCAGAAATAAAGAGTGCAAATCTTTCAAAGAATTTTTGAAATAAAATATCTGAAAAAAAAAAAGAAATAAAATATCTGGTGTAATGACTTTATTTGCATTTTAGGCACAGTGGAGCAGGCTAAGAACCCTAATGTTTATTACCTGTCAGAAGAATTTTACCCAGACATCATTCTGATATATTTTTTAAAAGATTTTATTTATTTATTTGACAGAGAGAGAGAGAGAGAGGGAGAGAGAGCACAAGCAGGAGGAGTGGCAGAGGGAGATGGAGAAGCAGATTCCCTGCCGAGCAGAGAGCCTGATGTGGGGCTCAATCCCAGGACCCTGAGATCATGACCTGAGCCGAAGGCAGATGCTTAATTAACTGAGCCACCCAGGTGCCCCCTGATATTTTTTAAGTCAGAAAACTTCCAAATATCTAAAATATTTAATTTCTAAAAACTTCATTTTACTCAGATTTTCAAGAATATACCTATCATGCAACATAAGATAGAGCTGTGTTTTTTTAGATCATAGAAAAAAAGGATTTTAAAAGATTTAACAAAATTGTTGGACTCTGGCAGCCCAGGTGGCTCAGCGGTTTAGCGCTGCCTTCAGCCCAGGGCCTGATTCTGGAGACCCGGGATCGAGTCCCACGTTGGGTTCCCTGCATGGAGCCTGCTTCTCCCTCTGCCTGTGTCTCTGCCTCTCTCTCCTCTTTGTGTTTTTCATGAATAAATGAATAAAATCTTTAAAAAAATTGTTGGACTCTATGCCACAAACATTATGTTGTTTCTCTGTTAAGAATTTTTTTTTCTAGTTTTAGAATTTCTGCCTTCAGAATAAAAGCCACACTTCTAAGACATTCTACTACTTCTCTAGGGACTTTTCTCCTTTTTTCTTCATGTGCATGCAGCTATGTGTGTGTGAAGCATTTTCACTTCCACTTTTCCCTATATTTTGTAAGTTGGGATATTTTTTTAAAGTCTAATTGTTGCAAAAAATGTTGATGAACCAAGATGTCTCCTGAAAAAATGATTAATCCAAAAAACAAGATTTAGCAATTTCAAATCATTTTTGGATACTCCCTCTACTCACAATGACATCAATACTATATGTTTTCATTTTTTATTTTTTATTTTTTTTATCTTTTTTTAAAATTTTTATTTATTTATGATAGTCACACACACAGAGAGAGAGGCAGAGACATAGGCAGAGGGAGAAGCAAGCTCCATGCACCGGGAGCCCGACATGGGATTCGATCCTCGGTCTCCAGGATCACGCCCTGGGCCAAAGGCAGGCGCTAAACCACTGCGCCACCCAGGGATCCCTGTTTTCATTTTTTAAAGGTTGAATTCAGGAGCTTAGAAATTCCTTGTCTTCTCTCAGTCATATTACCTTAACTTTTAGAACTGGGTCCTTTCATTCTTCTGGTTGACTAATAGATAATTAACCTTAATGTTGACAATTACATTCACTATGCTGACATAAGTGGCTTCTATAATTTTTGAATACCAGATGAGGTTTCCTGGATGAAATTTCAATTTGGCAGTTGGATTGAGCACTTTTTTTTTTTTTTTAAAGATTTATCTATTTGAATTAAAAATTTTTTTTTTAATTTTTTTTATTTATTTATGATAGTCACAGAGAGAGAGAGAGGCAGAGACACAGGCAGAGGGAGAAGCAGGCTCCATGCGCCGGGAGCCCGACGTGGGATTCGATCCTGGGTCTCCAGGATCGCGCCCTGGGCCAAAGGCAGGCGCCAAACCGCTGCGCCACCCAGGGATCCCCAAAGATTTATCTATTTGAGAGAGAGAGAGAAAGCATGAGTAGGGGAAGGGGCAGCAGAAGCTTTCAAAAAAAGTTCCATGGGACTATCAACAGGTTTCTAAAACGTGCTTGATTTCTTCTTAAATTTTTATTTAATTTAAGTAATCGCTATCCCCAATATGGGGCTCAAACTCACAACCCCAAGATCAAGAGTTGTATGCTCTTCCAGCTGAGCCTGCTGGGTGCCCCTATAAAGATGCTTTATAAAGCATTTGTTACAAATGTGCTCTTCCGGTTCTTACCTGATGTGCTATTTAAGGAGAAAGGTCAGAATAAATTGAAATTGTTCCTTTACACACATACATCTCTGAAAGTAAATAGCAATTGCCAGATGCTGGGCAGGGTCAGGGGAGAAATAGAAGGTGACTGTTAATGGATATGTGGTTTCTTCTTACAATGATGAAAATGTTCTGGAATTGGATAGTAGTGATGATTGCACATGGTGAATATACTAAAAAGCACTGAATAATAAACTAAAAGAGGGCAGGTTATAGTATGTGGATTGTATCTCAATTAAAAAAAAAAAACAGGGGAACCTGGGTGACTCAGTCAGTTAAACATCTGCCTTTGGCTCAGGTCAGGATCCAGGGATCCTGGGATCAAGCCCCCTCGGACCCTGCTTCTCCCTCTCATCCCGGCTAGTGCTCTTTCTCACTCTCTCTGTTGCTATCTCTGACTCTCTCTCTCCTAAATCAATAAATAAAATCTTTTAAAAAGAGAATGAAGTGACTTTGGGGAATTTCTTTCTTAAGAGTTTACACACAGTTTTAAAGAAGATGTTTCAAAATGTCACTGCATTCTTTTCTGAAAAGATATCTGCATGTTTGCATAAAGTAGGATGAGTAATGTATACAGATCCTGTGCCTTGTTTGGAAAACCTGCTGTCTCACCCTCTTGCTTTAAAGTTTCTAGGAGTGGTTTATCCCTTTGTTTAGGATCTAAGAATACTTGGGTAAGAACCATTGTCCAGTAAAGATTAATGGGGTTAAGTCCTGGGAGGCCTGGGCGGGGGCCTCAACCTCTGCTATACGAGTCCCAAGAAAGGAAGTATACAGCGATCAGGGAATAATTCTAGCTCCCAGGGCAAAAGGCCTGGAAATACCCCATGGAGACTCAGTCATAGGCCCTGGGCATGTCTATCCCTTTGGGACTGTTGCTCAGAAATAACTGGGCCCAAGAGTTCAAGAAACATGAAGCTTTCCAAATTAGGAGTGGGTGCGAATAGTGTTTGGTCATTGTGTTCCACAGAGAATAAAATGGTGGGTCCAGGAGGCCCTTTGATTTGTGGCATTGAACTTTCCCTCTCAGTATGGTGAAAAGACTCAAAGCTCAGTCTGGTCTAGAAAGAGGAGCTGCCTAGATTTTGGTATGTATAGGTGGTATAAGTTTCTTTTCTGATCTCACTGCCTGAACCAACTTCTCATCTTTGCCTCTCCCAATCCTATTCATCCTTCAAGATTGGTCCTGGAGTTGCCTCCATCACCACTCTCTCTTCACCTGTAATAGGTAAAGATGGATATGGGTTCTGGGAATAGTCTCCAGTGGTCAGATGCTTACACTGCAACTAGTCACTATGGCCGAGCCATCTTCTCTCTCTGCACTACTTTCCTCATACGTAATATGACAACAGTAACATAGTCTCTGAAGTTAGACTTCCTGAGTGTGAATCTAAGCTTTGCATTAACTATTGTGAACCTTGAATATTTTCCTAAATGTTTTTATTTTTTGGTTTTCCTTAAAAAATTATTTATTTATTTGGGAGAGAGAGAACACAAGCAGGAGGCTCAGAGAGAGAAAGAGAGAGACAATCTCAAGCAGACTCCCCACTGAGTGCAGACCCTGACGTGGGACTCAATCTTATGACCATAAGATCATGACATGAACTGAAACAAGAGTTGGACACTGAACTGACTGAGTGACCCAGGGTCCCCAAGGTTTCTCATTCTCTAAAATGGGGATAAGAAGTACCCCTATTTCAAAGGGTTCAATAAGGTTTAAAATAATCCATGTACAGGGGCACCTGGGTGCCTCAGTGGTTGAGTGTCTGCTTTCAGCTCAGGTTGTGATCCCAGGGTTCTGGGATGGAGTTAGCTTCAGGATCCCTGCATGAAGCCTGCTTCTCTCTCTGCCTATGTCTCTGCCTCTCTCTCTGTGTCTCTCATGAATAAATAAATAAAATACTAAAAAAAATTCCTATACAGCATATAGAAGAAAATCTGAATATGGCAAAAGCTGAGATGTTTGTTATAATGATATTGTTACCATTTTCTTAGAGCTACTTATCCCACTGCAGATAAGTGGGTCTCCCAAAGCCCAGTTTCTATCATGGACGGTAAACCCATCTTACAACTGATTGGGTCAGTGGAAAATATTGGGCAGACTCAAGCTTGCTGGGCCAATCAGATTCCTCTACTTAAGAATTTTAGCAGGGGAGGGGCACCTGGATGGCTCAGTCAGTTAAGTGCAGGGCTCTTTTTTTTTTTTTTTTTTTAAGATTTTATTTATTTATTCACGAGAGACACACACAGAGAGGCAGAGACATAGGCAGAGGGAGAAGCAGGCTCCCTGCAAGGAGCCTGATGCAGGACTCAATCCTGGACCCGGGATCACGGCCTAAGCTGAAAGTAGATGCTTAACTGCTGAGCCACCCAGGCATCCCTAAGTGCCAGACTCTTGATTTTGGCTCAGGTCATAATCTTAGGGTCCTAGGATCGAGCCCTGAGTCAGGTTCTGAATTTAGCAGGGAGTCTGCTTGAGTATCTTCTCTCTCTCTCTCTCTCTCTCTCTCTCTCTCTCCCTTTGCCCGTTCTCCCACTCTCTCTCGCTAAAATAAAGAAATAAATCTTTTTTTTTTTTTTTTTTAAGAATTTTTAGCAGGGGCCAAAAGAGAATTTTAGAAGAGACATGCAGAGATAGACTTGGAAGCTGTGTTATGATAGGCCCATCCCTACTCATCACTATTTAAAAGTTATGATAGGGACACCTGGGTGGCTCAGTGGTTGAGGATCTGCCTTTGGTTCAGGTTGTGATCCGGGGTCCTGGGATCCAGTCCCACATCAGGATTCCTGTGAGGAGCCTGCTTCTCCCTCTGCCTATGTCTTTGCCTCTCTTTCTGTATCTCTTATGAATAAATAAATAAAATCTTTAAAAATAAGTTATGGCAGTTACTAGACTTTTACTACTAGATCTAATTATTTAATGTGTTAATAAAAATCCCATATATTATTGTATCACAATTTCTAAAAATTCCAATACCTATATTTCAATATGTTTTGTTTTCTTTATGATCCTATTTTATGCATTTAAAACATTATTCTGGAATTCTACAAAATACTTGACTGATACACCTCAAAAGTACCTGTTAAAGGTCGTGAAAAAAAGGGAATGCCCTAGGGGTGCCTAGGTTGGCTTTGTCAGAAGAGCATGTGACTCTTGACACTCAAGGTTGTGGGTTTGAGCCCCACATTGGGTGTAGAGATTACTAAAAAATAAATAAATAAATAAATAATAATAATAATAAACTAAAAAAAAAAAAAGAAAATATAGACACTGTTATAGACCAAAGGACACTGAGAAGATTTAATAGCTAAGTACAGGGATCCCTGGGTGGCGCAGAGGTTTAGCGCCCGCCTTTGGCCCAGGGCGCGATCCTGGAGACCCGGGATCGAGCCCCACGTCGGGCTCCCGGTGCATGGAGCCTGTGTCTCTGCCTCTCTCTCTCTCTCTCTCTCTGTGACTATCATAAATAAATTAAAAAAGAAAAAAAAATAGCTAAGTACAGTATGATACCTTGGATTAGATCCTGGAACAGAAAAAGGACATTAATGGAAAAAGGAGCTCAATCTGAATAAAGTCTGGAGTTTAGTTAATGATATACACTAATATTGATTTCTCGGTTTTGGCAAATGTACCTCAGTAATGTAAGATGATCAGATCAGAGGAAACCGAAGCTCAGTGAGGAGTATAAGGAAATTCTCTCTACTATTGCAGTAGACTGAATGTTTATGTCTCCCTCCTGCCCCAATCCATATGTTGAAATCTTAATGCCCCATGTGGTGGTATTAGGAAGTCCGTCCTTTGAGAGGTGATTTGCGCCTCCCATGAATGGGATAAGTGCTCCTATAGAAAGGGCCCCAGAGAGAACTCTCACCCCTTCTGCCACGTGAAGTTACAGTAAGAAGACAGCTGTCTATAAGGACAGATTCACTGGATACTGAATCTGCCAAAAGATACTTGGTCTTGGACTTCTCTCAGCCTCCAGAATTGTGAAACAAATTTCTGTTGTCTATAAGCCATCTAGTTTATGATATCTTGTTATAGTGGCCCAAATGGACTAAGATCCTATCTTTGCAAATGCTCTGTAAATCTAAAATTATTCCAAAATACAAAGTTTATTAAAAATGGGGGATGTGTGCCTGGGTGGTTCCATCAGTTAAGCTTCCGACTCTTGATTTCAGCTTAGGTGATGATCTCCGGGTTGTGAGATTGAGCCCTGAGTTGGACTCCGCATCTTTAAAAAGGGGGGCATGATTCTGAAAAGGGATTCAGGTATCCATGGCACAAAAAGATTAATGCCTGCCCTAGAGCCTCAGATGCTATTGAACAAGGGTAGGAAGATCACCAGGATCAAGTGAGAAGCTTCTGTGGGCCAGGCCCGGTGGTACATTCAGTCACATGGTACGTCCTAATAAATAAAGGTCTGGGAAGGGACAGTAACTCCAGGAATGGGCAGCATCTCTGTACCGTGGGAGGGCACACAACCCAGCTAGCCATCTCCCATGTGAGTTCTGGCAGTGGAGTTATGGGCTTCCTGTCTATCAGGCAGGATTCTAATAGGAAACAGATGTCACACTCAAATTAAGAGATTCAAGGAGGGTTCACTTACAGAGGGAAAAAGTTCAAATGTGGTAGCAATGATGCAGGACCAAGGCAAGCAGAACCCAGGCCAGTATAAGCCCCAAAGAATTGAAATCTTGAGGGCAGGAAGTCCACCATTATAGTAGCATAGGAAGGAGTCCTTAATGGATCCTTAACAAATAGTTTTTTTTTTTTTTCTCAACAAATAGTTTAAATTAAATTGCAGTAAAATGGAATGAAAAACCTGGGAAATATATTATAAAGCAAGGCTGACCTTGAGCAGAAAAGTTAAAGAATAACTTCTTTGAGTGCCAAGACTTGAATTAGACAGAACTCATTTGAGTTCTAGCTACTCCACTTCTTGATAAAATAGGACTTGCTACTATAAATATTAAAATATTGACTATAAATACATTCCTCAAGTTTATTCCCTGCTTTTCCCTCTCTGGCCTGAGCCTTAAAGCTTTCTGCCTCAGAGCAAGAGAGAGCAGTTACTTGCCCTTCATTGCAAGATACTTGGCTGGTGGAGTAGTTAGAACACAGAGCTCCCCTGACAGTGTAAACAAGAGATTCCTGCCTGCTTCTAAGTCCTTGCTGGGAGACTGGACTGGAAAGGGAGACAGTAGCTCCAGACCACATCAGCCCTGCTGGGGGGTGGGAGGGGAGACAAAGCGAGAGAAGAGGAGGGCATAGACGCAAAGGTCTTGATTTCCTCTCTTCAGACTTTAGGTCTGGAGGGAAGAGGGGCATCAGACACACTGATGGACATGCTGGTAATAGGGAAACACTCTTGTTCTCTTTCTTTCTTTTCTTTCTTTCTTTCTTTCTTTCTTTCTTTCTTTCTTTCTTTCTTTCTTTCTTCTTCTTTCTTTCTTTCTTTCTTTCTCTCTCTCTCTCTTTCTTTCTTTCTTCTTTCCTTTTTTTTCTTTCTTTCTTTCAAGTAGACTGGGTGTGGGGCCTGAGCCCAATGCAGAGCTTGAACTCATAACCTCAAGATCAAGATTTGATCAAGAGTCAGACACTTGGGGCACCTGGGTGGCTCAGTGGTTGAGCGTCTGCCTTTGGCTCAGGTTGTGATCCTGGGGTCCTTTGATCGAGTCCTGTATCAGGCTCAAGATCCCATGGGGATCTTGCTTCTCCTTCTGCCTATGTCTCTGCCTCTCTTTCTGTATCTTCATGAATAAGTAAAACTTTAAAAAAAAATAAAAGAGTTGGACACTTAACCAAATGAGCCCCCCAGGTGCTCCAAGCCACTCTTGTTATTGATCACTTTTAGGACTCTGAGCTGAGCTGTCTGGAGGGCTGCCCCAGTGTTAACCTGGCAGTTCAGTCTTACCAGGCAGAGGGAAGTCTTGAGATTTAGCTTTCCTTGCGATAGGGTTGAGGCCCAGAAGTTTCCCCAATCCTCAGCCCTCTCTCAAAGTCAGAAGCAGCTAAGTTGGGTGCCAGCAGGTCTTCCATGTCTAAGGCACCTAGCAGATACTGAGTAGGTTAGCTGCTGTAGAGATGTTCTGAGGACTCAGATGAAACTTTGAAATGGTCTATACAATGCCTTCTCTGTGCCTAGAAATCGTAGAACAGAACATACCCTACCCCTGGTCCCCTTTCTATCTCCATCCTTCCCCAGCCACCCAACCCCACCCCATCCCATCCCATCCTTGCCCCAGCTTGGATGATTTTGCTCTGAGCCTTCCCAGAAGCAGAGAGTTGGGCCAAACGACTTCTTGAGTTTTTTTTCTGCTTTTTGACTCAGCAATGTATTGAATTATTCACTCTTTTATATCCTACAACCACATTTTTTAGTCACTCCTCTGACCTTGCTATTTACACAATTTCCTTCGCCTTGCAGTTTCTAAAAAGGAAAGTCAGAACATGTGCATCCTCATTTTAAAGGCATATTGGCAGCATACCTTAAATTCTAACTTATCAAAGATAATTCCCTCTTGCATTTAACTGAACCTGTACCTTATATAAACTTGCTATGGGAAGGTCTCAGAAATTTAGGGGAAAACCACCATCATCTGCCACAGGATTCACCACAAGATGGAGATTGCAGTAGTTGTAAAGGTCTGGTCTGGGGCAGGAGGGTGGTGGCCTCGAGGAGGTGAAAGATGTTCAGTCTGGCTGGTGGATCCATGAGGGGCTGTGGAGAAGATAGTCATCAAATCCTCTTCTTTTTTTGCCCCTGGCCACTCAAAGACACTACATTACCCAGATCCCATAGAAATAGGAGCAGCTGTGTGATTAAGTCAAATAGGATGCGAGTGAAAAAGATGTGCACAGGGCTGCCTTGAAAAACCTCTTTTATGATCAGAGTAGTTTTCCTCCTGCTTCTGTGACAGATTACCACAAATTTAGTTACTTAAAACAACACAGTTTTATTCTTTTAGTTCCAGTGGTCATGAATCTGAAATCAGTTCCACTGAGCTTAAGAGTCAGGGTGTTAGTGGAGCTGGTTCCTCCTGGGGGATCTAGTGGGGAATCCATTTCCTCACCTTTTTTTTTTTTTTTTTTTTTTTTAGCTTCCAGAGGTTGCCTGCTTGCCCTGGCTCACGGCCCCTTCCTGACTCCAACATTTCTAATCTTCACATCTCCTCTTTCCTCCTTCCTCCTTCGACCTTCTTGCCTCCCTCTTATAAGGACTTTAGTGATTACATTTAGGGGCCCCCAAAGAATCCAGGATAATCTCCCCATCTTAAGACGCTTAATTTAATAACATCCATAAATTCCCTTTTGCAATATAAGATAACAGTCACAGTATCTAGAGATTAGGATGTGGACATCCTTGGGGACTCATATTCAGCCTACTGTGCTGATCCTGTACACTTTGTCTTTCCATACCTGCAGAGAACGATGAAGTCAAAAGAGATGGGAAAGTCCCCCATATCAGAAGGCCGGGTGGCTGATTGGGTGGAACACAGTTCCCTTGCTGACTACACTGGACTGTGAAAGAAAAATCTTTTGTTGTGGTTAGCCACTGTGGTTGACTGAATTATTGGCCCCAATGCTTTAACTCACCTCCCGCGGCCTTTCCAAAGTGGGTAGACTGTACTTCCTAGCCCTTTGACTTTGAGCTTGACAGTATGGCTTGCTTCGGCCAATAGCATGTGAGTGGAGGTGGCTGATGGCATGCTCGGGCCTTAAAGATCACTCATGCATCTACTTGCAATGGTTGTTGTTTCACACCAACACATTAGGATGGCTTGCTAGATAGCAAAGGTTAACTAATATAACTACTGAGATTTTAATTTGTTTGTTTCAGGCAGTTAGACTAAAGCAGGAGCTGGGAAACTAACTGAGTGAGAGAGATGGAGGAATAGAATGCCGTGGCCAGGGAGTGGGGAGTTGGAATCTATTATTCCAGCCGGGTAGCAGTTCCCAGTGACAGCAAGATCCAGGTATAACCATAAAGGGAGTGGCTAAAACTAAATGGAGCCATTGTCACTGCCGATGAGCAGATCAAAGATAATGACAGAACTTGAGTTGGAATGGAAGACTGACATGAGCCAAGGGCCTGAGCCACCACTGAATCAAGGGGGCTGGTCTTGAGACTGGGAAGCTAAACATCAGGTAACTCTGGAAAGAAGAAAATTCAGAAATTGCTAGAATGACCCTATGAAGAGTACTAGGAGTGGGAGACCATCTCCAAACCTTGGTTATATGGAACCAGGGAAAGGTGAAGCAATTGGGAGGTGACATCTTACTTGGAAAGATAAACTGTGCTTGATCTCAGTTGTCTGTTTAGTCCCACAGAAGAAGAAAGGCAATGGGAATGGGAAGGCTTCATTAAACCACAAATGTTATGAGATTATACTGAAGCTTCTGCTGAGTGAACCAAAGAACAATGGCACTGGCTGAGTACCTCAACAAGGCCTGAATTAGGTGCAAATGCAAAAGTATCTCGCACTGGCACTTGATAACTGCTTTTGTATCAATTGGCTCATTATTTCACAAAATTTAGGATAAGACATAATGTATGTTAACTATAATTCAATAATAAATATTAAAAAATAAAAAGGGCAAGTGGGGCACCTTGCTAGCTCAGTTGATAGAGCATGTGACTACTGATCTTAAGGTCTTGAGTTCAAGCCCCACACTGGGTGTGGAGCCTACTCAAAAAATTAAAAAAAAAAAAAAAAAAGTTTTTTCAGGGCACCTGGCTGGCTCAGTTGGTGGAGCATACAATTCTTGATCTTAGGGTTGTGAGTTTGAGCTCCATGTTGGGTGTAGAAATTATTTAAAAATAAAATCTTTAAACATAAATAATAATAATAAGGCAAGGAATGAGAGTATTTTGGATGTCCTTCATAGAAATTAAGTGTACTAATAATACAATAATAAGCAGGTTTACTATTTGAGTGATCCTAAAAAGGATCTGGAAGTGCTCAAAAACTTCCTCCTGCAGCTCTAAAGACAGCCTGATGATATGAAGTTCATTTTCCAGTGAAGTTGCAAAAGCTACCCTCTGAAACAGCCTACAGCTTCCTGTCCTTCTCACAGATGGCACTATGGTGGTACAATTGGTACAATTCTAATTCCAAGTAGTGTACATGGTGTGGTAGGCGGAGTAATGGCCTCTGCAGAGATCTGTGTCCTAATCGCTAGACCCTCGGAATGTGTTACCTTACAAGGCAAAGGCGAATTAAACTTGCAGATGGAATTAAGTTTGTTAAGCAGCTGGCCCTGAGAAGTGGAGATTACCCTGGATGATATTAGGTGAGCCCAGTATAATCACAAGTGTTCTTGTAAGTGAAAGTACGAAGCAGAAGAGGAGACCCAGAGGTGTTGGCATGAGAAAAATCTGGCCCAATGTTGCTGGAAGGGGGCCACGAGCCAAGGAATGCAGCCTTGGCCAGGGAAAAGGCAAGGAAACAGATTGTCCCCTGGAGCCACCAGAAGGAATACGGCTGTGCTGACACCTTGATTTCAGTTCCATGAGACTCTTTTCACTTCTGAGCTCCCCAACTGTAAGACAGTACAGCACCTTATATGTACTTATCATTACTCAGCTGAAGACTTGATGAGAACCCTCTTCAGATCTTTGGAACTCTTTCTGTGCAGCCAGTCTCTGTGGGGCTCTGCCCTGCAAATTCTAGCCACCCGAGTCTTCTCAAATTCTTCACCCTGTCTCCTTCACGTGGGGAGACTGCAGGGCTCTACCTAGTTTCCCCCTCCCTGTGCCACTGCCTGGAAATTTCCCAAAGGCAGTAAGCTGGAGCGATCATGGACTTCAGCTTTTTATTTCCTTTCAGAGATCACTGTTCTCTGCTGCTTATTGTCCAATGTCTGAAACTGCTGTTTCAAACATTTGGCCCAGTTAAAAAAAAAATGTCTAAGGCAGGCAGCAAATTTGGTTCCTCTTACCTCTTCATGGCAGAAAGCGGAAGTCCCGGGAGCCATATTTCAATCACAGATGGGCTCTTTTATCCTGAACAAGTTTGTTAATCTCTCAGACCTCGCTTCTTCAAGTGATTTTTGAAAAAAATTTTGAAAAAAAAATCAAGTGATTAAGAAAAAATGTAGACTACTTTTAAGCAGTTTTAGGTTTATAACAAAGTTGAGTGGAAGTTACAGAGATTCCCCATATACTCCCTGCTCCTATACATGCACAGCCTCCCGGATTATCAATATCCCCTACCAGAGAGGTACATTTGATACAACTGGTGAACCTGCATGGACGCATCATTACCACATGGGTTCCACAGTGTACAGTAGGGTTCACTTTTTGTGTTGAATATGCTATGGTTTGGACAAATATATAATGACAAGTACCCACTATTTATGGTATGCCACAGAGTAGTCTCACTGCCCTAAAAACCCTCTGTGCTCCCCCTAGTCATCTTTCTCTACCCTCCCCCACCCCCAACCCCTGGCAACCACTGATCTTTTTACTGCCTCCATAGTTTTGCCTTTTTCAGACTATCATATAGATCAAATCATACAACCTTTTCAAATTGGTTTCTTTCATTTAGTAATACACACTTAAGGTTCCTCCATGTCTTTTCATGGCTTAATACTCCATTGTCTAAATGTCTCATGATTTATCCATTCACCCACTGCAGAATGTCTTGGTCCCTTACAGGTTTGGGGAAGTATGAATAAGCTACCATAAATATCTGTGTGTAGGTTTTTGTGTGTGCATAGCTTTCATGTCCTTCGGGTAAATACCAAGGAGCATGGCTGCTGAATCATATGGTAAGGGTATGTTTAGTTTTGTGAGAAACTGCCAAATGTCTTCTAAAGTGGCATTCCCATTTCCACCAGCAATGAATGGGAGTTCTTTTTGCTCCATATCCTCACCACTACTTGGTGTGGTAAATGTTCTGGATTTTGCCATTCTAGTAAGTCTGTAGTGATATCTCATTGTTGTTTTAATTTGCACTTCCCTGATGACATATGATGTGGAGCATACAGATTATATGCCCTTTGTGTATCTTCTTTGGTGAGGTATCTGTTAAGGGCTTTGGCTCATTTTTTGACCAGGTTTTCTGTTTTCTTATTGTTGAGTTTTAAATGTTCTTTGTATATTTTGGATAACAGTTTTTTTTTTTTTTTTTTTTTTTTTTTAAGAGAAATGTCTTTTGCAAATAGTTTTTCTTAGTCTGGTGCTTGTCTTTTCATTTTCTTGATAGTAGTTTTCACACAGCAGAAAATTTTAACTTTAATGAAGTCTAACTTATCCATTTTTTCTTTCATGGATTGTGCCTTTGGAATTGTATCTAAAAAGTCATCAGCAAATTCAAGGGCATTTGGGTTTTCTCCTATGTTATCCTGTAGGAGTTTTATAGTTTTGTATATTACATGTAGGTCTATGATCATTTTGAGTTATTTTTTTGTGAAGAGTGTAAGGTCTGTGTCTAGATTGATTTTTTTTTTTTGCATGAGGATGTCTAGCTGTCCCAGTACCATTTGTTGAAAACTCAAATGATCTTAAATGATATTTATATATGTATAATATAAACGTCAGCTGCATGGATGTCCTCAAGCTCTTTGAAATTCAAATGGCAATTAGTTCAAATACTCAATGTTTCTGAGGATTCTCTGGAGTTTAGTCTCTTCTTGGTGTCCTCTGGTTGAGGTCTTGTTTCCAGCGACACTACAGCCCCTCAAGTCAGTGTTTCTTCTGTCTTTTCCTCATCTCGTCTCCTCACTAGAGAGTGCTTCATCTATTCTCTCTGAAGCACTACTCATCTACAATGTACGTAAGCGAATATTATCAAAAGAAGAGAGGCATGGAGGAGGTGATATTTTAGGGCAGAATGACCTAAATTGGATCTTAACACTTCTGAACCTAAAAATCCCTGGTCCATTCTTTCTTATAGTGAAATCATTCTGTATCTCTTCCTTTCAGGTCGTAGTCTTTTTGCATTATGCCGGGTCCCTCTGGGGGTCACTGCTAATCCATATGACATCTTTGTGTACATTTAGAAAAAAGCAGGCCTCCTTTAGCAGGCTTTGCAATTCGCAGCTTGACAGCAGAAAGTGGGCCAGATTTCACTCAAGTGTCCCCTCATCTTGCTTTAGCCTTCATCCTTCCCTAACTTATTTGCCCTTAATCCCTCAAATTCTTGTTCATTTTTTATAGAGCATTTTAGCTCTTTCTTTATTGGCTCTAGGCCATCCAAGTTATTCCCCACAGTCTCATCTTCATAATTAATTTAAAAATGTGCTCTTAGCGTCGGGCTCCCGGCATGGAGCCTGCTTTTCCCTCCTCCTGTGTCTCTGTCTCTCTCTCTTTCTCTATGTCTATCATAAATAAATGAATAAATAAATCTTAAAAAAATGTGTTCTTAGGTTCCTCAAAAGTTAAAAACAGAACTACCCTACAATCTAGCAATTGCAGTACAAAGGATACAAAAATACTGATTCAAAGACAGACATGTACCCGATGTTTATAGCAGCATTCTTAACAATATCAAATTATGGAAAGAGCCCAAATGTCCATCAACTTATGAATGGATAAAGAAGAGTTGGTATACACACACACACACACACACACACAATGGGATATTACTCAGCCATAAAAAATATGAAATCTTGCCATTTACAATGATATGGATGGATATAGAGTGTATTATGCTAGGTGAAATAAATTAGAGAAAGAAAAATACCATATGATTTCACTCAAATATGAAATTTAAGAAGCAAAACAGATGAACATAGGGGGGAAAGGAGAGGCAAAATATAAAACAGACTTTTTAAAACAGACTCTTAATTATAAAGAACAAACTGAGGGTTGCTAGAGGGGAAGTGGGTGGGGGGATGGGCTAAATGGGTGATGGGCATTAAGGAGAGCATTTGTTTTTTATTTATTTATTTTAAAGATTTTATTTATTTATTCATGAGAGACACACAGGAAGAGAGAGAGAGAGAGGCAGAGACACAGGCAAAGGGAGAAGCAGGCTCCATGCAGGGAGCCCAACGTGGGACTTGATCTCGGGTCCCCAGGATCAGGTCCTGGGCGGAAGGCAGCATTAAACCGCTGAGCCACCTGTGCTGCCCAAGGAGAGCACTTGTGATGAGCACTGGGTGTTGTATGTAAGTGATGAATCACTAAATTGTATACCTGAAGCTAATATTACGCTGTACATTAATTAACTGGAAATCAAAGATTTATTTTATTTATTTGAGAGAGAGCATGAGCGGGAGAGGCAGAGAGAGAGAAAAATCTCAAGCAGATGCCCTGCTGAGTGTGGAGCCCAACTGGGGCTCAATCTCAGGACCCTGAAATCATGATCTGAGCCCAAATCAAGAGTAGTTGCTTAACTGACTGAACCATCCAGGCGCCCCTTACCTAACTGAAATTTAAACAAAAATTTGAAAAAAATAAAGAAGAAAAAAAATTAAAATGCTCTCCTAACTCTAACAGTTTTAACTCTAGAAGGAACACTGGGGTGTTGAATTTTTTCCCTTCACTGCACATACATTGTAATGATGGTAATGGTGATGATGATGATAATGACAAAGATAAGTAAATATGCTTAGGTTCTTATATGAAGAGAAAAGTATTTTTCCAGGAAAGTCAATGGTCTTTTCTTTAACATGTAAGAGATTGCATATTATACCCATTTGTTACAGAATAGAAACCAAAGTCTCTAAAGTGCTTTATGCTCTCAAGATTAAAAATGCTTAATGATGCAGATGCATTTTGCAAATGTATATATAGGGCAGAAAGCCAGGAAGTTCCTGGAAGACAACAGGATGTTAGCCCAGCTTTATAAAGCATATATACTGGCATAGTCATCACTATACTTGAACAGACCACAGAGAAGCAAGAGACAGGGCCACATCTTTAATACAATGTATTTCTGCAATTGTAGGATATACTGACAGCATATGGGGGAGTGTATTAAATGTTCACACCAACAATAACCCTCATCCTGATTTCAAAACTTAATTTTTTTAGCTTTTATTTATTTATTTTAACATACTACAATTATTTGCTTTGATGGTTTGGCTTTAATTTGAAAATTTTTTAGGGACACTTGTGTGACTCAGCGGTTGAGCGTTTGCCTTTGGCTCAGGGCGTGATCCCAGGGTCCCGGGATTGAGTCCCACAAAGGGCTTCCTGCATGCAACCTGCTTCTCCCTCTGCCTGTGTCTGGCTCTCTCTCTGTGTCTCTTGTGAATAAATAAATAAATAAATAAATAAATAAATAAAGTCTTAAATTTTTTTTTTTTTAAATTCCAGTATAGTTATCATAGCATGTTATCTTGGTTTCAAGTGTACACTAAACTGATTCAACAATTCTATACGTCACTCAAAGCTTATTATAAAGCATGTGTTCTTAATCCCTTCATCGATTTCACCCATTTCCCCCCACCCCACCTTCCTTCTGGTAGCCATCAGTTTATTCTCTATAGCTAAGAGTCTATTTTTTGGTTTGTCTCTTTTTTTCCTTTGTTCTTTGTTAGCATAGTATGTAGAACAGAAGAGTGTTCACTGCTCTACAGAAATTCAGAAAGACCTGCAAAGGAAAGGCTGGAGATTATTTACTCCCTGTATTATTCAATCTAACTCAACAAATATTTAATGACAATCTACTTTATACCAAGAATTGGGCTGGGAGCTGTTATAGGAGCAAATAAAGAAGAATGTTGTGGTTATCTTAAGAAAAGAGAGCAGATGAGAAATATTTAGCAAATTTAATTTTATTAGCTGAAATTTGGGTTTAAACATTGATTATGTTATATTCAAATTATCAAATACATTAAATGAATTAAACAAATTAAATATGGTAAATATGCTATGTTGCTCCAATATACCTATTTAGTTTAATATAGTCTGTTTTTATACACGACTTAGAGATAATGCTTTACTTTTAAATTAAATTTTATTTTTTAAAGTAATCTCCATGCCCAATGTGGGGCTCAAACTCAAAACACCGAGATCAAGAGTTGCATGCTTCACTGACTGAGCCAGCCAGCTGCTCCAAGAATGCTTTATTTTTAAGTGGCACTAACCCAGTTTCCCCAAGAAAATTAAAATTTGTGAATCAACCTGGGTAGACACCTTACCTCTAATTCCTGGGCCTGAGGAGTAAGTGAATAAATTAAGAAATATCTCTTACTTCTAAAATAGCAAACCTGAGATGTACTAGGACATGTTCTTGATGACAAGAGTGAATGGCTCTGTAGGACACTTTAGGATTAGATGGTATCCTAGGTATGTGTCATAGCCAGTCTCCAAGATGGCCTCCAGAGATTCTTACCTCTAATTACTGCAGGCCTGGCCAAAATCTGATTGCATCTTCATGAAAGACTCCAAGGAAGAACTTTCTGGCCACGCCCTTTCCAAATCCCTGACTCATAGAAACAATGAGAGAATACAGGATTATTATTGCTTTAAGCCACTGCATTTTAAGATAGATTATTACTGATACAGAATGTATTGAGGTGATGTCAAGTCAATCAAGGATATGAAGGAGAGAAGTACATAGGCTTGCATCTTAGAAATAATACCATTTGTGGTGTGGAAGTTGGGAAACTAAAGGCAGGACACTAGTTAGGAAGCTATAATACTATCCAGGTATTATGTGGTGGGGACCTAAACTAAGTGACTGGCAATCAAGCTGGAGGTTACAGAAATGGATCAAGAAGTGTTTATAAAAGACAGGATGACCTCCATTAAGTGACTGACTGGCTGTGGCAGGAAAGGTAGAGACTAAAATGATTTTTGGGTTTTTTTTTCTTTTAGAATCTTGGTGTAAGTAATATCCAGCTCTTTAATTGCTAAATTAAACTACTTGCTAAATTGTATAACTTTGTAGAAAGGATATCTATTTGCCCTCCAGATCTACTTTTCACCCTTCTTCACCCTGCTCTGTGGAGTGACTGACCCAATGAACAATATGGGCTCAATGTGTTTGACTTCCAGTGAGGTTCAACCAATGAAGATCTCCAGGAGAGATGAGAGGAAGAAAAGACAGTGAAGGTGGTGTTATAATTGTCCAACTTCATCCTTGAAAGGTAACCTTTGGGCTGCTTAGGTCCCTTGACCAAAGGTCACATTCCTCTTCTGGCAGGTTCCACATCTCTCTGTAGAGTGTGCTCCCTCTCTGGCCAACAGGTAGGATTAAGCCTGATACATTAACCTTGGTAGTCTCCTTATAGGAGACATACACTGCACACACTTATGTAAATTGTATCTTTATTAAACCCACCTTGAATTATCCTAATTTGAATATGCTGTTTGTTTCCTCCTGACTTAGATACATCTTGATAGAAGCAATTTACCAAGCTATTATTAGCCATAAACATCCAATTATAAATAAACTTACGAGATTGCTTTTCAAGGTATAACTACCTAAGGTCACACTTGGAGGGAATGAGACATAAAACAAATAAATCTTCATAGAGGTAAAAGAGAAACAATACAACACAACCAAAAGAGCAAGGAGTGTGAAACCAAGAGATCTCCAGCTTGAGTTCTAGATCAGCAGTTTATAACACTTTGGGTCTCATTTTTCTCATCTGTAAAATAAGACTTTTATAATAGATTAGTGTCTTTCTTTCTCTCTTTCTTTTTCTCTTTATTTCTCTCTCCTTTTTTAAAGATTTTATTTATTTATTCATAGACACACACAGAGAGAGAGGCAGAGACACAGGCAGAGGGAGAAACAGGCTCCATGCAGGGAGCCTGATGTGGGACTCAATCCCAGGGCTCCAGGATCACACCCCAGGCTGCAGGCGGTGCCAAACCTCTGCGCCACCGGAGCTGCCCTATTTCTCTTTTTCTTTCTTTGATTTTAAGTAGTCTCTATACCCAATGTGGGGTATAGAGATCAAGACCTCACAAACCCAAGATCAAGTCGCATGCTCTTCTAACTGAGCCAGTCAGGTGCCCCTAGATTAGTGGCTTTCAATTTGTATTTCACAAAATGTCGCAGTTCCACAGCGGTACCTCAGTGTCCACCAACCTGGGAAGGTAGAGATACAGAGAAAGGCCTGGAGGAGACAAAGCCCATCCTTACTTCAACTGGGGCAGCTCTGCTGTCTGTTTCACCTGGAACAAACTAACCAAGGATGTGACTGAGGATTCCAGATCAAAGACAGGCTACTTTATTTTAGATACTTCTGAGGTCATGGATGCAAGACTGGGTATTCTATCTGCCAGTCTTCTAGGGAAAGGTGGGCTTTGGTGTGTGTGTGTGTGTGTGTGTGTGTGTGTGTGTGTGTGTTTAAAGAGCAGTTTAGGATATCTGCCTTTTGTATGCATTAAACTGGATGGGGAAGGACATCCTTCTTAGCTCCTCTAGGACTCATTGCAGGTGTCTGTGGTGTGGGACAATCCAGGGCAATGCTGGGGGCGATAGAAACTAATCCAGGGATCCCTGGGTGGCGCAGCGGTTTAGCGCCTGACTTTGGCCCAGGGCGCGATCCTGGAGACCCAGGATCGAATCCCACGTCGGGCTCCCGGTGCATGGAGCCTGCTTCTCCCTCTGCCTGTGTCTCTGCCTCTCTCTCTTTCTCTGTGTGTGTGTGACTATCATAAATAAATAAAAAAAAATTAAAAAAAAAAGAAACTAATCCAAATCTGAGTCTGCACATTCCCAGCAGAGACCAGTAGGCAAGCAAGAGGAAGACTGGGTCCCAACCCAAGTCTGCACTCTGGAGTTCATAGATTACAGAGAGGA